>NC_043747.1:2428128-2728128 GCF_902148845.1 Salarias fasciatus
TTTATGACGGCAGAGAGAGGCAGGAAGATGAAGTCTGGAAGGATCCGAGTCTCCGTCTCCGTCTCTGTCTGTGCTTTGGCTCGCCGTCCTCTGGGAGCGTCCGGAGCCTGGACGCTCTGAGGATAAGCTCAGGGGGAAATCATCTGTAAATGAAGCTTCACACAGCCGGAGGAGTGACAGACGGCCCAGCTGCTCCATTTCCACCTTCAGAAGGTGTGAAGACGAGTGAGCGGACTGAGCGGACCGAGGGGACCGAGGGGACCGAGGGGACCGAGGGGACGGACGGACGGCAGGCAGAGTTCAGGACGGCCGTGGAGGGGAGACACCTCCACTGGCAAAGGAAGACCTGAAGCATCCATTGAAAAGAGTTTGCACTGCTGATGGCTGCAGTTCTAAAAGAGCAGAGATGCTGCTGCTGTGCTGGGAGACGTTTCCACAGCTGGCCCGTCACGCCTTGGATTTGTAGACTTTGATATGGAACACTTCCTGTGTGGGAACCTTCTGCTGGCCGTCGTCTTCTCTTCGGGATCGACTCAGTCTGCCGGTTTACCTCGGCCGAAGAGCCCGAGGCTGACGCGGTGGTTGGTTCTCCTCCCTGGTTTACGTTGGCCTCTGGCTTCCTGCCTGCAGTTTGCATGTTCGCCCTGTGCCTGTGCCTTTCCTCTCAGTGCTGCAGCTTCAACTCGTCCACTGTTAACTCTATTAACTCATCATTTTGAGAATAAATATGGAGACATGAATTCTCGCAGCTCTAGTAGAATAAATAAAAAGAATAAAAATAAAAATAAAAAATAAATAATCAATCACTCAATCAATCTTCCGGGTCCTTCAAAGTGTGGTATGACCCTCACTGGGTTCTTCCTAATCCCTGGCTGGGTCCCACAGTGGTCCTGGACCCTTATGTTGGGAACCCCTGTTTGCTCCCATCCTCCTGAGTGGAGCAGGAAGCTGGCTCCAGCACGTTCTCCACCCACGCCAGGCTTTCAGGAGGCTGCTGCTGGACTGTCACGCCGCCGGCCGACGCTGTCATTATGCGAGCAGCTGCCGTTGAACGCCCCTTTCTGCCCGTTTGGCGGCTGATGTGTGGGTGCCGGGTGAACGCCGTGCGCTCTCCTGGTGTCAGACGCTCACAGACGAGCGTCTTCTGTTTAACTGTCCTCATCGTCCCGCCGTGCTGGACGCCGTGTCGTCCTGCATGGCGTCCCTGGCAACGGCGGCTCGCCTCCAGAAGATGGATGAGGCTTAAAGAAGTGGCTTCCTACCTTCTCCGTGCACGCTGAAGGCACGTGCACGTCGTGTGGAGGAGGGCAGGAGGGATGAATCTTGTTGTTTCTCAGATCCAGTATTTAGACACAGTGTTTTGGTTCGTCCATCAGCTGTCTGGGGAACAATGGCGGTGCCAGTCATTACGATCAGCTGGTGTCTTCATGAAGCGGCGCCGGCGTGTCAGTCCTCCAGCAGGCAGCTGCTTTGTTGGTGTGTTTTCTTCAAAACATTTCTCCCTTCTTTGCTTCGTTCCTCTGGGTAGAAGGGAATCTAAACGGCTGCTTGGCGAGGTCTGCTTGGTTTTGGTCCCTGGAACCCTGAGGATCTGGTCTTCATGTACGGGTCCCTGTTCTGACCCCGACCCGCCCGACCCGCCAGACCAGCAGTCCCTCGTCCCACATCCTCCTTTTCCTCACGGCTTTCTCTCCTCACCAAACGTTTACTCTGAGATTAGAGGCTTTTACTGCCTCGTCCTCCGGACAGGTGTCTGTACACAGGTGTCAGAGCGGCGGGGTCTGCAGAGTGTCCGGTCGGAGTCCCCGCTCCCCCGTTCACCGCCGGCTCACCGGAGGGTCGGCCGGTAAAACCCCGGCGCTGCTTTCTGATGAGACTCCTCCCAACAAGACGCTGGCCTGCTCTGGCTCAGTGTGTGGCATCTGTTTGGACGCACATTCGTGTGTGTGTGTGTGTGTTAAGATAGTGTGATGCATTTGCACACAACGATATGCATAGACATGTCTGTGAATTGTCAAACAAGCTGTATTCTGCTGCACTTACATGCTGTTAGCATGCTTTTAGCGTACTGTTAGCGTGCTGGCAGCATGGTGTTAGCCTGCTGTTAGCATGGTGTTAACATGCTGTCAGCGTGTTGTCAACATACTGATAGCATGCTGTTAGCGTGCTGTTAGCATGGTTTTAGCATGGTGTTAACATGCTGGTAGCATGGCGTCAGCGTACTGTCAACATGCTTATAGCATACTTTTAGCGTGCTGTTAGCATGGTTTTAGCATGCTGTTTGTCAGCAGGTTGTCAACATACCATTAGCATGCTGTTAGCGTGCTGTTAGCATGCGCTTAGCATGCCGTTAGCGTGTTGACATTCATGCATGCACACAGGCTGAGTTATTCTCTACATCTGCTTGCATTTATATAAAGTGTGTGTGTGTGTGTGTGTGTGTGTGTGTGTGTGTGTGTGTGTGTGTGTGTGTGTGTGTGTGATGTGGTTTTGTTTGTCAGATTGTGGTTTGGTTTACAGAAACAAGGCTGAAGCTGAAGGCAGGTTTGTGTTTTACAGTCAAGAAACCTTCAAGTCGTGATCAATCTGTTTGGAAATCCCAGAATTCTTCAGTGTCGAGAATGATATTTTTTTTTTTTTTTTTTTTTTTAATATAAGCTTGAATGTCTGGAGATCATTTTCTGTTGTTCCTGCTGGCATGGAGCCAGCCAGTGAAAGAAATCCAGACTAAATGGAGCCGAAATCAGAAAACGGCCCGTTTCCCCTGGCAGTCCCTGCTGTCCGCCACGGAGGGTCAAGCTGTGACTCGGAGCTCCTCCAGAGACGCTTTCTGTAAATGTCTCAGATCCAGAGACCCTCAAGGGCTGGAAGCTGACAGGCTGCAGTGAAACAGCCAGTTTTACACACTGGAAGTATAATCTGTCACTGTCACTGACCCGCAAGGTCTTTTAGAGCACAAATCAAGATTCTGAGTGTATTCATTGCTTAAATCTTTAGTAAAAAGAACATTTCAGAATAAAGGTTTTTAATCAAAAGTAATCTCATCTTGACAGCCATACGTCTTCTAGTGTTTCTGTAGATTCTTAGAGTCTTTTCTCTGAAAATTGCTGAGACGTTCCACAGCCCTGGTTTCAGTTTGACTCTGGTTTTATCTGCAAATTTAGTTCTAACAACCTTAACAACTCCCGTGACCTCTGTGACCTCTGGTGACCTCTGGTGACCTCTTACCATCGCCCCGAGCCACACTGTTGATGACTCATGGTTCTCCGCCTTCTGCTGTACATCCAGAACGTCGAGCAACAGGAGCTTTGAATCCAGCCCCTGACCTTATGACCCCCGTGAGCCTGACGTGACTGACGGCTGCAGAGCATGAAGGCAGACGGTTCCGTTTGTTCCAGGGAGGAACTCCGTGCTCTGAAGCGCCCAGTGTTTCCAGAAGAGCCTCGTAAAAGTCACAACATGCCGGGTTCTCTCTGTGGAGCCGGTCTATTATTCCCCCTGAGTGGACCAGCAGAACCGGGGGGGGGGGGTCCGGCTTTAAATCCTGTCTCCACCTCTTAAAAATGGAAAAATGATCCTTTATGAGGAGAGAGAACAAGTCCTTATAAGGGGGCGAGCAGAGGAGGAACCAGGCTGCAGGACCAGACTCAGAGGAACCAGACCCAGAAGAACCAGACCCAGAGGAACCAGACCCAGAGGAACCAGACTCAGAGGAACCAGACCCAGAGGAACCAGACCCAGAGGAACCAGACCCAGAGGAACCAGACTCAGAGGAACCAGACTCAGAGGAACCAGACCCAGAGGAACCAGACCCAGAGGAACCAGACTCAGAGGAACCAGACTCAGAGGAACCAGACCCAGAGGAACCAGACCCAGAGGAACCAGACCCAGAGGAACCAGACCCAGAGGAACCAGACTCAGAGGAACCAGACCCAGAGGAACCAGACTCAGAGGAACCAGACCCAGAGGAACCAGACTCAGAGGAACCAGACCCAGAGAACCCAGACCCAGAGGAACCAGACTCAGAGGAACCAGACTCAGAGGAACCAGGCTGTAGAACCAGACCCAGGTTTAGACCTTCCAGGTTCCAGGTTAGTAGATTGGAGAGAAAATGGACCGGTACTGTGAGGGACATGATGGACACCCAGGAGTTCTGATGGAGGGTTCATGTTCATGTTCATCATGGGGCATGGTTTGAAGGCGACGCTTTCAAAATAAAATATGATACCATTACCTAAATTCAGTTTGGCAAAAGACAGCACCAAGAAGCAACATGGGGGAAGAAGGGTCGGAAAGCAAGAGAAGGTGGTCCGGCACTGAAAAGATCTCCATCACCTCTGGTAGGGGGCCAGCTGAGGAAACGTCCCTCGCCACAATAAAAGCATCCTCAACAGATTCACATCAGGCTCCTTCTCGTAGCTCCGGACCTCACCGGTCAGATGAAGTGACGCAGCGTCTCCTCTCCCCGCAGAACTCCTTCTCCAGCGTCTTCCACATGGAGCACGAGGAGCTGAGCCCCGTCCTCGACGCCCCCAGACGGTAAGAGGACCCGCCGTCCGCCAGCCGCCTCCACCGGCCGCGAGCCGCTAGCCGCTAGCCTCACTGAGTGTCCGTCGGCGGCGCTGCTGTTGTTTGTATTCCTTCTTTATTTCATTTTATTTTGTTGAGTGTTACTTGTGGCAGCAGAGTGGATTTTATGCACCAAACCAACCAGTCAGCAGGTCTGCAGCACTGATGCAGTTTCAGTTTCAGAAAACTGAGAGACCGTACTGGTCTGGCCCTCCGGGGGGGGGGTGCAGGATGTGGGCTTTAACCGCCCGGAACCACAGCAGGCTTTTTATAGTGACTCTCACCTCGAGACGCGGCGTCTGTCTGGGCCCAGCAGGAGGTCCAGGCCAGCAGGACCGGTTCTGGTCGGGCTCAGTGTGTCTCCGGTCCTGGACTGGAAGCCTGGGCCGGCCTGCGGCCTCGCTTGAGTCAGTCACACAGCGAGAGAGAGGAAATGTGGATTTTAGAGTGTTTGGGAGAAACCCTGCTCTGTGTGTGTGTGTGTGTGTGTGTGTGTGTGTGTGTGTGTGAGTGTGTACTCGGAACATTTTGTTATAATTAACCATGAAGTTATCCAGAATGACATTCCTGTCATGGGCTGGAAATAGAAAACCAAAACTCACACACACACACACACACACACACACACACACACACACACACACACACACACACACACACACTGATGCTTTCTCACAGTGAGCGCTGTGTTTGCATGGTCTTCCATCTTTTCCACGTTGATCATTTTTGAGATCGGTAAAAAATTTAAGGCTTTTAATTTGAAAATCTGTTTTCCGTACAGACGGCAGCTGTTGATCCATTAGATTCCTTTCATATTTAATGCCATAGGAGCAGAGCCTTTTAAAATATGAAAAATGTCATCAGTTTTTAGTTTTAACAAGTCCTGTTTCTGCAGAAAATCAGCTGTTATCACACAACAACTCGCTCTTCCTTTGAGTCTGAGGTTACTGTAGTGAACGCTGTGGAACTTCAGGGCAAAGATAATAACATTCCAAAATATTATGTATACAAAAGAAACGAGCAACTTGACAAAAGTGCTCCAAAGTATGGCTCCACTTTTCAAAATAAGATGCAGATTATGCTGCTGTGGCGGGAAAACTTCTGATCTGGAAGCTCCTGGTGAAGAACAAGATGTATCTCCAGACTGAGGAGTGACCAGCCCCTGGTCTACAGCTACAACTCCTGCATTCAGCACCATTAGCTTGCTAGCATCCATCAGCATGCTAGCATCCATTGGCACGCTAGTGTCCGTTAGCATGCTAGCATCCATTGGCACGCTAGTGTCCGTTAGCATGCTAGCATCCATTGGCACACTAGTGTCCGTTAGCATGCTAGCATCCATTGGCACACTAGTGTCCGTTAGCATGCTAGCATCCATTGGCACGCTAGTGTCCGTTAGCATGCTAGCATCCATTGGCGACTCGTTATCTGCAGCCATCAACAATTTAACATTTATTACCACATAAACACGCAAAAGTACCAAATTCAGGTACCATTGAGTACCAGTACTGATTCCCAGGTACCAGGTACTGGTACCGGATCGGTTCCAATGTGAGCAGGAACCCGTCCAGAAACATCACAGAGAGAACAGACACAACTTGGACCCAGATGAGCTTTCTAATGATAGGCCAATATCTAAACTTCCATTCCTCTCTAAGGTTTTGGAAAAAGTGGTCTTCAACCAACTACAATTCCATCTTACCCAAAATGACATTTGTGAAAAATTCCAATCAGGTTTTAAAGCAAAGCACAGCACTGAGACGGCGCTCCTGCGGGTTTTTAATGATATTCTTGTGACTCTGGATACTGGGAACTCTGCTGCTCTACTGCTGTTGGACATGTCCTCCGCCTTTGACACAGTAGACCAGAACGTTCTGCTGTCTCGCCTGGAAATGTGTGCTGGTGTCAAAGGCACGGCCCTCGATTGGTTTCGTTCGTATTTGGACAACAGAACCTTTTCTGTCCATATTGGCCCCAACCAATCCAAGCCTGCTCCCCTGAGATGTGGTGTTCCTCAGGGTTCCATTTTGGGCCCAATTCTTTTTGGCATCTATTTATTACCCTTGGGACTGATTTTTAGAAAGCACAACATCTCATTTCATTGCTATGCAGATGATGTTCAAATTTATGTCCCTTTCAAGAATAATTCATCTTCCTTTGAATCTCTGAAATGTTGTCTGAAAGACGTCAAAGACTGGATGGCTCTGAACCACCTGCATTTAAATGATAAAAACACTGAAGTTGTAGTGTTTGGTGACCCAGGTTTTCTCGAGGGTGTAGACACTGCTCTTGGCCCTTTATCTTCTTTAAAAAAGCCTTCTGTGAAAGACCTTGGTGTTTATTTAGATTCTGCTTTTAAGATGGATAAACAAATCAACGCAGTGGTGAAAAACAGCTTTTTCCTGTTGCGACTGCTTTCAAAGTTAAAATCTTACCTGCCAGCCAGAGACTTTGAGAGAGTGACGCATACGTTCATTAAACCTTGCCTGGACTACTGGAACTCCCTATATTTTGGTTTAGCCCAGGCGTCTATGGGAAGACTGCAGTTGGTCCAAAACGCTGCAGCTCGTCTGCTGACTGGAACCAAGCGTCAGCAGCACATCACTCCAGTCCTGGCCTCACTGCACTGGCTCCCAGCTTTCTACAGGGTCCAGTTTAAAGTTCTCCTCATTGTATTTAAATGCCTCAATGGCCTGGCCCCTGATTATTTGTGCGAGCTGCTGTCTGCTCACACTCCAACCAGAACCTTGAGGTCATCCCCCCAGCTATTATTGGATGTTCCCAGGTCCAGACTGAAGAGCAGAGGGGACGGAGCCTTCTCTGTGGCGGCCCCCCGGCTCTGGAACAGCCTCCCTCTGCATGTCAGAGCTGCACAGACACTTCAGCACTTTAAAACTTCATTAAAGACTCATCTTTTCTCTCTGGCGTTCGACGGGTTGAGCTGAGCGTTCACTGTAGTCACTGTCTTTTAATTCTTTTAATGGATGTTTTTCTTCCTTTTAAAGGTATTTGTATTATTTTATTGTTGTATTTATATTGCTTTATTTTTTATTGTGATGCACTTTGGGCTATCTAGTTGTAAATGTGCTATACAAATAAATTTGACATTGACATTGACAACAGCCACGCAGAAAAAGACTTGAGTACGTTTGGTTGTTTTTTACCCACAGAGGAGAAAATGAGCGTTTTACTTTTGACATCCACTAAATACACACGCGCGCTCACACACCCACACACACACACACACACACACACACACACACACACACACACACACACACACACACACACACCAGCTCCTCTGCTCTCATGTTATGTTGATGTCTCATTTTCCACCATCGATCAGCTGATTCCAGCTGACGGTGAAAACAAACAGACTTATTAATGGCTGACAGCCGTGACTGACGGCTCGGATCCGGGGGGTGGGGGCCAGGGGGCCCGGGGGGGCCGTGGACTCAGGTGCAGCCCCGTGTTGCTCCTCTCTAATGATCCGCCACATGTTTTATTTACCCAGCTCGGCCCGGTTCAGGAATGACTCCTAATTACCTCGTCTGGAATCCGGCGAGCCTCGCTCTGCATAGGTCTCCGTCTCCATTAGTCCAGAAACGTCCACATGAGCCTCGTGCTGGGATGTTTTTCTCTCTGTTCTCGATCCTGGAAAGAGAAGGTTGATCTATAAAACCTGGCGTTAGCTGGTTGACACTGGGCCAATCAGATGGCAGAACCGGTAAAACCCGGTGAACCAGCAGGTCAGAGCTGGACACGCGTTCTGCAGCATCGTTCAGGTAAATGTTCTCTCTTTAGCTTTGTGTGCTCTGGTTCCAGACTTTTCCAGATCTTTGTGGCTTCCTGGGGAGACCACATCTCAGCTTTCCCACAAACAATATATCTGCTCACTCAATGAGCCGGTTTTCAAAGCGGGAGCAGAGTCTGATTCCCATCTCTCCAGAGTGCATGGGTTAGCTTCATTCATTCACTCCTTCTCTGAAGAAAATCCAAATGGATCAATATGTGGATCAGATCCAGTGGAGAGCCCTGCCCTCCCACAGCTCAGACCCAGTGGGGCTGAACCAGGAGACACTGCTCAGGTTTACAGAGTGTCGTCTTGTTCTGGATCAACAGCAGCCTTTCATTGACGGAGCATGGACCGATCAGCTGGAGCTTCGTCCCAAACCTCCATCCTGATCCCCATGTTGACCTCCTCCTCCAGGAGGCTTTAATCCCATCAGATGTTGGGAGTGTGGAGGACCTGGTGGACTCTTCAGCTGCTGTGTTCAGCTTCCCGCTGTCAGAACTCAGCATCAGGGTCTCCAGAGAGCCTCCTTTGAGTTTTCCTCTGATCCGTCTCTGATTGCTGCTGTAAACCTTCCCGCAGCCTGGAGGTGGACGTGTCTGGTGTCTCTGTTGTTTCTAGGGTTTGATTTGATTTGAGATTTTGGTCGACAGGAAGTTTTGTCATTGAAGGAGGAAGGATGTGAACATTACTGTTTGGGTCTTTAGAAGTCGTCGGTTATTGGTGCAGGTTTTGCATTTATTAGGAAGTAATGAATCCATGAACCGAGTCTTTCTGAACCGAACCGAGTCTTCTAAGCAGCTGTGACTGTGGAGAAAGTTCCTCTGCTGTCTGTGACTGACTCCTGTGTGGTTTGTTGTTTGGTTTGCCGCCGCCCCCCCCCCCCCCCCCCCCCCCCCCTCCCCCCCAGGGACTGTGACGTGAGCCAGATTAACTACATGTACGCTCAGTACGTGAAGAACACCATGCAGCCGCTCAGCATCGCCGACGTCACCAAGGACCAGCGCTTCCCCTGGACGGTCCGCCGCTCCCCACCTCCTTCCTCCTCTTCCTCTCTCTCTCCACCTTCCTCCTCTTCCTCTCTCTCTCCACCTTCCTCCTCTTCCTCTCTCTCTCCACCTTCCTCCTCTTCCTCTCTCTCTCCACCTTCCTCCTCTTCCTCTCTCTCTCCACCTTCCTCCTCTTCCTCTCTCTCTCCACGTTCCTCCTCTTCCTCTCTCTCTCCACCTTCCTCCTCTTCCTCTCTCTCTCCACGTTCCTCCTCTTCCTCTCTGACCAGACGCTCCTCTTCCTCCTCTGACAGAGCGAAGGTCCAGATCACACCAGCAGCCAGATCAAGAGTCTGCTCTGCTCCCCGATCAGGAACGGGAAGAAGGACCGAGTGATCGGTACGGCCGGTTTGTTCCGGTTCTCCGCCTCCGTCACACACACACACACACACACACACACACCGATGCAGGGAGCTAACCTGAGCTCCAGGCAGACATGAGCCACCTCCACACAGCCCGGAGCCTCCACCCGGCCACCATCAGACGGGCGGCCTTGAACGCCCCCTGTGGCCTCGTACAGCAGGTCCTCCGACCCTGGAGCGAGCGACCTTTCACCTTTACCCTGAAGACCAGCGCAGCACCAGGGGATTTCATTTATTTATGTCACTAAATGGATTAGCCAGCAGCTGCAAAGCATTTTCATTTAGAGAAAAGAAAAAGAAAGAACGGCTGATCAACCCAGAACAAATCAGAAAACTGTACTTTATGTTTTATGTATGATGTTTTAAAAATACACTTTCAAACTGCTGTACTAAAAACAGCATCACATGTATGAGTTTCAGCGTCTCCGGCTGTTTTAATGGTCTTAACAGTTAATCAACTTTCCTCAAGACCTTGTCTTGTTAGCTGACATGATGTGAGACGTATTGTAGTGGACTGACTCAGTGTTACTGATCACCTGACATAAGATGGACCTCATTAATCCAACTGGGGGTTACAGACTGTGTTCCCCTGAAGACCTGATCCATGTCCAGGTGATCAGACGTGACCAGAACTGGTCGCTGGACCCAGTTCACTACTGGTAACGCTCCATAGTCCGATTTGTTAAAGTACAATTCTTCAAACCGGATGAAACAGACATCCAGGTACGGAAGACAATCTAACAATGAAACAATGTAACAATGAAACAATGAAACTATCCAACAATGTAACAATCTAAAAATGAAACTATGCAACAATGTAACATTGTAACAATGTAACAGTGTAACAGTGTAACATTGTAACAGTGTAACAGTGTAACATTGTAACAGTGTAACAGTGTAACAGTGTAACAGTGTAACATTGTAACAGTGTAACAGTGTAACAGTGTAACATTGTAACAGTGTAACAGTGTAGCACTATCACTCCTGGTGTCAGGCAGTAACCAGATGAACAGTGATACTAAAAACAGACGTGTATTTCTGGGTCTAATCTGGACATTGTTTATTTTAAACAATGTTCAACCGGATTACCAACTACTACCGTCTCTTTAGACGTTCAGGTGCTCAACGCCTTTAATGTGGTTTCCGTGACGATGGCTCCTGGGGAGTCATTAACACTCAGAGCTGAACTTGTTATTAGAGTTTGTTTTTCTGAAAGACTCATCTGAGGTGGAGGGTCTCCTGAAAAACACGGGGACACTGACTCAGTGGATGTGTGTGTGTGTGTGTGTGTGTGTGTGTGTGTGTGTGTGTGTGTGCAGGTGTGTGTCAGCTGGTGAACAAAATGGACGAAGCGTCGGGGAGCGTGAAGGCCTTCAACAGGAACGACGAGCAGTTCCTGGAGGCCTTCGCCATCTTCTGCGGCCTGGGCATCCAGAACACGCAGATGTACGAGACGGTGGAGCGAGCCATGGCCAAGCAGGAGGTCACCCTGGAGGTCAGACATGCTGATCCGGTTCGGGGTCCTGAACGCACGTGGACTTGTTGTCGTGGTAACCGTGTGTGTTGTGGCTGAAGGAGCCGTGTGGTTTTAGGGTCAGAGCAGCGTTCCTGCCGGATCCTCCAGTGTGTTCCCAAACACAGCGTGGAGCGTCAGGGGGCGTGGCGTGGGGGCAGGGATGCCGAGGATCATGGACTGTGTTGGTGGACTCTATCTGGGGCGATGATCAGGATGGTCAGGATGTTCCTTCCCGTTTTCCTTCTGATCATTTGTTTCCATGGAAACTCACCGATGGTCTCGATAGAGTCTGAGGAAGAAGCTTTTTGTAGCTTCCTGTTGTTCTCCTGGGTGAGAACCAGATCCAGAATCAGATGGAGAACCATGAGAATTTGTGTGTGCGTGCTCGTGCGTGTGCACGTCACTCGGAGTTATTTGTAGGTGTGTGAGTGACAGTGATGAGACGTGGCAGGAGGATGCTGCAAGTGCTTTCTTGACACTTTTGCTGCTTTCAACCTGTCTGTGAGACACACTGATCAGCACACACACACACACACACACACACACACACACACACACACACACACACACACTGCACTCTGGTTATGGACCTGTCAGCTTCAGAGTGCCGGCTGCAGCTGACACCCTCCTCCTGTGTGTGTGTGTGTGTGTGTGTGTGTGTGTGTGTGTGTGTGTGTGTGTGTGTGTGTGTGTGTGTGTGTGTGAAAGCTGCTGTTTGAGTGACACAGTGTGTCAGCAGGCAGCTCGGCTCTCAGACCGGACTCGTCCTTCAGACGGGTTTGAAGGTGGTCTCTGACAGGAAGCAGCCTGGTCAGCTGTGTCCTCAGTGTGGACAGACGGAGCCAGAGCGGGGCCGGTGTCTCCAGGCCCGCAGGACACAGAATATGCAAAGCGTGTGAAGATGAGGTGAAGCGGTGAATCCCTGTCCGGAGGCTGTGCTCAGGCCTGGATCTGCTCTAACGAAGGACCGGCTCCGCCCTCCATCTGCTGCCTGTCGCTGTCCACAGCCCGAGGGACAGACGGCGGCGGCTCAGCCTGCTGCCACCTCCTCCACAGACACACCTCCCCCTCAGGGTCAAACACAGCAGTCTGCAAACCCTAACGAAAAGCAGGAAAAGAAGCTCGTCCAGAATCTGGACAGAATCTGTTCCTCTGAGACTCCTCACACAAAGGGATCCGCAGTGGAGGGAAATGCATGGAGGGACACTACCCAGACTCCTGGGGAGCAGAGGGAATGCTGGGACTGAAGCTGGGCCTCAGCTTCTGTCCAGGACTTCTTCTCTGAAACAGTCTCAGAGACTGGACCGCCACATGGTGGTGGACGAGGGGAAGCGCAGCTGGTGTCTTCTTTAGCTGATGTGTCTGATTGTGTGATTGGGAAACCTTCTGGACGCTCTTCAGTGCTCCTCAGGGTTCACGCCGTCAGCGGGGAGCTCGTTGTGATGAATCCTGCTTGTGATTGGACGACTGAACTACTTGGTTTCAGTGTACATACTGGATTCGACGCTGACTGTCCACTGCTTGAAAAAATGATGCATTAAAGTCTGGACTGTTTCCCCACAAAGCAAAACGCTGAAATATGAGCAGCCTGTCAGAGTCCGTGCTTCAGCACTTTGTGTGTGTGTGTGTGTGTGTCTGTGTGTGTTCCAGGTCTTGTCGTATCACGCCACTGCTGCAGAGGAAGAGTCGCGGGAACTCCAGGTAACCGCGGTAAATTCAACTTTATTCATTTATTAACACACACACACACACACACACACACACACACACACACACGGTTCCATGCTCCCAGACACACTTTGGGCAGGCGTTGACCTTGGCGATGGGAGGAAGTGGGCTTTGTGCGGATGAGGAGTAACCCTACACCGGGGTGGAAACTCCATCTGGAGACAGGAAGTGGTTGAGGAGCAGCTCTGGAGGCATGGCGGGGGCAGCATCATGCTGTGGGGATGCTGCACAGTAACAGCTGTTCGGCTCATCTCAGTTCAGGGTCACATGCAGGAAAATGAATCTGAAGGTGAGCTGAACCGCTCAGAACTGCTCAGAACCACGTAGAACCGCTCACAGAGAAAAGTCTACATTTCATTAAAAATGGGTTCAGTGTTCTTAATCTTTCTGCTTTGATTCTCCAGTCGCAGAATATTTTTTCTGTCACTGAAATGGAAACTTTGAAGTTTATTTTTCTCTATTTCCGCTGAAAGATCTGATATCCTGACTGTTGTAGAGTGAATCTGCTTTCCTCATGCAGGGCTGGTCCAGGTTAATGTGGGGTTAGTGCGGGGTTAGGACCTGTTCAGGCCGATGGAGCTGGTTCAGACTGACCCGGGTCTGTTTTCCTGCTCCGCTCGTTGGACTGAACGCCGGGCAGGCGGTTTGAGTTTCACTGGCAGAACCAGATGATGTTACACTCCTCACATATTTCACTGATGTCTGCAGAGTCTCCCGACACTCCAGACGCTGGTCTGTTCGCTTTCCGGCCTCAGAGACCAAACGTTGACCGTGTCCCTGTTTTTCAAGGTGGAGTGACGCTCTCATGCAGGAGGCTTTAATTGGAAAGAATACGCAGCAGTTCAGTGACGGTGCAGAAACCTTCAGCCGGCAGAGAGGAATGTCTGCTAATGAAGTGCTTGGTTCAGATGTCAGCGGTGTCTGGCTTTAGACTACAGCAGCCTTTTGATTGATTCATCATCTAATTGTTTCACAGCCGTCTGCTCCCTCAGCCGGCCTGGTTGCTTCTGTGGCTTCGCTCAGACAAACCGCTGTGTCTGTTCAGATTTATTCAGTTGCTTTATCAGGATTTGAGTAATCTGAGAAGGTCAGATCGTGTGATGAGCTGCTGCTGGTCCCTGGAATCCTGTGAACCCGGAGATAAACACTGATGCAGGCTTTTAGAGCATCTTCCTGGTCTCTTCCAGTCTCTCTGGGTCTCTGTCTTCCTGGACTCTTCCAGTCTCTCTGGGTCTCTGTCTTCCTGGACTCTTCCAGTCTCTCTGGGTCTCTGTCTTCCTGGACTCTTCCAGTCTCTCTGGGTCTCTGTCTTCCTGGTCTCTTCCAGTCTCTCTGGGTCTCTGTCTTCCTGGACTCTTCCAGTCTCTCTGGGTCTCTGTCTTCCTGGACTCTTCCAGTCTCTCTGGGTCTCTGTCTTCCTGGTCTCTTCCAGTCTCTCTGGGTCTCTGTCTTCCTGGACTCTTCCAGTCTCTCTGGGTCTCTGTCCAACCCGCTGATGTCTCTTTGTGACACTCTGGGCTCAGTGGACTTGTTTTCCTGTTGATCAGCTGTTCCGTCTGGTCTTGGTCTCATGAGGTCAACATGTGGACGACAGGATGAGGAGGACTGTTTGAATACCAGTTTCAGTGGACCTTTGCCCAACCCTAACCCTAACCCTAACCCTAACCCTAACCCCGTCCTTAATGCGAACAAGCCAAAATCGTTCAGCCGCTGACCTCCCTGATTTCTGGCATCCTCACCTCTTGGCCTGGTTTTTATGCAGGTTTTATTGTGTAAACGAAACTGGTTTTGAAAAAAACCAAGCACGCAAAACGCTCATTTGTAGCAGGTAACTGGTTTTCAAGAAAACTGCAAGGCCGCTCTGGAAGTGTGGACCAATCAGAGGCCTGGACTGTGAGAGGAGGTCCTCCAGTCTCCTCGCAGATGGAGAGGTGGCTGAACTCGCGGCGTAGCCTGATTAAGTGGCGTCCCTCGGGTGCCGGGGAAGATGTGTCACTCGGTATCCAGGACACAGGCTTGATTTTTCGGGTAGCTGGCCCCCAAGAGGCTCCTTCACACAGTGTGTGTGTGCAGCAAACTGAGGATGTTGTGTAACAGCAGCGGCGGCAGCGGTGGGAGGGAAGAGACCTGGAAGTGATTGCTATGACTCTCAATAATTCACCTTCAGATTGGTGTTTGGCTCACCTCTGCATGCTGTGTGTGTGTGTGTGTGTGTGTGTGTGTGTGTGTGTGTGTGTGTGTGTGTGTGTGTGTGTGTTGAAGGTTGCCACGGTTCCTTCGGCCCAGTCTCTGCGTCTGCTGGACTTCAGCTTCAGCGACTTTGAGCTGTCGGACACTGAGACCACGCTGGCCGCCATCCGCATGTTCATCGACCTCAACCTGGTGCAGAACTGCCAGATGAAGTACACGGTGAGACGCTCGGCGCCGAGCCGCCGCCCAGCTCCGAGTCTGTGACGGGATGCTGAGGACTGGATTTACAGCGGTTAAAGCCAATAAACAAAGAGAGGCACAACATGAGACGAGGACAGAGTCAAAGAGAGCCAGGGAAGATGGAAGAACCCCAGAACAGAAATGCCTGAGTAAAGTCTGCAGTCAAAAGTCGTGGTGGGCCAGCTGAAGAAATGTCTCTCACCACAATAAAAGCATCTCTGCTGGAGAATAAACCGATTTAAGCCATTTCAAAGGCAATACGAAACACAATAGATTCTAGATGCTGTAGACCTGTTAGCAGAAAGGCCTCCCAGCCGGCTCGCCTCCTCAGCACACACTCCTCCTGAAGAGGTGCTGGTGCATCGGCGGGCCAGATCCTCACGTCTCCTCGTCTGACTGCTACCCTGACACATCCAATGCCGGAAAGTCGTACATTTCCATCTGGAATCGAATTATTCTGCTGCTTCAGGAGAAATCCAGCCCTAATGGGATGACGTGGATGATGGTCCTGCAGTCCTGCGGTGTGCGGCGTGCACGGCCAGGAACGTTTACATTCAACACATTAATCGTGTAATTTTTATTGAACAGACCGAAATACGGACGAATGAAGAGAAACACCAACTGAACTGAAGTTTTTATGAGGTTCTCACCAACTGACAATGTTAGAAGACTATAGAAGTCCATTTTTCATGACAGGGCTGCTTCACAGACCGACTGTCGGATTGCATTAATCGATATCGATCCGTTCAAATCAGTAACCTCAGCCTCAGTTCTCAGTGATTCAGATGAGTTTGAATCAATCATCTGTTTAATTCTTGGAGCAGCGCTGAACCACGTTACGATCCTCTGCTAAATGAGCTCCTCCAGCAACTCTCATCCACATTTGTGTATTAATCTGGGAGGAAATGAGTGTGTGACGTGAAAATGAAATCCAGCGCGGCCAAGCACACTGATCACCTGACCTCACTCACTAACTACACACACACACACACACACACACACACACACACACACACACACACACACACACACACACACACACACACACACTAACGTCAGCCAAACAGGTTCATCTTGATCGCGGCTAAGAGGTATAAACCCAGTGAGGCTGATGTCAAATTACACTGATCTGGATGCAAACAGCAGCTGCTGCTGGCCACTCAGGGAGAAGACATCCAGCAGGTTGTGACAGCAGTGTGTGTTTAGCACCAGGTCCATCTCATGAGCTTTAGAAGTGCCATCATCCCGGTGTGTCTGAGGGGTTCGGAGGGTTTTCTGCGTGGAGGTCTGACGCCGGTCGTCCGTCCGCAGAGTCTGTGTCGGTGGATCCTGAGCGTGAAGAAGAACTACAGGAAGAACGTGGCCTACCACAACTGGAGACACGCCTTCAACACGGCGCAGTGCATGTTCGCCCTGCTCAAGTCCGGACGCCTGCAGGTGGGCGGAGCCGCCGGGCCCGGGCCGGTCCTCCTCAGGCCGGGCCTGCTGTCTCCTCTCAGACGGATTGTCTCACAGTCTCTCGTCCCCTCGTCCAACCGCCCCCTTTGTCCCGTCCACAGAACTTCTTGAGTGACCTGGAGGTTCTGGCCCTGATGATCGCCACGCTCAGCCACGACCTGGACCACCGGGGAGTGAACAACTCCTACATCCAGAGGTATGGGGGGCGCCGCGGGTCACGGCGACGCACTGCAGGACTAAGGTTGAATCCCATTTCACCCCTTAGCTCTTCCCCTTGGCCCTTCCTCTCGTTTTGTGCGTTCACATGGAAGGTAGGGTGTCCCAATTGTCATTATGATGCAGGGGTAGGGCCAAGAAGGAGGGCCAGTCACCCCTCCAAAAGGAGATTCTCCAGAGGCACACTTCAAACCGAGGGGTATGATCCAATGGTGGCCGGTGGCGAGGGGTGCTTGTTTCGTCAGCCTACACTGTCAATTGCGGGTGGGGTTAGTTCACTTCCGCATTGGCGGGAGCGCTCGTTTCCACACCCGTGCATTCCAGGCGCATTCCAAACACAACAGAGAGACGATTATTTTCAATAAACTGGTTTCTTCAACACCGCCCGCCTGGAATGCGCGGGTGGGAAACGAGCGCCCCCGCCAATGCGGAAGTGAACTAACCCCGCCCGCAAGTCATGGTCCAGGTGAACAAAACAAGCGCCCCTCGCCACCGGCCGCCACTGGATGACAGATTTCTGAGAAAGCCTTCCAAGATCAGCAAGATGGCGACGTCCGCAACGAAAGAAGTTAATAAACGTCAGTATTTTGTCAATTAATAAAGTTTTAAAATGTAAGAAAAACATTCTTCTTCGGCAAGCAATTGTCGCATCTGCCTCTGTCATCGGCAGCGGCGACTAATGATGACGTACGCGACTGTCGGAGGGGTGTTCGAATTCGGAGGGGTTGACTTTCGGCCCTCCCCCTTGGCCCTACCCTAAGGGGGAGGGCCAAGGGGGAGGGCTAGAAAGAGACATGGGATTGGGCCTAACTGGTCCCCGTCCTTGCTCTGTGCAGGAGCGACCACCCGCTGGCCCAGCTCTACTGCCACTCCACCATGGAGCACCACCACTTCGACCAGTGCCTCATGATCCTCAACAGCCCCGTACGTCCCTCTCTCCCGGCGCTCGGCGCCGTCGTTTCGGCTCCTTCCGTTTCCTGAATGGAGTGTGTGTGTGTGTGTGTGTGTGTGTCGCTGTGAGGTGAGCCGTGTCGTGACACACCAGCATCTCCACGCAGCTGGAAGTAATCATTTGTGCAACCAGGCATGCAGAGCTCAAACACACACCGAGTGTGTCGCAGACTGTCAACACACCGCAGATCTCAGCGCTTGACGAGCAGAAACAGCAGCTTCATGTGTTCATCTGTGTAATAATGGACTTTATTCATCAGATGATCACATCAGAGTCACTTTACAACCAAACCGTCGTCTAAAACTCAGAGGGAACGAATGAACCTGAGCTGCGACTTGCTGCTGCTGGGAGTCGTTTCCTCAGCTGGCTCACCACCACTTTTATCAGTGGACTTTATGATGAGATGTTCCCATATTTAGATTTTTTCACACGATTTGTTCTGTCGGCATTAGAACTTAAAGTGAGACTCAAAACATCACAGTGAAATCTGACGTCTGGAGTGGGTTTTGGAACAGCAGCAGGACTTTAACAGGCCTCAGGATGATTTCCTGCCACTGTCACGTTGGATGTAGACGTAGAATCGGGAGGATTTCCTCCTCTCGCCTGATTCTCCCTCAGTAGCGTTGTGACGGCCGTGGCGTCCACCGCTGTTTGAGCAGCTGCAGCCCAGTGTGTGACGCTCTGGCTGGATGTTATCGTCCCCCATCCTGCTCTAACACCCAGAGAAAATACCACTTCTGGCCAGAAAGTCATGATTTCCAACCTGCCGTTCTGAGGAAAGGCTGAGATCCGGTCACATTACAGGACATGTGAGTTAATCTGGGTTTATATGTGAAGAATGAAACGCTGTGAGGAACTCAGCCAGCTGGATTTATCTCAATTATAGACGCTGATTTGATGAAAGTGTAATCATTTCTTCCAATGCGGCTCCAGGCTTTCGTCTTCTCCACCCTTAAATAGCAGTCATGTGTTCACTTTGAGGACCAGTTTCAGCTTCTCGTATGAAAACACTCCTGTTTGAGTAAACCTCCGTTCCCCTCTGCTCTAAACTCAGTTCCAGCTCCGTTTCTTCATTCCAGTCCCTGAACAGCTCTAATCGAGCGTCCTGGTTAAACTCAGCAGGACTTCCTGTTTGAACGCGTCCGCTTCACGCTCGGACTCGTTCTGCCGGCGGTGTTTCTGTGGAGTGAAGATACTTCACAGCGTCTCGGCTGGAAGAGTCCGTCCTGCTTTGTTTCCTGATTTGTTCCATTAAAGTGGAGCTGAGAGGGTTTATTACTGTGTTTATGGTTCCGGCCTTCTAATGAACAATCCAGATAATGTGGAGCTAGCTTTAGCTCAGCATGAGGACGACGGTTTAAATCACCTTTTGGCTAAGCCCCGCCCCCAAGCGCAAATAAGTCAAGAGAAGATCACTCATCATGCTAGCCGCGGTCAGTTCCCTGATGCTAGCCACCTAGCTTACTGATGCTAGCAGCTAGCCAGACCAGTGAGCTCCTCCAGCTTCAGGGTCTGGATCTTCGTTCCCTCCCTGACGGACCCGTCTGGCCTGGATCAGGAGTTCTGATCCCATCCTGAATGGGCAGGGTCAGAGGTCACCTCATGGATGATCTGGCTCTCGGGGTAGAGCCGGGGGAGGTCTGGGTCTGCCGGTGCTCTCGGCTCGCAGCAGGTTACTGCCGGGTCGCTCGCCGTATCTCCTCGTCTAATTTATGAGTCCTGTTCTGCTCATTCTCCAGAAAGCTCCGATGGCTCTATAAACTCCAGCGGCTCTCATCCCCTTCTAATCTTTATGGCCTGAAAACAAACTCTAAACACACTCCAGACTGCACGGCACCGCTTCACCCCCCTCCGCCGCCGCCGCCGCCGCACGGGCCGAACAGATCAGGATCCTGGTGCAAACCTGCTCCTGAGCACGTTGATGAGTTTTAACGGGTTTGAGACGGGCGGAGCAGCAGCAGGCTGCTGGACCTGGACTCCGTCGTGGCGTGGCTCACTTCCTGCCTCACCGCCGCCTCCCGTCCCTGCAGGGGAACCAGATCCTGAGCGGCCTCTCCCTGGACGAGTACAAGGCCACTCTGAAGATGATCGAGAGCGCTATTCTGGCCACCGACCTCGCCCTCTACATGAAGTACGTACCACACGTCAGGCCCAGATGGAGGTCCGGGTGGGGGGGGGGCACACTACGTCAAAATAAGAGGATGGCTGTCTCCAGTCTGAAAACGCTCTCACTGAGAGTCAAACGGTGTCAAACCTTCCACATTTACACTGACTTTACTGGATTTGGAAGAGTTTGTGTTCAAATTCAAATTATGAATCGTTTAATAGAAGAGAGAAAAAAACGTTTAGCAGAAACAATGAGGCTCCTATTGGACGGTTCATTCCTGTCAGCCGCTCCGTCGAGCAGATGAACTGATTACAGATCATTTGTGCTCTCCACAGTGGAAACAGAAGGACGGTTTTACCCTCCACAGCCGCTGCCTCACATGATCAAATTCATCTTTTTGCTCTTCCAGTCGCTGCTGTTCTTCTTCTTCTCTGGTTTCTTTTATCTGCGCCGGCGATTTCAGCTCTTATCTCACGGCTCTTTGCGTCCGGACAGTGGGCGGTTACAGCGGCTGAGTGGCTCATATAGGAGGATAATGACCTGTGTGTGTGTGTGTGTGTGTGTGTGTGTGTTCCAGGCGGCGGGGGGAGTTTTTCGAGCTCACGAAGAACAGCCAGTTCGTCTGGGAAGATGAAAACCACCGAGACTTGTTGAGGTGAGGATGGATCTTTACACCAACGGCATCAGGAACACTTTTACATTCTTTAATTAAGATTTTTTTGTTTGTTCTTTTTGTTTTTACTTCATGTATTCGTTATTAGAGGCTGGATGTTGTTACTGGACCGAGCTGTTCACAGCCGGCCACAAACTGAAGCTGCTGGTCACTGGTTAAAACGATGAATCCTGCAGAAAACAGTGAGCAGCGTTCCTCCAGACACTCGGCTCACAACCAGCAAACTGCAGGAGGAATCAGGAACGGATCTCCAGTGAGAACGTTCAGGGAACGCTGTGGGGCTAACAGACCGACACCGGAACGTTCCGTAAAACCACTCAGATCAGACCCCCCCCCCTCCCCCACACACACACACACACACACACACACCCACCCCCGATACAGGAAGAGCACAGTAAACTGTAATACTAAATGAAAATGATTGAACAATGCCTGTGCTTCATTTCCAATAAAGAGACTGAAATGACAGAGCAGATTAGCAGCTTGGAGCCCCGAGGAGGCGGGGCTTAGTGACGATTCCACCAATCAGTGATTAACAATGTGAACGGCTCACGGCCAGCCGTTTGAAGGCTGCAGCTTCGGGGGGATTTAAGGTTTTCCACCGCGATCTGGTTCAGAAACGCTCTGGAACTGCAGAGTGAAGAAGCTTTCAGCTGAAACTCTATTACCTCAGCTCTGACCGATTGTTTCTCTGTTGACCTGTTCTATCTTGTTTTTACCTGTGAAGCGCTGCAAGTTATTAATCATTATTATTATTATTGATGCATGAAAACACACATCCACTAAAGTGATGTCGGGGCAGACATAAGTTTTACTTCTTTCTGCTCCTTTTCAAAGAATGAAATAAACAATAAATGAAATGAAATGATCACAGATGATTCATGTTTACAGCCAAAGGCCAATAATGTATATCAGTGTGTGTGTGTGTGTGTGTGTGTGTGTGTCTCCCTCTGCAGGTCTATGCTGATGACTGCATGTGATATCTCGGCCATCACCAAACCCTGGCCCGTGCAGAAGAGGGTAAGACTTGGTCTGGTCCTCGTCTCTGCTTCATTTGAACGGTGTTCCTCGGTTCGGGTTCTTGGTCTTGTTGGTCTGATCACCTGGATGGACGTGGAATTAACCCATCTGAAGGACGTGTTGACGACCGCTTCACGGCCGTCACAGTCTCATGGGAATTAAAGACATCTGAACACATTTTGTTCATTAAAGAAAAGAAAAATCTTTTTCAACAGATGCTCTTATAGTATCTGAATTCACTTCTTCACTAAAAACTGTTACTTTATGTTAGAATTCACATTTTCAGGGAAGAAAGGTGAAAATTTGCAGGCGTTTCTTCCTAATGGAAGATAAGAGGCGCCTCTTCACTGATCAGATCCAGAACCTGGAACACACACACACACACACACACACACACACACACACTTTTGATGATTGTCCTCACACCTGCTGCTTCATCTCCCTGCTGACCGCCGTGTCTGCAGCTCGTTAGAGCCACACTGTGTGTGTGTGTGTGTGTGTGTGTGTGTGTGTGTGTGTGTGTGTGTGTGTGTGTGTGTGTGTGTGTGTGTGTGTGTGTGTCCAGCAGCGTTGCCTCTGTCCTCAGATGACGCCTGTGACAGCGGTACCAGCGCTGGCTGTGCTGTCTTTCAGCCTCTCTCTAAACAGCCTGTTCTCTCCGCTCCTGCTGGCGTTTGGCCGTTTGGAGTTCCTGGAAAAGTGAATTTCTGGAGAACTCTTCCCTCCGTCGAGCCTCTTCTGTGCACGGCGTTGGTAGTGACTTTCTGCTCGTGCAGCAGGAAGTGGACAGACAGGTTGCATATATTCAGGATATGTAGAACTGCAGCAGCTGCTCCAGCAGAGTGGAGGATCACTACACCCTCAGCAGACCTGCACCAAGGAAGAACAGTGGGAACACCTCCACACAGCCGCTGCAGCTACAGCCAAAAACCAGAGATTTTCAAAATAAAAGTGGAAGCGACACAGACCCAGGGGGAGTGTGGAGCTGGTGGGACTCGTGGTCCAGGCGATGCTGTGGAGGAAGTTCAGTGAATGGAGCAGCTGGGGAATTCAGTGGGGGTGGGGGGTTCTGGGAGCTGATCCTCCTGCGCCCCCTAGTGTGACGGTGGAGAACTGCAGGGAGGCTGCCTGGTGTTCTGCAGAGGCAGCCGGACGTTTCAGCCCGAGACCAGCTGCAATATTCACAGCTGGCATGTAAACCTGGGTTCTGTTGGGATAAAAACAGATGTTAGGATTTAATGAATATCTTTCACCAGATTAAAATAACGCAGATCAGAAAATAACCAGAAAGTAAAATCTGATTTTAATGAGGGTAGAAGTCTGTTTTCAAGTCGTCAGAGGAAGGTTTATGGCTTCAGGATCCTCTCAAACTGATCAGATTTCCTGGTAAATGTTGTTTCAGCTCAGATCGTCCTGAAGGATCGTTCCTGTCGGTCCGGACCTCTCTGGGATCTTCCAGTTCCTGTTCTCCTGTGCTGACTGGATCCACTGTTTTAACTCCTCCTTTCACTCGGCCTGCGTCTTCTGGCGGAAGTCTTCTTGTTTCCAGAGCGTGTTTTATTTCCTCGGAGGTCGTCTGAGGCGTGTGCTCTTCCTCCTCCTCCTCCTCCTCCTCCTCCTCCTCGGTTCTTCCATGCTCTCTCTCTCTGCAGGAGGAGCTTCATGTTGTTCCTCCACCTCCTCTCACAATCAGCCTCCTGGGTTTTGTGTTGAAGCGCCTCCAGTCAGTCAGACTGGCTTCTCCACCCAGCAGAGAACAGCACTGTTCTGGTTCCTGGCGTTGTAAAACCTGCCTGACACGGAGAGACACTCAGGAGAGAGGCTGTACTGGGAGAGACTGGTGAACGTCTCTGTTACTACCGGTTGTCTTCACTGTCTCCGTCTTCGTCCCTGCAGATAGCGGAGCTGGTGGCCACCGAGTTCTTCGAGCAGGGCGATAAGGAGCGCCGGGAGTTGAACATTGAGCCCATAGTGAGTGCTGCGGCGGGAGGTCGGGAGGATCCCCCCTTCAGGCGAGGGAATCCGTCATGAAATGTCTGCTTGTCCTTCAGGACCTGATGAATCGTGAGAAACGGGATAAAATACCCAGCATGCAAGTGTCCTTCATCGACGCCATCTGCATCCAGCTGTACGAGGTACCGGACCGTCTCCCCCGTCTCTCGCTTCACTCCCAGGATTCCCTGCGCTGACCGACCGTCCCGGTTGTCCCCGCAGACGCTGACCGGCATGTCGGAGCACTGCTCGCCGCTGCTGGAGGGCTGCCAGGAGAACCGGCAGCACTGGAAGCGTCTGGCCGAGGACCGCGAGAAAGAGCCGCTCAACGGCCTGGCCTGAACCCAGCAGCACACACGCACACACACACACACACACACACACACCGGGGTCCTCCCTGTCCCGGCAGGTCTCACAAACCTCCAGGAAGAAAGCATGGCGGAGCTGAGTTCATCTGGAACCACACAGTCGGCCGTTAGCTCCTCGTTAGCATCGTCTTCATCGTTAGCCGCTGAAATGAGCTGAAGCCAAAAGTCTTTCTTTCTCATAACGTTCACTAGAACGTCACAAACATGAACTGGTTTCATGACATTCCTTAAGATTCAGATGTAAATTTCTCCCGTCAGGCGATGGAGAATGACTTGAAAGCGTCAAAATAAATAGTTAGCATGCTAACTTTTAGCTAACTCTTTAGCTAGCCTTTAATTGTTGTTGCAGGAAAGAAAAAAAGACATTCGTCTTCTGGCAACACAGAGGTTGAATTATTGGACTATGGTTAGGAAATGACTCAGTCATGGCGAAAAGGCGTCGTCCGTTAGCGTGTTAGCAGACTTCGCTACAGCTAGGTGGCTATCTTCCCCGTTCACAGCAATATTTGGGAGTACTTTTTGAAAACCTCAGAAAACCTGGCGTACAACCCCGTAAATATGTATGAGTCAGCTAGCAGGCGTTAGCGTGACGTTGTTTGGACAGTTAGCTAACGCCGCCGGAGTTTGTGAGACCCGCCGTCACCGTCGGTTCCGTCACTCGCCACAGAGTCAGCACTAAGCTAACATTTATGACCATAGCCACCTTTATTTTTTTTGCACAGAGTGGCGTTCGCGTCCCGCCGGACCCGGCGCCGTCCACGCCTCCCACCGACCCCAGAGTCCCCGGCGGCCCGGACGCCGTTCACAGCACAGACTTTCGTACATTTTTCACTCGCTGTTGTTAACTATTGCATATTTATTTGTCTTTTCTATATTTATTAGAGTGTCTATATTGTACTGTCAGGAGCACGCCACTCTTTATACAGGAAGTGCAGTTTTCATACATTAGAAGAATCCCGTCTCTGCTTTCTGCGACAGAACCGTTCCAGAGCCAAAGACCAGACCTGTATTTTCAGAGGGGCTGGGTCTGGATGTTTCCACTGCCTTGTTGTGATAAAATAGGACCAATTCATGATTAACAGAGTCTATTTTTATTTAAGTGCATCCAGAAAGGCCTTTTCCCAGAGAGGAGCCGTCTGTACCGATGGACGGAGCGGCGGAGAGCAGCCTGATTGTCTTGTGATTTTTCTCCTTGTGATGTAAAACCAACGGCATGAAAAGAAAAAAAAAAGGATATTCCACTGAGACCGCATCCATCCGGGGTGGCGTCCAACTCCAATACAGTCTGTGAAGCCTTGCTGGCCTCTCTGTGTCTCTCTCATGTTTGTCGGCTCCACATGAAGCTTCAGCCTGAAGTCCAGAACCGGCCTCTGGTTCTCATCATGCCTGGATTCATGAATCCCGTTCCAGAATTTAGAAAGTTAGACCAGAAGTCCTCAACCTGTGGTTCTGGATCCTCATGGAAAGAAAATATATTGCTTGAAAGATGTTGGAACCAGGGCTGTCAAAAGAATTTCTTTTTAAAATGACGATTAATCACATTATGTCCATAGTTAATCGCAATTAATCACTTTGAACTGTATTTCTTAAATAGTGTTGTTTTGCATCTGAAGGCAGTTTTCAGTCCATAACGTAAAGCGTCCATCAATCAGCAATCAACTTCCTTCATCACCTCGATGGATTTTCTTTCAAAATAAAGCGCCATGCAGACCATAATACAATGTCTGTGTATTATGCCCAAAGCCTAATTATGATTCATCACGATAAAAAAACTGAATCTTTAGTCATCCCTACATTAATTAATCAGGATTAATGCGATTAACTCTGACAGCCTCAGTTGTAAATTATTTCTAAATACACAACTTATTGCTACTTTCATTATATTGGAAAATAAAAAGACTTAAAGTGCAGAATTTATTTTCAAGTCCTGCCAATCGATTTATTTAAAAACGAATCAATCACAGCTCTGACCATGATTAATTCCGATTAATCACATCACCCGTGAACCTGAACTCAACACAAAATCACCAATTTAATACAGAAACATGCCATGTAGAGCAGTGCAGAACCTCGACGCCACAGGAGGATGTCTGAACATTTTTAAATGACTGACAGGAAATGGCAGGAAAATTAGTTTTTCTCTCATATTTCTTTTCTTTGAGCCAATTTCTAACGCCAACTGATTAATCACTACTTAAAAAAACATTTTCATTGCAATTAAAACTGACAGCACTAATACTTTCCAATTTTAATTCAGCTATGTAAAAGACTTTTGTGCACATCACACAGGGTTATGAGATGGTCTAATGTCCTGGTTAATCAATTAACTTTATTTTGAAAGAATTACAAAAAAAAGTTTTCATTTGATTTCAAATTAAGAGACATCAGCTGAGACATCAGCTCAATTTCATCAACGAACTGAAACTGAACCAGTCTCTGAATTCTGCAGCGTCGTGACTTCCTGTTGGGACGGATGAATGTTTTATTTTATGTTCAGGACTAAACTGTGTGAGCTCAGATCAGTAACCAGTCGAACCGCGGCCTTCTGGGAAATAAGGAAAGTTTATTTTCTTTAAAAAGTTGCACATATATAAAGCACTATGTTCTAAAACGGAGACAGCTTGAGACAGACGGCAGAGAAAAGACACCGAGTGGAGGGAAGTATGTACATCTGGGACCGGGACCAGGACCGGGACCGGGACCGGGACCGGGCTCCCTCACAGCGAGTCGGTCTTCCTGTAGGCCACCATGCTGTTGACCTTGTGGATGGAGGTGGTGAAGGAGCGCAGGCGCACCTCCTCCGACTGGTCGATGGTCTGCGGGCCGGACGCCTCCCACTTGTCGGGGACCACCAGGTCTTTGTCGGTGTAGACCAGGAGGTCGAAGGCGCCTGAGGAGGAGGAGGAGGGGGAGGGGGGTGAGCAGGGCGGGCGTGGCGGAGCGGTCGGGTGGGGGTGGGGTTCTACTCACAGGGCGTCTCCAGCAGCGGCAGGAAGGTGACGGTGGCCGTGATCTGCCTGATGACGGAGCGGATCTCGTCCTGGATGGTCTTGATGGACTTCTCCCTCGGGGCGCTGCGACACGGGGGACAGAGCGAGGAGCTGTGACCCAGTTCAGGGTGGGGGGAGTTTAGGTTTGGGGGTCCTGACCTGCTCTCCTTGGCCGACTTGTCGCACTCGATGTCGAACTGCCACCGCTCCAGCACCTCGTTGGTCTCCAGGCAGGTGATGACCAGCACCAGCTTCTGCACCGTGCAGTCGAACAGCCACTCTGGGACACACACACACACACACACACACACACACACACACACACACACGTTACACACACGTTACACACACCTGGTTCACCCACTGCTTTGATTTGTTTGCTAGCTTAGCATTAGCATCAGTTGCTCTGTAGTTTCCCATCCATTTAAGGTCACCTGAATGCACCTCCAGAGTCAGTTAGCAGGTGATTGGCTGAGAGACAGCAGGGGGCGGGGCCATCACTTTAGAGCATACATATAAACAGAGTGTGGACGCCTCATGGCGGAGCTTCCAGTGTGGTCACTGGCGGCCATCTTGCTCTGTGATGCTGAAGGTAAAGTGAGCGACGTGCAGCGAGCGAACACTGACACACTGATGGATTTAGTCTGAGGTTCACTCTCACTCTGTGCATTTAACCGTTAGCTCTCTGGTTGGATGATTACAAAATATATCAAGTGACTAGGAGGCCTTTAAATGTATTAAATGTCATTTATGTCCAAGAAGTTAGAGACATCGAAGAGTATCATGAGAAAAATACAATACAAAATAAAAATATAATACTAGTATAATGAAATTATTAATTTTGGATATTTTGAATATATGCACATACAAAATCTCTCCAGTTCTCATTCTGCACCTGAGTTTTTGCATCGTAAATCTCGATTCAACATAAATACCTTGTGCTTGTGAATAAAGCTTTTTGTTCACAACTCCACCTCTGATGTTCACAACAAACCAGACTGTTTGAAAATGGGTGGAGTCAGAGGAGATGTGATTAAAATGTGATCATTTGGAAGAGAATCTTCGCCCATGTGTTTTTTTTAGTATTACCAAACTTGATCACGTCTTATGACTGACTTCCCAGCCCCCCTGCGGCCCACACACTCCGGGCAGCGCCGGTCACACACACGCCCTACCTTTGAGCTGGGACACCACGTTGGTCAGGTAGTTCTTCAGCTTGGGGTCGGTGGTGAGCTGCAGGCTCATGTCGTAGTGGGTGACCCTGCTGAAGGTCTCCGGGGGGTAGATGCCCCGCTGGTACAGGATGCTGTTGATGCCAAAAGCTGCAGAGAAGAAGAATCACTGTCGAACACGTCTGACATCTCCTGATTTGAGATATAATGACTGAAGTTAAAGCACAAAGCAGCTGACAAAGAGAAGACTGCATATCAAAACACAGCAATAACAAATGGAAATTAAGAGCAGAAAATGTTACAATATGATGAATAAACCTGTGTTTTATGATCTTACCCAGTGAAGAGGCCCCTGCTAAATAATAATGAATTCCTCACCATGTCTGTTTTGATATGTGTCTGCTTTGATGATGTTCTGTCTACTTTCAGACTCTTTTGACCAGATTTAAAGCCTTTTCCTCATATTTAAAACCTCTTCTCACACAGATCTGGACAATTAAAGTGTTTTACCCTGTGAAATTAGCACTGCATGTGCAAAAAGACAGACAGCAGCGAAGGTAAAACTGGCTGAAAATGAACTCATTGGGACGCTCACCAGCCTGCGTTCGGAAGTCCACTGTTTACAGATTTAATCATGATTATTTTTAGTCATAAACGACTGGTGGGTGTGATTAGCGTCTAATTTGATTGTTTAAATCCTTCTGCAGTGAACGGCAAACATCTTAAAGTGAAATGATGAATACTTTTTGAGTTTTAACCATGTATTGAACTCTTTGCTTTATGGCAGCGGCGGACGGGACGTCCAGAGTCACAACGCCATGCCTCAAAAATGTCATTTTTGCAATCATCGTTGAAACTTTGAACTGTTTGTAAGTTTGAACAAAGATTTCAGTGTAAAGAAGTCAAAGTCCATCCATCTAACTGTGCATTTCCAGGCCTGTCTGCGGGCCGTAGCGGTCTCGTCCGTGTACACAGGACCGGTGTTTCGGATTAACTGGTTTTCCTGTAAACTGGTCACCGACAGATGCTGATAACCCCACCGAAACCTGTAGTTGTTCCGCCGAACGTCGGTTATCTAGAGTTGGAGTATTTTTTTTTTTAAGTTTTATACGTTTTGCGAGTCTTATTTTAACACCTGGTGTTGGTAGCATTGGTTTACAGAAATCAGTCACCACTTAGCAGGGGAACCAGTCACTCCGAAACACCGGTAGCATTAAGCTACATGTCTGCGTGTCGAAGGCATCCAAAAGCCCCGTAAATGAGGTAGTATTTTCAAAAGACTCACAGAAAAACTCCGCCACCAGCTCCGCACTGCCCTTCAGGGTGATTCCTTTCAGTGTGCTCGACATTTTCGGCAGTTTTTGGTCCAAATTGCGACAAAGAAGCGTTGTTCCTTCTTCTTCTGTGCGGGCTTCAACGACCCGCCACACACTTTGAATTCGCCAGGACGTGTGACGCCATCACGCAGCGTACGTCTGAGAGCGGAGGCTGTACCGGAAGTGCTTGAGAAAATTATACTGACACCTACTGGAGCCTGGGGGAACTGGTTCTTAGAGGCACCTCAAAAACTGGCCTGGCCTGTGTGTGACTATCAATTCAGTGATCAGAAGTATTTGATTACTATCAAAACTATATTACTAAATGTAGTAATGCATGGGCAGTAAATGCCCAGTCAAGCATTTTAAAGTCCGTTCTGTTTTATGAAAAACCTTGGTGATTATTGACATCAACTCCTCATTAAAATCTATATATGTACAGTGGCAGCTGGTGGTGAACTTTGTTGGAGGGGCTAACAAATGCTTGAATAATACAGATTAAATAGTTAACAGAGTTACACAAGCAACATCACCCATGACCTCTCTCGCTCTCTCTCTCTCTGTCACACACGCACACATTTACGCACTACAGACGTGTTCCAACCCAACTTCAACGACTGCCCACAGACAGCCTGCTGCAGCTGCTTGGTGACATGTAGCCAAACATGCCTTCAGTACAGCAGCTAACCTCAGCTAAAACAAGGCGTCACAGTCCTTTAAAGTCCGAGTTAACCAAAATCAGCCATTTTCTTCTAAACACCTTAAATAAGTCATAAATGTGTTTCTTTACAACATATAAAAGCCATTCGTCCATTTATGATTTAATTTTGGAGGGAGACTTCACAGACTTTTTTCACTGCTTCTGTGTTCAGGATTTAATGGGCGGGTCAGAAATGAGGGCCGCGTTACGTAACGTGGCCCTCATTGGCATAAACCCGCCCCCCGGATACTGAGCGATATAAAAACATGTAGCGTATTAGCATCGGTGGTTTTCCCGCTAGCTTTCGACTCTCGGATAGCATCTCGTACGACAGTTTGCAGCTAGCTAACCAGTCAGCCAGTCAGCTAGCTAACCAGGTATGTCACCTCCACGCCGCTCCTGCATCTTCCCTGGTGCGCAGGGTAACGATGCCGTGAGCTAAATACACCCCAAGCACAGAGGTTCCTCCGCGGGGCGGTGTCCGACGCCGCCGCGGAAGGCGGGTCGGTTTCGGAGGGGGTCGGGTCGGGTCGGCGGCGGCGACTCTGGACGCGTGCCGGGCCCTTCCCGCGGATCTCCCCCGCCCGGAGCCGCGGGTTGACTCGGCTGGCGCCTAGCAGCTGGCTGAGAACTGGTGCGGACCGGGGGAATCCCACTGTTTAATTAAAACAAATAAATGACCATTCTGATGGAGACTGTGAGGAACGAGGCTGAGCACTCCCAGCATCTGAGTCAGAGTCAGTTTTGGCTCTGATGGCTCAGATCGGTAGGGCTGGTCCATCTCGGACCCAGAGGCGGCTCCCCTCCCGCTGTGGGCGTCACTCCAGCGCTTCTAGCTGACACGCCCCCAGCGTTTCACAGCAGAGAGAAGTGCTGGTTTTTACATGATTTTGAGACCTTATTTTATATACTTGCCAATTTTTTTAATCATTCAAATTTGGCTCAGTGGTTAATGACACATGTTTATGCAGTGTGACAAACTCATTACACAAATTTATTTCTGCTTAACTCGGACTTTAACAGGTCAACATGGGCCGACCTTATTTGAAAAGAAGTTCACATCGACGCCTTTCTGGGACGCAAACAGGTTAATCACCATGTCAATGAAGTTTGGTAATTTTTGGATGAAGTCCATCTCCATAGACAGCGTGGCGAGTGCATTCAATCAGTCCAAATAATTGGATTATTCAAAGCAAATAATCCACCTGGTTCATGCTGACGCTGCCATAGCTGAACTTTTTCTCCCTCCTTCCCAACTCTGGCACCAATAGCAGCACCGCAGCGTTAAATCGCCGCTATTGGTCAAAAGTCAGTGGCTGTAGGCTAACTGAAGTTAGCCCAAAATGCCACGGGGGGCAGGACATGACACCTGTCAATCACTTACAAGAACAAAATGTATCTGAATGTATTTGCTGGGCTGTAAAAAATCAGCCCATTTAGAGATATTCTGTTTTCCTTTTGACTGATTGGTGCTGTTGCTTCCTATGGTTTTATCTAAACTCAAAACAATCTGTTGTAAGTTATTTAAAAAAATAATTTTCTCATGTTTTTTGTATTAGCTGTCTTTTTGTGCTGGGAGGGCTCAGCCCTGCTAGACCATTTATACCAGCCGTTCTTGTATGTATATATATATACATATGTGTGTGTGTGTGTGTGTGTGTGTGTGTGTGTGTGTGTGTGTGTGTGTGTGTGTTTATAAAAATGCAGGGTTGGAGAGTATCAGATTACATATAACGGCATTATGCCATTAGTATACAGTAAATGTAACTGTAATCCGTCATTTTGTTACAGGTATATCTGATAAAAACACAGATTACTGAGCGGCATTACTTTTTACGGCACAGACTGCGACACCACGATAGATATATAAACAATAGAGGCTGTACATATATACAGACTAGACACCGCACTGCTATCTTGGACCAGTCGCCTGCTCTATGACTGTATGAGTAAAACAACCCGCGTTGCCATGGATTTTACCTCCTGCTGCTGGAGTCATGGCTGCTCCCAGGGAGAGAAACTCTTTCTCTGGATGGAAACTCAGACATCATTTTGTATTTAAGTCAGATGAGGCCCAGAACAATGCTGTACAATGTAAACTCTGCCTCCCAGCTGTGAAAATGCTCTCAACATCCAGGGACTCATCAAATCTGAAGAAACATCTACAGGTATGAAACACACCTGAACTCACAGTGAAGCTAAAGTGTTGTTAGCCTGCTAGCCTGTCAGTAACCTGCTGCTGAGAACCACAGCCTCACCAGGCTGAACTCAGAAGAATCTGATGGAGGCAATAATATCTTCAGGAGACTGAACGTTTCCTTCTGTCTCTGAGGAATGAATGACCTCTGACCTCTTGAAAAAATACTGAGTGTGGCCGACCTGAAGACAAACCCTGCTCCTCACTGCAGCAGTGCAGCTCCACAGCAGACTGAGTTTAGAAGTGTGTCAACACTGTCAATGCGGCTCCTGCTGCTGCTGGACTGTAGAACTACTGGAGGAACACAGCCTGAACTGATGGAGCTCAGTCAGAAAGACAGAACGTCAGACTGTCAGTAGGTTAGAGGTTAAAGGTCATGTTGTTGGTATTAATTTGGGCTGAGTTCACAGAGGTCTGCATGTGTTCATGATCCTCAGAGCGTTGTGTGTTTGCTGTGTGTGGAGTCGTCAATACGCCGTGAGGATGACACACTGTGTTTGTCTTTGTCTTTATTTTTATGTTTGCTGGTCAAGTAATCTAAAAGTAACTCAAAGTAATCAGGTGAATTACTTTTGAGAAGACATTACGGATGCTGAATCCAGGTTGAATTCTCTGTCCTGCCCTTGGCAAGGCACAGGCGCTGCTCTCCCAGCCGGCTGCTTCACTGACACTACATAAACTGCTGCTGACAAGAAAACTTTGCCAGATAACTAGTCTCGCACCGTCCGGAGCTGCACCACAGAAAGGCACAACAAAACATGAGGGAAATCCGGGAATAGTCTGCTGTGGCTGTTCTCTGCGTTCTGGTGAAAGAATTCCATGAAAATTCCCCAAGAAACTGAAATTTTTCTCCATGTAAGTGGATGAGAGCCGACAAGAAAAAAGAAAAAATCCTCCCCAAACAAGTCCATTGTGCCACGCCATACTTTCATGTAGAGACTTCATTAAACTTTTAAAATGTTGCCTTTTTTTTTTCCTCTATCCAGATGTGAAAACCTCATTTCAATATCTTCTACCAAATTTAAACTGTGAGCTCTCAAATGTGGAGAGAATCTCAGCCGTTTGAGGAGTTTATAATGGGTGTGTATTGGAGAGGCGAGAGTGGGAGGCTGGCAGTTAGTGTGAGAGGATCTCGATTTAAACAAAAAAAATGTATTTGTCTCGTCCCCACAGACACATTTCTTGCTCAATCTTCACACATTCTACACCGAAACGTAGACATTTTCTTTCTGATTCTCACAATGCATTCATTTCGTCTCCATCTCAAACAGTTCTCTCTCCAGGCCAATTTGTTTGAGAAGAGTGCAGGATTTTCTCCCATCCGCTCCAATGCATTTTGGAGAGAGATTTTCTCACCTGAATCCAAAAGTTCACACATCTTTACACACTGATTCCCGCGATATGGATGATCCTACAGACATGAATATTTCAGGATAAATCCATGAAAAGCTTCTAACTCTCACAGTGAAAAAACCTTTTTCAATTTCACCTCTCGGTTCTCAAGAAATGAGAGCGATTCCACCATACAAACTGGGTGAAAAACTGCTGATTCACTGTCATGGCTGATCTCAGCTCAGAGAACCGCGCCTGTGATGTCACCTAGCAACCACTGCTGGCAGCGCCTAGCAACCGTTGCTAAGTGGCTTTGATGTGGGAGCATTGCTTTCATGTGGAGGGGCTTATTCTGTGTTTCGCCCCTCAGAGACTCAGTTGGACAATCGGAGGCGACCCAACTCAACAAATCGGACGTCATGGATGGGAATGTAGATATACTGTTGCCGGCTATCACTACGGAGGTTAGATATTTCAAACAGTGCTTGTCAGAGGGACAGTGGGCATTGTTGAAGTCAGGGATCCCAGACGCTGATTTAAAAGCTGTTTTAGCAGAGTTTATTAAGGCCCTTGTTGACACGTCGTCTAAATATTTTGTTACATGGAGAAGTGTGGAGCCCGTGCCCACAAATGCAAAAGTGATACACTCTCTGGGCGGCACACTCCCTCTGAGTTTGGCTGAGGTGTTCAGGCTTCAGATAGACGACTGTGCTGACAGCTCGAGAAGCCTGATACGGTTACTGAGCAGAGAAGTGACTCTGAGTGTGATGTTCGCTCAGTCCGACAGGGCGGCAGAGGAGTCCGCCGCCAGTCAGTATGAGATTCCCGAAGAGAGAATGCACCAGATCGTTCAGGCTGCAGGGGAGATGATGAAGGCTATTCTTAACACGACAATTTTCAACTGTCAGGAACAGTCAGTCATCGTGGATGGAACCACGTGCGCCATCATTCCGGAGCTCCAAACCTTGAAAGAAAAGTTGACGGACAGACAATGGCAGTTGTTGGTATCAGGAACCCCGGATCTTGTTACAAGAACACTCTTAACAGAGTTTATGATTAAGGTTGTTGACTTATTCTCCACACACTTTTGGAGCTATAGAGAAGTGGAGCCCAAATTGACTGAGCTCGATGTTTTGACGACTCTGGCCGACGTGCTTCCTGAGAGTCTGGCTGAGGTTTTTGGTGTTCAGACGGAACACTGTGTTGACAGTTCATGGACCCTGATGTGGCTACTGGCCAAAGAGGTCACAATGTGTTTGAATTCAGCTTCGCCTGATTCTTCAGCTGAACAGCCTGCTGGTAGTCAGTACATCATTCCAGCTGTGCGACTACACGAGATTGTCAAAGCTGCAGTGGAAATGATGAAGAATATTCAAAGTCGTGACAGAAATGAGCCAAATGAACAGACAGGAGGAGAAACACACCACCGGAACCTGACAACGTCAGAAAAGATCCTCACTGTCATTCAGAGATTTCTCAGAGAAATCGTCCAGCCTTTTCTAGATGTTGCCATTGATCCCGAATGCCGTCAAGTGAAATCTGAAATGATTGAAGAAACTGAGCATTGCTCATATCGTCTTGCGGAGCATATTCTGAGTTACCTAATTGGTCAAAATGCCAGCAACCCATCTGGAACTGCTGCGCAGCACAAACGGGACAGACTGGCACTGACTCAGCTTTCTATAGAAATCATGAAGGTTCTAGATAAGCACATTTCAACTGGGTTTATCTGTCATATTGTGGTACAACTCAAAGCCCAACAAGCCAGTTCCTCAGCATTTCAAAACAGTACGTCATTACTGACAGTACTGAGCCATGTTGACGCTCTCTTCTCGAACACAAAGCATCAGTTCAAAGAGGCACAAATGTCAACGGCCAAAACCTCAGAGGACCTTTGCAGAATTTTAAAACAGGACATCTTTGGTGTTACAATGGAAGAAATTGAGGAAAAGGTGCTGCAGTATGATTCAATTAGAGATTTGTGGATGGACACTCAGTATGACAGCTATTTGAACAAGGTGATACTCGCTTTGAAAGACATTCAAGTACTGCAGATCACAACTTTACCCTACATTCCAGAACCTCACGTGGCTTCACCTGAGGAGCAAGAGCCAGTGTCTGACTCACGTGGAACAATAGTGATGGGCACTGTCTGTCGACAGTTTGCGGCTTTAAAAGACAAACTGACGTATCGACAGTGGAGGCTGCTGGATGCAGAGACCCCTGACATTGGCACAACCACAATGTTAGCAGAACTGATTCTGGATATAATTCGCCTGCTGTCAAAAAACCTGCTGACCATGGAAGGTAAAGCTGCAAAGCAACATCTTCTGGCCTCTCTGGCGGACAGCTTACCTGAGACCATGACTGAGGCTTTTCAGATTCAAGGGGAAGTTGATAGTGACAGTTTAGATAGACTGATTGAGGGACTGTTGAGGGAGGTCAGAAGTTGTGCCAGTTCAGGACGATTTGATAGTGAAGCAACTGAGGAGCCAGTCCTCAGTCCAAATGTTATTTGTCCAAAAAGACTCGATGGCATGGTTCAACTGGCTTGTGAAACGTTGAAGGAGTTAAGGGGCAAGATGCCATGCAAGTCTTGGCCGAGAATTCGACGGCAGTGGCGAAGGAAACATCCCCAGGCTCGCATCATTGCGGGACACTGTTGTAAGGCAGGAGTGGCAGGACAGATGTCAGCAGCATTGAACGACAGCCTCAAGGACGCAACATATGAAGTTGTTGAAGACGTCATTGAGAACACAGTGAATGAGCTTACTGTGTCTCTGCTACAAGACATGCCACAGTCTCATTTGGAGCAGCTGCAGTCTGTTTTCTTAGACGACTCTGAAACTGTGACAGATGAAATTGCTGAGATTATCTTTGAGGAAATCAGCAATCTGGAAGCCACTGACACTGCAGGATCGAGTGCAAAGGTCATTACGGCGTGCAACCTGCCACTGAAAGGTGTTCAAAGAAAGATTATGATCAATTTTGCTAGACAGTTTGTGAAAACAGCCATTTATCGCATACTGGCACAACTCCTGGCAAAATACCATGAAGACTTTCAGGCTGAAGACGTTCAGATAATGCATTTAATGCAAAATATTGACGTTCAGTTTCACACAAGGAACTCAATTCCAGGCGGGGATGAGTTTGGTCAACTAAAATATATTTCCACAGGAAAAGTGCCAAACTTCGTAAGAAGGCTTCAAAGCCTTCTCTATGACATTTTAAAGACACCGTTTCCTCACAAAGGAACAGAGAAAGTCAGGCTTCCTGAGCATCCCAGAAAAGAACTACTTGTGGATATTGAAGACAGACTGTGGCGTTTTCAGGGTCTTATGCAGTGGTGGCTGAAAACTCAGTCCAGCAGGCACAGCGGTGGTGTGCTGCATGCTTTACAGGATGCTGCCTTACAGCTGGTAGCACAGTTTGCGGTGGCCCCTCCTGCTGAGGATACTGGTCCTGTGGCAGCTGGGTTTGAGGCTGACCGGAATGAGGAGGAAACTGTTCAGTTTCAACAACCAATGGCGCAGGAGATTGTTATCAAAGCCAGTCTTCAAAGATTGATGTGGAATCTGATGTACCTGATAGCTAAAGCATCGGACATAATGTCTTTACAATATGATGCTGTAAAAGTTGACTGGCTACTGCAAGAGGTGTGGCCTCAAGTCAGGTCTGCAGATGATTGTATCACACCTGAGAAGGCTGAGGTGTTGGATAGGCCCATTTTTGATGTCCTCCTCAAACATTGGGGCTCTGTACACAAGGTGATCACTGCGATAGAGTTGCAGGACAAAGCAGTTGCTGGATGCATCGCTGTTTCCATAAGAACAGGTGTTGTACCTCCAAAAAAAAGGCGCAGTATTCTAGGCAGGGTACCCTCTATTTTAAGATCAAGGTTGAGGAATTGCCAGCGGGGATGCAAATTAGTGAGTAATGCATTAATCGAATGTTGTGTCATCTTACCGATCGATGATTGATTAATTGATTGCATCCCTAGTCACAATCGGGAAGTTATTGGTTCATACCCCATCTCACTCTGTTCACAAGTCGAAGTGTCCTTGGACAAGACACTGCACCAATAATTCCTCTTAGTGGATGGATTGAGCGCCATGCAGGCACCTCTGATGTGTGAATGGGTGAATAAGCCCTGCTCAAAAGCACTGTCTAGGTGTAGTCAACTTTATATAGGTATTACTAGCAGGTAGTACCAGAAAATCCAAAAACCAAATAAGTCCAATGTCAACAAAAACCAGACAGAAGTCCTGGAGTGACACGGAGCAAAAGAGGCAGAAGTCCTGGACTGACAGGTAAGCAAAAAAGACAGAAGTCCTGGACTGACAGGAGAACAAAAAAGTCAGAAGTCCTGGACTGACACAGAGCAAAAAAGACAGAAGTCCTGGACTGACAGGTGAACAAAAAAGTCAGAAGTCCTGGACTGACAGGAGAACAAAAAAGTCAGAAGTCCTGGACTGACACAGAGCAAAAAAGACAGAAGTCCTGGACTGACAGGTGAACAAAAAAGTCAGAAGTCCTGGACTGACAGGAGAACAAAAAAGACAGAAGTCCTGGACTGACATGGAGCAAAAAAGACAGAAGTCCTGGACTGACAGGAGAACAAAAAAGTCAGAAGTCCTGGACTGACATGGAGCAAAAAAGACAGAAGTCCTGGACTGACAGGAGAACAAAAAAGTCAGAAGTCCTGGACTGACACAGAGCAAAAAAGACAGAAGTCCTGGACTGACAGGAGAACAAAAAAGTCAGAAGTCCTGGACTGACACAGAGCAAAAAAGTCAGAAGTCCTGGACTGACATGGAGCAAAAGAGGCAGAAGTCCTGGACTGACATGGAGCAAAAAAGACAGAAGTCCTGGACTGACATGGAGCAAAAAAGACAGAAGTCCTGGACTGACAGGAGAACAAAAAAGTCAGAAGTCCTGGACTGACATGGAGCAAAAAAGTCAGAAGTCCTGGACTGACATGGAGCAAAAGAGGCAGACGTCCTGGACTGACACAGAGCAAAAAAGTCAGAAGTCCTGGACTGACATGGAGCAAAAGAGGCAGAAGTCCTGGACTGACAGGAGAACAAAAAAGTCAGAAGTCCTGGACTGACACAGAGCAAAAGAGGCAGACGTCCTGGACTGACAGGAGAACAAAAAAGTCAGAAGTCCTGGACTGACACGGAGCAAAAGAGGCAGACGTCCTGGACTGACAGGGAGCAGGGTTCATAAATAAATCTTTCAAAAGTATTAAAAATGTCAATGAACAATTAGTGGAACGTTATGATTGTAGTTAGTCTCAAATCTCAAAGTGAACGGAGACTCCCGGCTGCTGCCGGGACGGAGGCCGAGGAGACTCCGGCAGTGTGTTCTGGATGGACTAAATAAAGAAATAGCGAAGAATGGAAACCCGTCACAGTAACATTCATTTATTTCTTTGAAATAATTTACCGAATGACTTTCGCGATAACGTTGCACAACCCCGATAGCGGAACCAACAAACCAGCGACGTGGCAGCAGCTGGGACCCAAAGAGCAGAAGAACGCCTTTCATGTAGCAACTTTGCATAATAGACATAATAAGGAGAAGCTGGGTTCCTGCTTTGTCTCAACAATTATTAATAACGGGTGGTTTTAATAGGGTAATTTAATATTTTAATTATTTAATTAATTAATTATTTAATTATTTAATATTTTATTTTGTTTAATTTTATATATCTATCTATTTATATACATATTATGTCATATAGAAGCAGACGATCTATTTTAATAGTTGGAAAAATGAAGAAATACACACAAATATGTTGCCTAAATATCAAAACATTGCACACTTTCAAGTTAAACACAAGAAGAGATGAGATGATATTCCATTTGTTGTCATATACACTGTGAACAAACAAATACTGTAAAGCAGCGGTCGGCAACTGGCGGCCCGCGGGCCAAAAGTGACAGAGTGAGCAAGTGCTCTCTGGCTCTTGACAAAAATGCTTTCCTCTCTATCAAACTGGCACGAGGACTGCATCATTCATACTATCGAAGAGACTGTCAATCATCTATAAAAAAATAGTGAAATATAAATGTCATGTCAGTTAAAGCTGCTGTAGGCAGGATTTTGCTAGTCAATGCTAATTTTTCTGTGTTTTCTTTGGATTAAATGTTAGAGTATCCATTGATAATCCTTTAGGAGTGTAGCATAACTGCTCTACCGCGAGGGCGCTGCGTTTCCATCTGTCTCTGTTCTGAGCTGAAAAGGAATCTCGACAGCTCCAGGTATCTTTGACCAATCAGAAGAGCCCATGAGGCTCTAACCGTGATTGGTCGAGGGGCGTTCCTCGAACGTTCTTGTGGGAGGGGCTTAACTTGCGTAAGGGCGTGATGTCAGAGAAAACAGGACAGGATTGGCTGTGCTGGGTTTCAAAACGCCATCTTGCTTAGGTAACCCTAAGCAAGATGGCGGAGATGCGGAATCCTGCCTACAGCACCTTTAAATACAGAGTTGGGTATGTAACGACAAGTAACGAGCATTACAAGTAGCTAAATTACTTTTGATGGGAACGAGTAGTGTAACGGCACTACTCCTTCTGGATTGGTAGTTAAACTAGCGTTACAAATGAAACGCTACGATCGTTACTTTTACAATGACTGCAAATAGAGCAACCAAAATATTATTATTTAAGCGGAGTTCTTTTTATTACCACCAGTAGATGGAGCGGTGGCCATACGAGCAGCTACTGGCTATCTCCTCCGGGTCAGGGCTGATGGAACCGTCACAGTAAAATTGGTTGCCTTATATAAATCTGTGCCCAACTGACAACACTGCACTCCCTCCTACTGTAAATGCCGCTTTTAAAGGAACACTCTGAAGATTAGGGACCCACGCCCTTTCCCTGTCATTGACAAAGTTAAATCCCTGTGTCTCTGGCTCCCAGCTGTTAGCATCGTAGTAGCTTAGCTCGAAGCTTAGCTGGAAGTCAATCAGAGCCGGACTACGCAAATGGACAAAACACTCCTTCCAGTGGTCCAGGGGACGGCGTATTAGCACGTGAAGTAAATCCCAACGGCTATAAAACATTTTAAAAGACGTGTTTTCTTTTCAATCCGTTAAAAAAAACATTTTGATAAACACAGACCTGCGCATGGCAGCGCTCAGCGGAAGGATATACCGGAGCACAGCTCCACGGAGCACTATGCAGTAACGAGTAGTGGAACTTCTTTACTATTTCCATGGAGTAATCAAGTAGTGTAAGGCACTACTTTTTTCAAAAGTAACTAGTAACGGGTAACTCTTTACTTTTTTGAGTAACGGATCTCAACTCTGGTTAAATATCAACAAACCTTATGTTTATGTAACCAGGTGAAAAAAGGGAATACACTGTTGAAAGATCTCTGCACATGTAGTTCCCGCCTGTGGACAGCAGGGGGTGTAGGTTAACCATTTTGAGTGTGAAAACAGCAGGGAATGCTGGGAAATTTCTTCCAGGCAAACGGCGTGATTCACTCTGCTGCCATTACTCGATGGCGAGATGATTTTGAAGGACGTTCATGAGGTTTAAAGTCACATTCCATGATGTCGGTAAGAAACTGTTGATGTTATGAGACTTTTGTACATTTATAATGTATGTGATTGATAGTGTCCGCCAGTTTGATGACTCTGTGTTCGAGTGTAAGGTGAATTAGCTTTGTTAGCTGCGTTAGCTCAGCTCACATGTTGTGTCGTGGCTACTGGCACAATGTGAAATGTGACTGTATGTATAAATGTTTTGTTTCTTATTTTTCTTCTGGGAAGTGGCCACTGCCGTACTGTAGCTGTGATCTTTGTACTGCATTCTTGTTCTGTTTTTTGGGAGCTGCAAACAAAGTTGGGGAATAATTAAAAGACCCACATTTTGATATTTGAAGTTGTGTGCCTACTTTATCCCAACTTCATTTATGAAAAAAAAAACCTGCAGAAAGAGAATTGGTCGCTGCTCAAACAAGTACAAACAGCACAGTTTTGATCTTCACATCCAGTGATAAATGTGCAACTGAACACACAGAATTAAGACTTATTTTTTAGTAGCAGAGACATAGCTATAGGTTTACAACAATAATAATTTACCTGCAACATATTCCGTGCCAACTTCAGCATGTGGCATGCGTCCATCATGATACAGACTGGATCCTGGACGGATGTGGGAAACTGGTTTTAAGTGGCTCTTGTGGGTTACCCCTCAGCTCACAACCAAGATGACTGCATGGATTATCGTGCTCATGTTTTCTTTTGGCCATGGAATCTAACATGGCTGCAACATGCCCATGTTCAGCCTGGTCTTCCTTCCGTCTTTTCTCCAGCATATCCAGCATCATTTTGTTCAGGCCAGGCTTGTCATCCACAGAAGAAAGCCACCTGTACCAAACATATTGAGAAATGGCAGTTTAACATATAGAATATGCTGCTGTATTTAACTTCCAGGAACTGAATTTGATAACACTGTGACTACCTTTGCAATGTACTATATCGACTCTTTCCAAAGCTCCGGGCAGTCTGGCCTTTAAAGCAGCTGGGGAGGAAGGCATTACGTAGCTGTGATGAACATTGCTCCAGTTATGTTTTGCTAGCTGTATCACATGTGACACAGGGCTCACATTATTTCTAAAAGTCATCAGCCGTCAAATCTGCTACCAGTCTCTAAAACCACTATGGTATGCTACATGTAAAATTTAAAAAGTTAGATCTTCAGGCTGAGGTTCTGAATGTGAGGCTGAGGCCAAAGGGTCATCCTGAGGCAGATCTTCTGGAGGCAGATGTGTTCCTGCATTTTTATGGCTAAAATGCAGACAAGACAGAAAGACATAGATAGATAGATAGATAGAATCACTATGATAAGTAATTTGTGCACTACTCCAAACAACCAGTATGATATTTCTGGAACATGTGAGACATTCTTGCACACTAGTAGAACAACTTGAGCATACCAGAAGGAAAACTTTATTTAACTAGTGATAGAAAACTGTGCTCTTGTTGACAGTTGAGTGCTGCTGGTGTTGCCTCTTCGAAATGAACACCAAGTCCGTAGTCCCTTGAAGCCTTTATTTTGAGCTCAGTTTTAAAGGTTTTTTTTTGTACAAGTGTCAACGAGGAAAAAGTCCCCTGTGAAAACACACAGTGTGACAATCAGCATAATTTAGGATTAAGTTAACAGTGAATCAAATGAAGAGAAAAGGAAACTTACACGTCTTAGCCACAATCACATTTCTGTAGGCCACAGTCTGATTTCTGCACCACACGCCAGCTCACCATGAACCGGCTGTGGACCTACCCTACATAACAAGACCACACCCCGAGCTTGGCGTGGACCGGGTGATCACGTGACACGGGTTTCCTGAGACGTATCAAAATGAAACTAACTATAACGAATGTAATGATAATTGCAGAAGTTCCAAATAAACATATATACTGTTATACTCAGTGAACCAATAATATCAGATAAAGTGCAATAATACATATGAAAAACCAGTGGGCAACACCCTCCCCCACTAAAAAAAAATGTTAGGCCAACATTTTCTTCACCTTACCAGGGCCTTAGGATAACCCCATAGCACAGTAGCAAATTATTAACGTTAGCAGCACTTCAAAAGAGTTCAGACTATATAGTGTCTTTTACTTGACAGGAGTCCTTTAACATGGAGACACACAAGACAAAAGTCCACTTGTGTTGCTGGGTAGACAGTCCGTTGAAGCATTGGTGGGCCCGCCAATCTTCAGAAATGACTCAAGGAAAATACCTTCACCCAAAATCATGTGGCAGCATAATATACCATGTTTCCAAGACTCAAACATACATATTTACACTACATTAAAGTGCTTTTAATTCCTATTGCACATGCCTCTATTGCACACAAAATAATTACTTTAAGGTGCTAAATTTAAAGTGCATGTTGCTAAAAAGTGCATGTTTCAAAGTGCACAGTGCGAAGTACTACTACATTATTACTGGTATGAAAAAGGATATAGGTCAGCAGACGGTGTGAAGTAGTCGTCTCGGACCCTCTCTGATCTGGACACATCGATAGGACAGATCTGCAGGTCTCGGACAGTGGGTTCTCCCAACCGGTCATAGGTGAAGACACGCCTGGGCTGTCTGGTCCTCTGAGGTCTGGCTGGGGGCTCAGGAGCTTCCTCAGAGTCAGAGGAGGACGGGTCCCGGTCAGATGGCTCCACTTCCTGCTCTGGTACAAGATCCACCTCAGGCATGACCACTTCACCTCTTTCCACTGGTTCGGCTCTTCGCTCAACCTGTCGTGGTGTGGGGGCTCTGGGCTGGAACTCTCTGGCACCAGGGTTGAGTGGCTGTTGCACAGGTCTTTGTGGCATGAAGAGGTGGTAGTCTTCCTCACTTGAGCTCTCCATATCTACAGGCTGGATGTTGTGCTGTGCTCCTCTTCTTCCCCCTGGTGACCCTCAGGCTCTTCTGCTTCTCTCTTTTCTTTCAGGACTGGCAGCGCCGAGGACAGGATCAACCAGGTAAGGACAAGGTAAGAGTATGTTTCTGTGCAGCACACGTCTCCTTCCTGCAGTGTTGAGGGGCTTCCACGACGTACACTGGACTTTCTGGACCTTTGCTCTCTCTCACCACATGGACAGCTTCCTCCCAGTGACTCCGGAGTTTTCCTGGACCACCTCGGGGCGTGAGGTTCCTCACCAGCACATGGTCACCTGGCTTCAGGGTGGAGCTCCAGGCACGCTGATTGTCGTAGCCTTGTCCCTTCTTCGCAGATTCCCTCATGTTTTTGAGGGCAATGGCATAGGCTTCCTGCATCGCCTCCCTCCACTTCTCAGCGTAGCCAGCCAGGGTCTGTCTTTCTGTATCACTGGGCTTCTTTGGAAACAGGAGGTCCACAGGGAGAGTTGGTTCACGTCCAAAGAGCAGGAAGAAAGGAGAATAGCCCGTTGCCTCATGGATGGTGGAGTTATAGGCATGGACCACTTTATTGAGGTGCTCCTTCCATCTGGTCTTCTCCGTCTCCTCCAGAGTCCGCAACATACTCAGCAGAGTCCTGTTAAAGCGCTCAACAGGGTTAGCTTGCGGATGGTATGGCGTGGTGCGAGAGTGATACATACCACTGTACTTTTGAAGTTTGTGAAACAGCTGGTTCTCAAACTCTCGTCCTTGGTCGTGGTGAAGCCTGGATGGAAAACCAAAGCGTGGGATGAAGTCATCAAACAGCTTCTTTACAGCAGTTTTCCCAGCCTTATCTTTGGTTGCATAGGCTTGCGCATATTTGGTGAAATGGTCCTCTAAAACCAGGATATACTCTTCACCTCCCTTGCATCTCTCCAGATGTACAAAGTCTATGGAGACCATCTCAAATGGGGCAGAGGTCTCAATGCTCTGGAGTGGTGTTCTTGTGATTCTGTTTGGCTTCTTCCTCTTGATGCAGGCACAAACCTGTGTGACATGATGTTCCATCTCCTGTCTCATTTTTGGCCAGAAGAAACGTCCTCAAGCCAGAGCAACCATCCGGTCAGCACCTAAGTGTCCCATCTCCTCATGGAGGTACTTGTACACCAGGGGCTTCATTGGCTCTGGCACCACCAGTTGTGTCCTGTTTGTTTTTCTCCACAGGAGCCCATCCGCATCCAGCTCCAGCCTTGGCCACTCCCTGAGAAGAGCGCGAACCTGCTTATTTTCAGCTGCTTTGTCTCTGTACTTCAGGTAAGTATGATTCCTTTTCAGGTTGATGACTCTCTGGACTATTGGGTCTGCCTGCTGCTGGACCAGGATGTCTTGGATGGTGAAAGGCTGGATTGGTGATACAACACTGCCATCTTGTGATAAAACATCCACATTGCAGGTGACCGCACAAATCCAGTTAATTTCACCTGTTTGGGTGTGTGTGATGCCTTTACACACAGCCTCCATGACCTCTGGCTCACATTCCTCAGTACACTCTTCCATGATGGTTTCCATGGGTGTGGGCCTACGGGACAGGAAGTCAGCATCCCTGTTAGCTGTCCCAGGTCTGTACTTCAGGGTGAATCTATAGTCTGCCAGCTCTACAACCCAACGATGACCAGTAGCATTGAGTTTTGCGGATTTGGTGGCATAGGTGAGTGGGTTATTATCGCTGTAGACAGTGAAGTGAGGTGCATGGAACAGGTAGTCACGGAAACGTTCAGTGATAGCCCATTTCAGTGCGAGGAATTCCAGTTTACCTGAGTGCAGCTTGTAATTCTTTTAAGCTGGAGAGAGGGTTCTGGATCCGTAGCCGATAACTCTCAGAATACCACCCTGGCGCTGGTACAGCACAGCTCCGAGTCCTTCTTCAGAGGCGTCAACATGAAGGATGAAAGGTCGCTCGAGGTCAGGATACGCCATGACAGGTGGATTGGTGAGCTTATTCACAAAGGTCTCCAAAATGGCTTTGTGTGCATCTGTCCACTGTACAGGTGAGGAGGGCGAGAGCTGGTAGCTGGCACGCTTCATCCCCTTCTTGTGGTGGTGCTTTGGCTCACATTTTGGCTTTGCCAGCAGCTCATACAGTGGCTTCGCAGTCCTGGAGAAGTCCTGGATGTAAGCTCTGTAGTAGCTCAGGAATCCAAGGAGCTTTCTCACCTCCTTCACTGTAGCTGGGGTCTGGTGTGCGAGCGCCTTTACTGCCTCCACCTCTTTTGGGTTCATCCTGTATCCTTCTGCAGAGATGACACGACCAACATAGGTTACTTGTGGCTTGAAAAATTCACATTTACCTGCTCTGAGCTTGATTCCACAGGCTTTCTGTCGTTGCAGGACTTGTCTGACATTGTGCACATGTTGGTCAAATGTGCGGCTGAACACAAGGACATCATCCAGGTAGGGCACACAGACTTCATCCCTCAGATCTCCCAGGCATCCCTCCATATGGCGTTGAAAAGCAGTCGGGGCATTTGACAATCCAAATGGGATTCGGAGCCACTCGTAGAGTCCCCAAGGTGTTATGAAGGCTGTACAGGGTCTGCTCTTCTCGCTCATGAAGCCTTGGTGGTATGCTTTGCCTTGGTCCAAGACCGTGAACCAAGAGTTTCCTCCCAAGATTCCTCTCCAGGATTTCTTGGATTCTGGGGATGGGATGGCGGTCTGGTAGGGTCTTCTCATTCAGCAGCCTATAGTCAATGCATAAACGTAGTGTTCCATCCTTTTTACGCACACAGACTACAGGAGACGAGTAGGATGAGTACGACTTTTGTATCCAGCCTCTGTTAAGCATTTCCTGAATGTGAGTTTTGACCTCTTGATACAGGTGACGGGGTATTGCATTGTAAGTTCTTTGGACCGGAACAGAGTCTTTCAAATTAATGTCCATCTGCAAGTCTGTAATGCAACCAGCGTCCCACTCATCTCTGGCAAACACGTCACACTCCTCCCTCAGCATCTGCCGGACTTTATGCTGCTGCTCTGTAGAGAGGTGACTTAAGTCCACGGGCAGGTCCCAGGGCTCCCCTTGTGGTGCTTTATTAAACTGCTCCAGTAATGATGTGGTGCTGTTCTCTGATGGCTGACAGTCAGCAGACTTGGACTCAAGTGGATAGACAGCGTCGACACTATGTAACCAGCCAAGTGTTGTTCGGCCACACAGCGTAATGTCACAAGTTGTTGTGTTCTCAACAGTAACTTTAATCCTTGTGTGGTCTTGGGGGAGGTCGATCAGCTGCTCTCTCACTTTGAGTCCAATGGGCCACGGTGTCTCTGGGTTAGGCTCTAGCAGAGCATTAGGCCCATTCAGCACACCCTGCTGTACATAGTTACAGTGCACTTGAATAGCTTTGTTCTTAGGGACAGTGACTGATATTCTTCCCACCCGAGCAATATGGGGATTGTTCTCAGGTGGCTGCTTCTTTAAGACTGTTAGAACAGCTCTGGCAGTTTTCTGTCTCACTTCAAGTGCTGAACAGAGCCTCTTCACCATGTGACCAGCAGGAAAACAGTTCTCAGAGTCCTCATTAGTCAAAGCCAGCTCTTCAATTACATTAAATCCAATAATAGGACGTTCAAGTTCTGTGGTGGCGACGAGGATGGGGACAACCACAGGCTTGTCACTCATCCCAGCTACAGCATTCTGGGACAGTGTGAACTCCACTTCAATCCAGCCTTGGTACGGGATCTGTGTTCCATTGGCGGCAGACAGGTCCAGTCCTCCTTCCTCCAGTAACTCCTCCACAGGCCGCACGGCAACGTCTGGTAAGTGTCTCTGCTTCCACTCTGCCCCAACTATAGACACTTGTGAGCCAGTGTCCCACAGCACTCTGGTGTCAATGTTATTCATTGTGGCTGGGACAAGACACCTCCTCCCCACTAGCTTAGCTGTTTGATGTTGTTTGCCAGTGAGAGGTGCAGTGGTGCAGAATAAATGCGCATTCTTACCAAGATGTACACTGCTCTCAATCTTGTTGGTGGAGGCTGTGGCATTCCTGGGTACTTGGCGGCAACCGATAGCCCAGTGGTCGGTGCTCCCGCACTTGTAGCAGTGGTCACACCTCCCACCTGGATTGGTCCGCTGGCACTGGTGACACTGTTGCATGGGGCGTGTCTTTGGTGACGGTCGGCTGTAGCTGCGGCTGGCTTGCCCCCTTGCTGCAGGCGGGGGTGATTGTCTGGGCAGCTGGTGGAGACTTGACAGTTGGGTGGTAAGGTTCTGGATCGCTTCACAAATGACTTTGTTTCCTTGGTCCACTTTCTCCATTAATATGTCTCGTTTCTGTAATTGTCCTTGTCTTTTATGTGTAGAGTTACTCTCATAACTGCAGCTCTCCGAATCAGTTGAGTTTGAATCATGACTCACCGCTGACACCTTCACTTTGGGTTTTGTTGACAGCTTGCTCTTTCTCTCCATCTCCAGGTTGTAGGCAGCAGTCATTTTCTCCAGTAGGACCTCATCTGTTACTGTTGGATTCTGTAGGTGAGGCTTTAAAACTGTGCGAATGGTGTCATCATGGAGTTCAGTGAGTATTGTTTGCAGAAACTGATTTTGAATTAGCTCTGGGCTGTACTTCAATCCCGTATCTGCCCTCTCTGATGCAAAGAGTATTTGTTGCCTCAGGTCCATGGCTCGAACTAGAAACTGGACTGGAGTCTCTCTGGGCTCTTGTGCAGCACGTGTGAGTGAGTGGTACAGCTCGGTGGCATCTTTCTCAACAAAATGAGTTCTTAATATTTGCTTTAGAGCTTGCAGTGACAAATCATCTCTACTTTCAAGATAGCTTCTTAATTTTGTTCCTGGGATGATAGCTTGAATAACAGCATCAACAATTTCACATTCATCATATCCTTTTTTAAATTCTTTTGTTATTTGTCTTTCTAGACTTGCATAACCAAGCTTATCCTTCTGATTATGTTCACCAATTTGTCCATTAATTTTCAAGTCCTTTCTGTACATAGGGTGAACAGCAGTAGCACTCCTTTCAGAAGAGTTCATAGCAGTAGTGGTGGTTGACATTGTGGCAGAGGTGCGTTGTCTTACCACATTCTCTGGGATGGGTGCAGTACCATCTGTGGCCGCTGGGGAGCGGTGTAGCGACGTGGGACCGGACTTTGACAACGCTTTTAATTCATCAATTTTATCAGTCACTTTCAACAATAAGGACAGTCCTTCATCTTCAAGTGATGTGACATCTTCCCCCTCTAAGTGCAGGAGAATAATCCTTCTCACTTTGCGAGGTGAGTCCTTATCATCATCCTTAACAGTGATTTCAAGTGTAGTGCAAATTTCTGATAGTTCCAGTGGAGATAAAGTAAACAGCTTCCCTTCAATGTCCTCCAACAATTTCTCACTTTCAGAGGACATGGTTGAAAGTTCTTTTACCTCCGCTTTGATGGTGGATGGAGTTGTTTGCCGTCTGTTTGCTGTTGTTGCTGGTGCTGTTAGCATTAGCTCCCTGTTAGCTCTGTGTCGGCGTCCCTCGTAGCGTCTTCGTCTTCCACTCCCGATCCAAACACGGCTCTGGTAGCTCTAATCCACAGCGATCGACATCCACAAACTTAATCCAACAGGGCGGAAACACCAGATTTATGTTGCCCCTTCGAAATGAACACCAAGTCCGTAGTCCCTTGAAGCCTTTATTTTGAGCTCAGTTTTAAAGGTTTTTTTTTGTACAAGTGTCAACGAGGAAAAAGTCCCCTGTGAAAACACACAGTGTGACAATCAGCATAATTTAGGATTAAGTTAACAGTGAATCAAATGAAGAGAAAAGGAAACTTACACGTCTTAGCCACAATCACATTTCTGCAGGCCACAGTCTGATTTCTGCACCACACGCCAGCTCACCATGAACCGGCTGTGGACCTACCCTACATAACAAGACTTGGCGAGCTTGGCGTGGACCGGGCGATCACGTGACACGGGTTTCCTGAGACGTATCAAAATGAAACTAACTATGACGAATGTAATGATAATTGCAGAAGTTCCAAATAAACATATATACTGTTATACTCAGTGAACCAATAATATCAGATAAAGTGCAATAATACATATGAAAAACCAGTGGGCAACACTGGGCATGACTGATCCATGAGTCCTCTGGAAAAGTGCGCAAGGGCGACTAACTCCAAATATTCAGACACCAGGTTCAGTTTGGTGAACCTCTCACAGACTGGAGTCAGTAAAGGCCCGTTCCAGGTTAGCATCAGTGACTGCTTCTGTTCATTCCTGATTGCACTGCTCGCTTTAGGGGAAACTCCACCCTGTGGCAGAAAGGAGGAACAGCAGCTCCATTTATACAGACAACTGGAACGTTCCATGAACCGCACCACTGCTATACAATATAACATGACTTATATCATGACGTACATATATATATATATATATATATATATATATATATATATATATATATATATATATGTTGGCTCAAAACAAACAACAGTCATATTTCTTATATTTGTGCGGAGAAAAACATTGGCATTAAAAACTTACCACTGCTCACGTAATGAGACGCGTACGGCCGTCTGTGGCTGTAAACTATGAGGAAATGGTCTGGTTTGTTCTCAGAGCCACAGTCTGGCTCCACCTGGGGGCTGCAGAGCTGGATCAATGTGGTTCAGGCTCTCACGGTGTGTTTCCACCGGACACGACGTGAATTTTTCGTGCGATGAGATTACATACAAAGTCAATGTAATGACATGACTGTCGCTCAATCTTGAGCGGCGGACGGCGAGCGACGATGCGGGGCGCGGCCGGCGGCGAGCGTTTCCAGTGAAAAATCCGCGCCCCGTCGACTTGCACTGCCAGTTGGCCCCGCCCACCGCTCGCCGCCCGAAGCCCGCCGCTTCACCGCCCCACGCTTGTTGCTGGAGTTGAAATTATTGAACTTTTCAAGCGAATTGGCGCCAGGACAGCCTATCAGCGTGGAGGTCTCCATGGACGTGCTGACGTAGGGCAGCAGGGCTCCGACCACGCAGAACAGTTGGCGTGATGCCAAGGCGAGTGGCGAGCTGTGTGCGCGTTCTCATTTGTCTGATGGAAACACGGCGTCGGCCTGAAGTAGCGCTGGAACCGGCCGTCGTCCAGGCGCAGACGTTCAATGAACGAGCCGTTCGTTTCAACGGCTCTTTAAAGTGAACGATGAGAGCCGGTTCACAGCTGTCTGAGAGCCGGTCCTATGTGCAAACTGTCCACACTTCCTTCACGTGTCTCCTGAGTGTCTCCTGAGTCCAGCTGTCTCCGCTGCTTTCGTGTGAACGACCAAGTTTCAGTTAGGGCTGAACGATTAATTGCATTTGCAATAATGTTGCGATATGATAAAACGCGATTTGCCAATCGCAACGTGCGCGATTGAAATGTGGTCACGTGACGCAAACGGAAGCGGTAACCTGAAATGCAGTCACCAAGAGATACAGTAGGTGGCGGTATGCACCTAAGTTGTTGGTCGCCACCCGCCATTGCTCCAAAGAAGAAGAAGAAGAAACAGAAGCGAGAGAAGCGCCGTGACGGATTCACCAACATCCGCTGCCCTTTGCTTTGCGCAGTGGCCTCTGGCTCCTCAGAAACTACTGAGACATTCGTCCCGAAGAGGAACAGCACATCAGTTGTGTGGGATTATTTCGGATTTAAAAAAAATGATGCAGCGCAGCGTCAAGTATTGAGCAGAGCGTGTCGTGCCACCATTGCCACAACGAGAGGGAACAACAAATTTGTTCCAACACTTGAAAAACTATCTGTGCCTCTTATGACGCCTGCAAAGCGAAAATGCCGAGCTCCAGTACCGTGACGCACTGGTTTGGTTTATTCTTTTGCCTAATGTAAAAGTGCATTTGTTTTTTATTTAAAACTTTATTCTGATTCTACAAAATATTTTCAAACTCAGTCAAATTCTCTGCTTCAGTTGTGTAAAATGTTCCTGCTTTGGGAGCAGTGAGATAGATAGATTCTTTTATATATATTTTTGTCAGTATGGTGGATTTTGCTCAGTTTTTACAAAGTGCTTGTTCTTATGTTTCTTGGAGCATTTAAATAAAAATCCCATTTATTTAAAGTTGTAAATCTTATAATTTTATAAAGAACATTTTACACTAAACAGGTTTCATGTTGTGTTGGTCATATATAAAACAAACATTTATGGCTTTTTTGGGGGAAAAAGAAGATAAAATAGTAAAATCGCATTTTAAATCGCAATCGCAATGTCAGGGAAAAAAATCGCAATTAGATTATTTTCTCAAATCGTTCAGTCCTAGTTTCAGTTTCCCGCAGCAGCTCCAGTCACCTGAACACAGCAGCTAACCAGAGGAGGAGGAGTGTGTAGAACCCAGAGAGGAGCCGGTGTTTTGGAAGAACTGGTTTCCCCGTTAACTGGCGACTGGGGTTCTTTCACGTCGCTTGTTGCTGATAGATGTTAAAAACCAGACAAAAAGCTGTTCAGACCTTTAATGAGTCTAATTTAAACATCTGCTGCCAGCAGCAGCAGCAGCAGCAGGAAGTGCTAAAGGAAGTCAGTCACCAGTTAACAAGGACACCAGTTCATCTGAAACACCGTACTCACCGCTTTATCAGAGGTTTTAGCAATGGAACACACACACACACACACACACACACACAGACGGACAGCCGGGTGAACACAGGACTGTGGGACAAACAGAAGAGTCCTGTCCTCTGCTGCTGAGCAGGAGACGTGATGAGGAGCTGTGATGTTTCTGCAGGATGTTCTGTGTTGCATATTTGTACCAGCGTGACGCGTCGCGGGAATGAATTCACACACCAGCGATAAAACTCATGTGTCCAGCACGGCGCTCTGTCATTTGGCACGTGAATGCAGTCGCGTTAAACGCGTCCGGTGGAAACACACCGTTAGAACTCTGCTTGGTACGACAATTCAAGCATCAACATTTTATTGGATATTCCTAATATTGTTTTTGCAGGTGGACTTTATGTGAACCAGGCCACATTCTGAGTGTTCCAGACCCGATCCTGAGTCCCGAGTGGTGAACTGTGGCGGATCCCAGGAACCGTTTTTAAAACATTTTCAGAGTCTCTGAGCAAAGGTGACACAGAAGCTGGACATACTATGACAGTTTAGTGTTTTCACTCTCAGTCTGGTGGAACATGGTTCATGAAGTCTGAGAGGTTCAAGCTTCCAGACCAGAAACAGGGATTCTGATCTATTTCCAGCCTCTGTGCAGCTGTGATGGCCGAGTGGTGAAGGCGTTGGATTTGAAATCCAACGGGGTTTCCCCACGCAGGTTCAGACCCTGCTCACAGCGGTCAGTGTGGCTCTAATGTTGTCCTCCAGAAACACAGCCAGAGCTGATGGTTCCTCCTTCATAGTAACACTCTGATGTCTCATAAAGCAGAATCAGCAAATCAGACAGGTGGTTGGATTTATTCCATACATATTGTTAATCAGTGGTTTATCAGCAGCAGTGGGTAGAGGGTGCCCAAGAACCATGACTAACAGAAAAAACCAGGTACCATGCTGCGTTTCCCTGGTGTAATGTCAGCCTGTCAGCTGCTCAGGAACCGAGATGCTGTGGGGAGGACGTTCTCCACAGGACAGCAGCAGGTCCTGGGACATGTTGACCTCTCTGAGACCTCAGGAAGTACAGGCATTAGTGTTGGTGCCCCGTGAGAGGTCCTGAGAAATGTCTGTTCCCAGAAACCTTAGGTCACTGACCTGCTCCACCAGCTCCCCTCGGATGAGAAGAGGGGGATCCTCTTGTTTCCTCAGAGTTGGATCACTGTGAAAAAGTTCCACATTCGGGGATGTTTCTGAAAAGTTCCACTTTCAGTCTCTACAAGCACTCTGTCTTGGGAGCTGATCGTCTCCTACCTGTTAGCATGATGCTAATAGAAGGTCTGCTCATGGCGAACATCTCCAGGAACCTCCCAGACGCTGTGAGCAGGGTTTGAACCTGCGTGGGGAAACCCCATTGGATTTCGAGTCCAACGCCTTCACCACTTGGCCATCACAGCTGCTTTTCCAGAAGGAAAAACAGTCCAAGAACAAGGAGAGACAGAGGAGAGCCTTCAGGGGGACGACTGGAACCAGACTGAACCGCCTGAGAGCAGACAGCAGAGCGGCGGTCAGGAGCAAACACTGAACACATGATCAGTCACTGATCAGCAGCTGATCTGGGTCCGTTTCACCGAGCAGCGTCAGTGAGAACTCTGCTGTGTGAACCTGAGAGGAGGGAAGCTCTGACACTTCAGCTTCATCCAGAGGGAGCTGAACCAGAGGGTGACCAGTAACTCTGACCCGTTAAACAGAGGGAGGGAGCTGAACCAGAGAGTCCACACCTGTCAGGAACATCTGCACCCATCTCTCCACCTGTCAGGAACATCTGCACCCATCTCTCCACCTGTCAGGAACATCTGCACCCGTCTCACCACCTGTCAGGAACATCTGCACCCATCTCTCCACCTGTCAGGAACATCTGCACCCATCTCTCCACCTGTCAGGAACATCTGCACCCATCTCTCCAGCTGTCAGGAACATCTGCACCCATCTCTCCACCTGTCAGGAACATCTGCACCCATCTCTCCACCTGTCAGGAACATCTGCACCCGTCTCTCCACCTGTCAGGAACATCTGCACCCATCTCTCCAGCTGTCAGGAACATCTGCACCCATCTCTCCAGACGGTTTAGAGATGAGTAGTTCGGTTCGGCTGTAGTAACACAGACAACAGCAGGTCTCTGAGGGAACTCTCTGGAAATGCTGACATCCAGGATGAGTGGCAGCTGCAGGACGCTGTTCCTACACGATCTGAGGATTGACTCTGGACTGCTGGTCAGGACTGACAGGACTGTTAACCCCCTACATGACATAGACCTATGGCAACAGATGCAGAAACTCTATCTACAGTCTGCAGTTAGAAATGAAGCTTGGTTGGCGTCTTGACTCATTATCACACAGCAACGTCTGAATAGTTTTGATTCATGTTTGTAATTTATTCTGTCCAGTCTTCATTTATTCCATTAATCATACATTCAGTTTTATTCTCAGTCTCACTTGTTACTGAAGTTCCAAAGGGAGGGAATCCACATTCTGACATCTTCAAACACTTTTTTCTAAAGTAATGCAATAGCTACTTTGCCTAGTAATTAGTTACTTTTAAAATGTCGTAACTCAGTTACTAAGGTACTTTTGAAGAAAAAAAAAGTGACTAGTAACTATAACTCATTACTTTTGAAGAGTACCTTGCCCAAGCCTGGAGATAAAGACACTCGATTTCAGTGTGATCAAGTCACTTCAGTGTCAGACATACGGACATTATGGAAGAGTGAGAGATGTGGACAGTTACATCAAAAAGTTTTTCTGCCAATAAAACTCCAAAACAACAGGATTGAAACAGGTTCTCTGATTCTCCACATTTGTTTTTGTTTGTTTGTTTTTTAGTCCGTCGTTTCTTCATTTCTGTAAACATGGCAAATTTCCAATAGTTTTGAAGGCCTCGCTGAGGGTCAAGCTGCGGTAACGCTCCTGGAGAGACGGTTGATGAGAGGAGCGGCGGGGAGCTGAGACTGACCGGGGCTCAGTGACTCCACCCACCGCTGAAGTGAGGCTTCAGACTGAGGTGGAGGTTCACCAGGTGGTGATGGGACAAACTATTAGTCCAATCTGCCTGGAATCAGTGAACTGAAGAGAACAGCAGACCGGAGTGAGCACTGGTTCACTCTTCAGGGAGGGAGAGCGTTGGATTTCAACGCCAACTCCTTCACCACTCGGCCATCACAGCTCCACAGAGAGGTGGAAATACATCACCATCCCTGTTCCTAGTCTGCATCCAGAGATTTGATTCCACCAAACTTTCCTCACCATGCTGAAGAACATCAACTCTGACGGTGGAGCTGGAGGTTTGTGCTCTGAGCCTCCTGCCTCCGTCTGTCTGCAGCAGTGGCGGCTGCTGGTCTTCCAAAGAGGGGAAGCTCATTTTCAGCAGACATTGTAATATGAGTCTGTTTATTTGTATGTAAATTCTATCAGCTTTCACGTCTTTTGTTGCCCTGTCAGAGTTCGACAGATCCCCAAAGCCCAGTCTGACCAGACAACACATCCCTGAGATGGTTTCATCAGAGGCGTGGCCAGCAGGACGTTCTGCTGGTGACAGCTCTTCAGTCAGCAGCTCACCTGGTCAGACCAGGACAGCTGCAGAGACCTGCTACTTTCCCCCACCTTTTGGCAGCAGCTCAGTCTCAGGAGTTGATCTGTCCTGCAGTTTAACACCACATTTCTCTTCGTAAGGAAGACTATCAAATGGCTTCACCAAAATCCAGTCCACAGCATTCTCACTGTCTGCTATTGTGTGCAGCTGGCGAGCAGCTGGAGCTGCTGGAGGCCAGAGCGCTGTGTGACGCCTGAGTGTGAGAGTGAGAGACGGGGTGAAGCTCCAGCTGCTGGTCCAGGACAGAAACCACAGAGTGACCTAAACCAGTCTCCAAACACAACGCTAGTCGTTTTTCACAAAGTCTCCGAGGATCAGTAAAGCCTCCGAATCACCTCAGAACAACAGAGTGGAAAACTTCAGAAGCGCTTTAGTGCATTTTTTTTAATTCAAGATCACTGATTTGCTCATTTCGCTGTCAATCAAGCTCCAGACAGATCATCCAATCAGCACGCAGAAGCCCGACGTCCAATGCCAGCCCACGGCGCCATAGACCCCCATTGACACCCGGGCGTCCGATCCAAGCATTATCCAATGAGCGTCCAGTTTCACTGCAGCGGAACAACCCACTCTAGCTTCTACATGGACGCTCAGCGTCCGGCTCTTTAAAGCGCCGCCGCTGCGAGGAGGAGTGAGAGAAAAGCCGAGTCAACTACCTGAGATAAGAAGCTGATTCTGAACAAAAGATGAAGGAGTTGTAGAGTATATTTACTCAATGAAATGTACACACAACAGTAAATACTAGACCACTGATTTTTTGATATTTTAGGGGAAGTTGAGCTTCCCTTGCAGTCTCAGAGCAGTCACCACTGGTCTACAGCTACCCCCTAACCACATCCTCAGTCCGTATCCCTCCAGGAGAGTGTCTGCCTGTCCTCTGTTCTGTCTCTTCACCCCAGCTGGAACAGCAGAACATCTCCTCCAGAGAGTGGACCGCAGTGATCCAGCACCCAAAGGGGAGAGCTCAGTCCCAGTGACTTCCAGGGTCAGGTCTGTGACAAGAGCTGAGTGTCTCCTGCCTGTTAGCATGATGCTAATAGAGAGTGTGTTCACTGGGAACATCTCCCTGTGAGCAGGGTTTGAACCTGCGTGGGGAAACCCCATTGGATTTCGAGTCCAACGCCTTCACCACTCGGCCATCACAGCTGCAGCTCCAGCTGGAACTCCATCACAGTTTGTTGTGCTGACTGATCTTGATCTTGGACCACGCCAGTGAAGAATTCTTGGTCATCAGTCTCTGCCTTGTTTGCATGCTGTACTAGATAGTAGCTTGTTTGCTTTCATGAATTGCACATTTTTGCATGATGATTGTTCCCATGACAGGCTTTGCACTTGGGCTGCACGATTTTGACAAAAAACCTAATTGCGATTCTTCTGACCAATAATGCGATTGCAATTCGATCTGCGATTTTCACATTTTATTCTTTCAAATGCAGAAAACAGTCAAAATTATGGTCGAAAAAAATTCTTGTTACTTTAACATGGTCTTGCTCAAGTTGACACATAAAATAACCTAATGTAAACTAAAGGCCTCCACACACTGCAGGATGATCGGGCTGAATTTTGCCCCGATCTTCTCCTCCCGATTGAAGCCGACAGGGTCCGACTGTCGGGAGTATGCAAATGAGTTCGGGTCCGATCTTCGTGTAGTGTGCGGTGTGTTCCGAGAGATTTTTTCTGGTCGGAGCCTCTCGGGAGGCGTCGGAAGGGGAGATCGTAGATGATGAACATGTTTGATATTTCTGATCGCAAATCCTGTAGTGTGTGGAGCTCCGAGAGGCGCCGATCAGCTCCGAGTAAAGCTGTCCACACCCTCGAAATAAAGCTTCCTGATTGGCTGAACAGCTCCGTCTCTGATTAAAAAAATCCACTCAGCTGTCAGAGCTGGATGATGAATATATGTCTGTGAAATATATTCACTATATATGACAGTGGAACAGAAGAGCCAGAGCTCTAAACTCAGCTGTACAGAAAGTGATGGTTAATCCTGTCGCTCCTGGATGAACTGGATCCTCCATTCAGATCCAAACTCTGATCTAATATCTGCATCTCCGCCAGTCCTGCAATAATCCCAATGTGTTAATTAATCTCCGTTATTAACCATCACGGAAGAACGGGGAAGAAAAAAATAATAATAAAAGAAAAAAAACTTTCCGCTGACTCCGTGCCTTCAGAGAGCGGACTATAATGAAACTTATCTAATCAAAGCTCAACGTGTTTTTATTCTGGTGTGAACTATCACATCTGTGGACATAAAGAATGATTTAATATATCTGGTGATTTAAAAAAGCAGCTTTTACTTGACACGGTCTGCTGATAACTTTATTCTACTGCTGCACTCGGGACTCAAAAGTAAAAAAAAAAAAACTAAAAAAACACACAAAAACAGATTAATAGGCTGAATTATTATTAAATTTGGAGGGTAAATTATAATAAAATGATCTGAAACTGTTTCCCTCTTCTGTACTGGAACATTACATTTTCTGACAAGGTGCTGACAGTCTGTGCTCCATGGGGGGGGGGGGGGGGGCGGGGGTCTGCACTGACGGAGCGATGCTGATGTGAATGAATGAACTGAGGGAATGAATGAGTTCTCCACTTATTATTGAAAGTGGAGGTGAATGTAAACACAGCAATGAAGGGAAACAGCACAAAGTCACGTTGAACGACGCGAGATTTGGAGGAGAGAGGAGCCGATTCTCGGCTGAAGAATCTGCTGGTGTGTGTTCTGCTCCACAGCGACACACACTAGAAGACCAGGAGAGGAAGATCGGGTGCGATCTGTCCTCTGTTGTCTTGTAGTGTGTGGTCTCTGAATCGGGGAAGATTGAAAAAATCCTGTAGTGTGTGGCGGGCTGAAATTGACAAAGCTTCAGGCAGCGGCAGCCATGACACCACCATGCGTGTCCGCATCACGTTTGGAAAAAAAAAAAAGAGTGCGTTGTTTTGATGAAATAACAAAATAATCAAAACCCAATGCTGTCGAAATTGGAATTCAATACTGGTCTTGCTTGCATGGTTCACAGAAAATTACTTAGACAACAGATTTCAACGTGAAATAAATGGAAATTAAAAACCAGAACCGCAAATAGGGACCACTGTGAAACCAACTTCAACTCGCAAAAAAAAAAGAACTCGCCAGCCTCTACAGATAAAGGGTTAAAAAAAAAAAAAAAATTAATCCTTGTTGCTGTAATATTCTTAGATCACAGTCAGTTTAGTCATCCTGCTCTGGGTCGTCTTCCCTCACAGCTCCATGTTTTCATGGAGAGAGAGAGAGCATCACATGCTGGATGAAGGCTGAGCTGTGGGGCGATCGGGGGAGAGAGAGAATAACCTACGACGTGTCGACGTTTCTGTAACGTGTAGCGGTGAGTCTTCAGGTGTTCGTACAAATTAGACGTGTTTCCTCTGATCTGGCTGCTGCACGGCGACACCATCTACATCTGGCTCCACGTCGCTTTTTTTCAAACTCAAAGTCCAAACAGCTGAACTACAGTTCTTTTTTAATACCAGCTGCTCCGCTCCCTCTCCTGCTGTCATCTTGGCCATTTTCACACCGTGAACGAGTCGCACTGAAAACGTTTTGCTCCTCGCGACACCGCAGAGCACACTGCAGGGTTTGTTGTTAGCAACCTGACGCTAGTCAGCTGCAGCGGTGCACTGCAGACATACTTGCTTCCTGTTGTCGTTTCTGATTGGCCGGTGGGCCGGAACAAGAGACTCGAACGTTTTGATTGGCGGATAGGTCTGTCACTCAAATGCCTGGAAAAGCCTCAGCCCTGCGCGGTTCGGTTACCGCAGGAGTTAAAACCTCAAATTAGATGAGGTGTGGGTTAATCGTGCAGCCCGAGTATGCACACGTGTCCATAAGCAGGACGCTTCCTCGGCTCATGTTTGTAGCCACAGTTTCCTTGATTCCTCATTTTTGCATTCTGAGCTGAGGCACCACTGTCTTTCTTTTAGTCATATTGCTGTTTTGGTTACTTTATGACACAAGACTTCATGATGTTGTAGGTTTCATCTGCTCCATTGTCCCTCTTGTTCCATTCAAAATCCTCGTTTTCTCTGATGCCATGTAATATACCAACCCAGTCTCACGGCAATTCGTGCTATGAGTCACGTTAATTAATCTATTGCATCGTGTCCGGGAGCACGACTTGCACAGTTTTTTCGTGTCCCACGTCACTCTTTTTAAACTAATACATTTCAATGAGAGTCGCCTGGCCACGCCCCCCTCGCGATTAAACGAGGCATAAACTGTTGTTTCTTTTATCCAGACACTCAAATAATATCCAGTTTTACTGTTTTATTGCCCTGTCCACGCTGAAGGTAACTTTAAAGATGTGTGCACCCACATAGCTGAACAGGAACATGCTGGAAACATCGCGATAGTATCCACTCAAATATAAAAGGGGAGAAAACAAATGATCCACTCTCTGTATGGTGGAAATACATATTGGCGATCTACGTGGTTACATTCTCAGTTCAAATGTGTTCAACAGTGAGCAAAGCGACATAACAAAGCGAGTTTGACCGGGGAGGAACGGACATGCAGCGCAGGAAGTAGCTACGACTGCTCACCGGCTGCAGACAGCTCAGCCGCGGGCAGCCGGTTCAGCTGCTCCGCTGCTCCCCTGCTCCCCTGCTCCGCTCGTCGCGGGCGACTGGGCTGTGCAGCCGCGCACCGGGCTCCCCGGTTGGGAGACTGAAGGACAAATTGAGTGATTCTGGTGACTGACAGGTTAGAAGAGGACAATGTGCCCGGAGCTTAATGTCGCTGTTCTGTGTGCACCGGCTAGCTTAGCTACAAGCACGCAGGCTCTGTTTGCTCACGTGACCGAACCGCAATGCATCATGGGAATTGTAGTGAACAGAGCCTGCGTGCTTGTAGCTAAGCAGTGTTGCCAGATTGGGCGGGTTCCCGCCCAATTGGGCTACTTTAAAAGTCATTGGGCTGGGAAAATCAGCCTTGGGCGGGAGCCCAAGTTCCGCGATAGCGGAATTTTTTACGGAAATCACGTCTGTCGGCTCTTCCACGGCTGGTGCAGAAACGCGACACGCCCCCCTCCACTGTGTACCGCGCTGAGACGACTGCAAGGCGGCAGATACAGAAAACCAGTAGTCTGCAGCAACCATTGCCATCCTCCACAGACAGTTACTTGAACGGCTCTTTTAAGTGAACAACGAGAGCCGGTTCACAGCTGTCTGAGAGCCGTTCCTTTGTGCAAATTGTCCACGCCTCCTTCACGTGTCTCCTGAGTCCCTCCTGAGTCCAGCTGTCACCGCTGCCTTCATGTGAACGACCGAGTTTCAGTTTTCCGCAGCTCGCTCCAGTCACCTGAACGCAGCAGCTGGCTAGCGGAGGAGGAGTGTCCAGAACCCGGAGCGGAGCCGGGGTTCTGGAAGAACTGGTTTCCCTGTTAATTGGCGAGTTCAACGTTCAAAGTAATAAAAAAGAAAAAGAAATGGAACTTTAGCCCGATTCTCCATGAAGGTAAGATAATTTCATTAGGATGTGCATGTGTGTGTGCGCGTGCGCGCGTGCGTGCATGTGAGAGCCGTGCTGTGCAGATGAGAGAGAGCAGCTGCTGGTTGTGAAATGCATTGTTTTTGCTTAATAATTTTATTGTGGCAACAGAGAGGTGTTACTTGCGTTGTCTTATACAGTTGTTTATCCTCGTTATGGTCACTATGTGAAGGTTTGTATGCTTAGGAAGTGTTTTCTGTTGTGTGTGTCATGTTTTGGCGCTATCTCATGGGTTTGGCCGAATTGGGCTGGTTTTTATAAAAATGGACGGGTTTTCAGCCGTGCTTGGGCTGGAAACTGCCATGAGGATCTGGCAACACTGTAGCTAAGCTAGCCGGTGCACACAGAACGGTGACATTAAGCTCCGGGCACATTGTCCTCTTCTAACCTGTCAGTCACCAGAATCACTCAATTTGTCCTTCAGTCTCCCAACCGGGGAGCCCGGTGCGCGGCTGCACAGCCCAGTCGCCCGGACGCGACGAGCGGAGCAGGGGAGCAGGGGAGCAGCGGAGCAGCTGAACCGGCTGCCCGCGACTGAGCTGTCTGCAGTCGGTGAGCAGTCGTAGCTACTTCCTGCGCTGCATGTCCGTTCCTCCCCGGTCAAACTCGCTTTGTTATGTCACTTTGCTCACTGTTGAACACATTTGAACTGAGAATGTAACCACGTAGATCGCCAATATGTATTTCCACCATACAGAGAGTGGATCATTTGTTTTCTCCCCTTTTATATTTGAGTGGATACTATCGCGATGTTTCCAGCATGTTCCTGTTCAGCTATGTGGGTGCACACCAGTGGTGGGCCGTCAGGGCCTGCAAAGCCTTCTCTGCTGGCCTAAAAATGATCTGAATTACAGACTGATGTAAATTATATTTTGTCCTTAAATAATTAATAAATGATTCCAGACGGTATGTTCCAGTTCCTTTCATAGTTTTCCCGTGGTTGCGCTGCTTCCAGACATGTTTTTTTTCATATTAAATCATTTAACCAATCAGATTTCAGGCATCATCTGTTGCTAGGGTCAAAGAAATCTGCCCGAGGCCTTCGCTATCCGTTCCTGATGGCGCAGTGAAGTAAAGTGAAGCGTCAAACAGACAGTTGCTTCAACCAATCAGATTTCGAGTTGGCGACTCAGCGCCTTCCAGCTTCTAACAACAGCAGATCCAGGCCCTCTGATTTACATTCACCAAGAGATACAGTAGGGGGCGCTATGCACCTAAGTTGTTGGTCGCCTACCTCAATTATTCCAAAGAAGAAGAAGAAGAAGAAGAAGAAGAAGAAGAAGAGGAAGACCTGAAGAGAAATAAAACTTACCCAGAAATCCCACAGGGCAGCTGGACTTTCAGCCCTGGCTTTATGGAACTGAAACGCACCGATAATCTATATGACAGAGCAGTTGAACTCTTTTTGAGGAAGGAAAGGAGGACGGATTTTGTTTTCAAATAATCGGGATTTTGGTGAGTAAAATGTTCCTCTTTTCCTAAATAATATTTCTGTTTTATTAAGTTGTTGATGCTCATTGTATGTGCACAGATGTAGTAGGAGACTTGTGCTCTTCAGCAAAGGCTTTTATTCTGGCTGCACAAGTATCTATCTGCTGTGCAACAACTCTTTATGTGCATATCTGCATAATAAGATTTTTTTTTGTAGACAAAATAGTTACTGAGAGGTGGATTGGTTCAGGCGGATCTGTTCTGAAGGCCTTAGTGTGAAATGCACGGTCCGCCACTGGTGCACACATCTTTAAAGTTACCTTCAGCGTGGACAGGGCAATAAAACAGTAAAACTGGATATTATTTGAGTGTCTGGATAAAAGAAACAACAGTTTATGCCTCGTTTAATCGCGAGGGGGGCGTGGCCAGGCGACTCTCATTGAAATGTATTAGTTTAAAAAGAGTGACGTGGGACACGAAAAAACTGTGCAAGTCGTGCTCCCGGACACGATGCAATAGATTAATTAACGTGACTCATAGCACGAATTGCCGTGAGACTGGGTTGCAACATCAGTGGTGACGATTTGATTCATTAGCTGCCTTTAGCACACATTTCATGTTTTCTGGAACGTTAGAACAGTGATGTGTTTTAATAAGAAGTGACGTCGCGCTGATGTTTTCTAACGTTATGTTTCAGAGCTTCACCCCATCGGAGCGGATTCTCTCTGCAGCAGAACATCTGCTCCCAGAGAGAGCAGTCTGTCTCCAACACATGTAGAAATGCTGACTGTCCCGGCTGTGGACAAGAGCCGTGTGTAGTTTGGGATTATGTAGAGTCAGAGTGGAATAAAGTTGTATACAGTTGAGCACTGAACACAAAATGCACTTTTGTTTTATTTGAGTCAGTGAGACGAAAACTTCAGTAATTCCGTAGTTACAGGAGCCTCCCTCATTGTTGCTCTGCTTGATGCTAAACACAAATTAAGAAAAAAAAAATTAATGTGAAGGATTTATTTTTGTGTTGTTTAGGCAAGTGCCTTTTCCTTATTTTACTCAAGTAGCTCAGTTGGTAGAGCGGGTCGTTTTATAACCGGAAGGTTGGCGGTTCGATCCCCGCTCCCGCAGGCGTAAAACTGTCGTTGTGTCCTTGGGCAAGACACTTCACCCACCTTGCCTGGTATGAAAGTTGTGAGAGTGAATGGTTGGTGGTGGTGGGAGGGGCCGATGGCGCAGATTGGCAGCCTCGCTTCCGTCAGTCTGCCCCCCCCAGGGCAGCTGTGGTAAAGCAGCAGCTTACCACCACCCAGTATGGAGAGAATGAAGAATGTAAAGTGTCTTTGAGTGTCCTGAAAAGCGCTATATAAAACCAATGTATTTGCAATTTATGCCCTTAAATAAATGTTCAATGAACTCTCATCTGAATTGTCTTTATTTTTAGTCAGCAATATACCTTAAACACTTAAAGCTGAAATCTGAAAGGCTGAAAGAGCAGCTTCACGGTGGTGCGATAAACTATGTTCTACATTTAATTTATATATGATGCAATTAGTCGACTAATCGAAAAAATAATCAGTGATTAGTCGACTACCAAAATAATCATTTGTGGCAGCCCTACCACGAAGGATTGTTGTATGGGTTGGTGTCCACTCCGAGCCGTCCGGTTCCACTCTCTTCACAGCGTTTGCCCACTTTCTCCGACAATCGGGGTTCATGGGAAAAATATGGAAAGGCACTTTATCCTCCCTCCTTGTGTTGTGGTTGGACAGCAGAGTCCATTCTGCTGACAGACAGATGAGGAAATGAAATGATCAACTCCCATGAAACTAGGGGGGATGTTTTCTTCACCTGGATATAAATGACGAAGAATATAGTGAATATTTGGTAGAGAGACAATAAAAATCACCCTGCCTTATTGTTTATTAATCACAGGATCAGCATACTGGAATGAAAAACCCTGGAAAAGTGTGTGTTGTGCCTGAAGAGCAGATGCAGGAGCTGCAAGGCAACAAAAGGAGGAGGTTGAAGTAACTGAGGACTGCAGCTCTTCCCTGCTTCAGCACAGCTGATTGTAATGAGGCTCGTTATCTGACTTCCTGCTGAACCCGGTCATGAACCTCCATGACCTCCAGGTGTGTTGAAGCAGGGCTGCGGCCCTCCAGGACCTGGGTTTGACGCCCCTGCATCAGTGTATGTGCTAATTATCAAGGTCAAATTATAGGATGCTTCTTCAGCGGGCCAGAAGACCCTGGAACTGGAAGCAGCTCCGGAACTGAAACAAGTGTCCAGGAGGATGGAAGCGTTGAGTGGACATGCAGTGACGACAACCCCGTCTCTTCCTGAAGCTGATCAGCTCCTGGACAGCTGGCCTTCGCCTGTCTGCGCTGCACAGCTTGATTCTGCTTTTCTGTGGAAGAATGAAAATGTTGAATGAGACATCAGAAGCACAACACCCAACACAGTGCTGTGTGTACAGATTTCATATGTACCTCGTCTTAATCCATTTTAGGAGGTGTCCTCCATCATGGGTGCCCAGCCCTGTTCCTGGAGAGTCCCTGTCCCGCTTGTTTGAGCTCTCTCCCTGCTTCGGCATACCTGAACCCCATGGTCCTGTCCTGAGGCGCCAACGAAGCCCAGTGATGAACCAGTCAATACGAGTAGGCTGACTAGAGCAGGGAGAGTTCAGACAGGCGGGACAGGGACTCTGCAGGAACAGGGTTCAGCATCCCTGGACATGCAGATCACTGTTTCAATGCCAGATCTTTTATTTTTCTTTTTTAATGAATGATTTTCTGTTTGTGTTTTTTCTTAACCTGCGGGTCCTCCAGACACACCGTAGCTCTCAACCTGCTGCAGAAGCCTGATTGGAAGCAAGGACTGTGTTGCTGAGTGGAACAGCAGCCACAGTCACCGCCCAAAGGGTCGTGCTGTGGATCCGGAGAATGGTGTCCATGAAGTTCCTGGACTCACTGAGACACTGCTCTCTGGAGAAGGTATTCCTATAGGTTCTTTTTTTGTTTTGATGGGGGGAGGGGGGGGGGGGGGGGGGCGGATTCTGCAGTTGTATTTATGTTTAGCACTCTGAAGTATTCCAAAATGTTATAGTTGTTGATGTGCTCTCATTTAATTTTGGTTACGTGACCCTGGTTAGCGGATTGCCCACAGGTCCATCCATCCATCCATTTTTCATTCCAATCGTGTGGAATTCATCCATTCTGACCTCTGCTCTGGAACCGTGACTCATTCCACATATCGACATGAGAACGGAGTAAAGTGGTGTTTATAGTTTTCTTTGTATCTTTTGTGGTGAAATGTCTAATAAAAATAATTATTTCTGCATTTAAATGGAAAAGCGAGTTTCATTTTGAGCAGAAGATCATCTGAAGAAGCCTTTTCTAAACAGCAGAGTTATGACTGTGACCTTTTCCTCGAGCAGGATGCCAGACTATATTCAGAGTTTCCTGCAGAAACAACTGCACTGAATTAATCTTGGACCGTCTGATGATCGTTTTATTTCATCTGAAGCTAATAAATCTCGCCTCACAACAAGATGTAATGGCGTGGATCTGAAGTAGGGTCACTGAAAAGAAATGTACTAATAATAGCAGTGACATGTGATTTGTGTTTGTTTTGTTAACTCGACTTGATAGTTTCTCTCTGAAACCAGAGCTGAAGTGACGCTTTTCTCTGGGCTGACTGCAGAGAGTCTGGTGTGAAGCCAGGATCCAGAACCAGGGAACCCTGTGCCAACAGGGTGGACCCGCACGCCCGTCAGGAGCTGGGAGGATGAGGAGAGGGGTGGGAGGATGAAGACAGGACCAGATCTCTCAGAGCGCCAGTGTGGTTCATGTTCAGACGTCTGCGTAAAGCGCGCACGAATCCGCCGGATTTTACGCAACAAACAATTAAAACGCGCGGGACAGAAAGCACCACTGGCCGCTACAAGACAGGAAATAACATGTTCTGATTCTGAGAGGATTTTTGTCCCTGGAGAGGACAGTGGACGTGTGGCGCCAACATGTTCCCGCGGTTCTACTTCGTAAGTGCTTAGCCCGCCTATGGGCTTCGCTAGTGGCACACCTCCAATCTCTGTCCAATCCACTGAGACTATACAAAGCTCGACGCACCAATCCCCCGCACGCGATGGCGCAGCGCCACGCCCCACACCGAGGGTACATAACCTCGGATGGCGCTAAGCAAACCCTTCTTCTTTCTCAGCATCTCCATGAGACTTAGAAGCCTCTTTCTACGGATCAAGATTCGACTTGAATGGATTCGCTGGCCCGGGACCAGTCGCCATCGGGCGTCGGGCCGTTCTTCTGCCGCTCCTGCAGCATTCCGCTCATCGTGCAGGACTGTCACGAGCTCTGCTTCCTCTGCCTTGGCTGGCAGCATCACCGCCAGCGGACCTCCTGCCCGGCCTGCCTCGCGCTGCCACTCGAAGAGAGCCAGCGGCGAGCAGCCTTCATGGGCGCAACCTCCCCGGCTCCTGCCGGTGAGGACGACGCCGAGGAGACCGCCGCCGCCGCCTGCGACTGGGCCGAGATCCGCGGCAGCGTCAGCAGCAGCAGCAGCAGCAGCGTGTCTGTGTCACGGAGTTCGGCTCGGTTCGACTCCGCCTCCACCGCATCCCGTCTCCCCCGTGAGCCTGTGGAGCACCTCGCGGGGCTCTTCACTTCAGCCGCCGAGCGCACCGGCCTCGCGCTGCCGCCGCAGCCTCCCGAGCCGGTGCAGCGTGATTTTGCACTCGGGCTGGCAACCCGGTCACGGGCTCGGTCCCGGACTGTGGTCCTATGTCCCGCCGTGCCGCCGTTTCAAGCTGACGTGCAGCGGGACTGGGGTACGCCACTTGCCGCCAAGGGTACGGTGAAGGGCTACCGAGAGTATTCTTGTGTGGAGGGCTGGCCGCCGGTCTCCGGAGTGCCTGCCATTGAGGACTCCGTTCGGCTGTGCCTCCTCCCCCGATCCTCCGCCTGGCCCGGCGGAAAGCCCGTGCTGCCGTCGGAAAGGGACAGGCGCATGGCGAGCTTCCTGGATCGTGGCTACGCTAGCGGCAACCTGACGTTCGCTCTAGCCAATAACATGACCTTCCTCCTGGGCTCTGTGGACAAGATCTGCCACGAGAAGTCCCAGCTTTCCCCCGAAGACATCGTGGAAGTCCAAAATACGGCCGAAGTCCTGATGCGCATGTGCAGAGCCATCGCCGTCAGTGGAGGCCGCGTCATGGCCAACGCACAGCTCGCCATGAGGCACCTGTGGCTTGGTCTGTCTTCTTTATCTGAGCGGGACCAGCGGGGCGTCCTGGGACTCCCCCTGTCCACCTCTTCTCTTTTTGGGCCCGATATACAGGTGATCATCGAGCGCCTGGAGGCAGCAGCACGAGGCTCGCAGCAGCTCGCCCCGCACCTCCAGCCCCGCCGTGAGCCGCCGCCGCTCCGCGGACCAGCGGCGTCCCGCTCCTTGGAGCACCTCGGCACCTGGACAGACCGGACCGTCTTTCCGCCGATCCTCCCGGGGCGCCGATCAGCCCAGACGGTCCCGCGCTCCCGAGACACGGAGCGCCCCGTCCGCTCGACCCGCACCTGCCAGCAAACATGCAAATAAAGGCCGTCAGGCCCGTTACATCTTCCAAAGAGCAGCAGTCCCTCCTCTCCCCCGTGTTAGCATGATCGAAAAGTGCAAAACCCGGCTGGGCCCTTCTCCCTCCCTCCTCCCGCTCCGCGATAAGGCGGCTGAGGATGGCGAGCGGAATGCGCACGGAACCGCCTCTTCACCGGCGCTTTCTTCGCGCTCTGGCCGCAATGCGGCTGCGGACGCGGGGCATAGCAGCGCGCTGGAGCCGCTAGCTTTCCCGCTGTGTGCGTCACGCAAGCGGTGCGCTGCTGATGTCTTTTCAGCGCCCCGCAAACGCTTCAGGCTGCACTCTCCACCGGCTTCGGCTCGAGTGAGCATTTCGAAGCGTCAGAGCGACGGCTCCGGCCCGGCCCGGATCCCCGCCGTGGGGTAACCCGTTACCGGCCGCACCCATAGCGTTCTCAGCAGCGTTTGTCCGCCGACCTCCGCTCGTGTTAGCATGACGAGGCGTCAGAGCGGCGGTGCCGTTACGCCCCGGGCTGCCGATGTGCAGCGCCCCAGCCCCGGCGCCACTCATGCCGCTCCCAGCGGAGTTTCTCCGCCGAGCGGCGGACTCACGCCGGCCCGGGTGTCCGCCGTAAAGCGCCCCGATCCCGGCCTTATTGGTGTTGCTCCCGGCAGCGCTCCCTCGGCTTCCCCGTGTGTTGTCACAGCGGAGCCTCGGAGCAGCGCAGCTCTGCCGTCCCGGGCTCCCGCTATTGAGCGTCCCGGCTCCGGCTTCAGCATCACGGCCAGCGATCCGGAAGGCTCCGACATCAGCACCGAGGACAGCGACCCGGAAAACTCCGGGATCGCGCTGCCTCTGCTCGGGTTGTCCCCAGCAAAGCGCCGGTCCGCGGCCCCCTGGCGGCCGCCCGCTCTCATTCAGGGGACGCCTGCTCCACAGCCCTTTCGCCGGGGGCCTCCGTCTCCCGAGGACGGGAGGACGGGTGGGCCGTCCCCGCTGGCCATGGTACAGCCACTCACGCTCCGGTTTCACACGTGGCGTGTTATGTTGGGACCGCTTTCTCCCTGGCTGTCCAGGACACTGAGAAACGGTTATGCCCTGCAGTTCGCCTGTCGTCCGCCTCTCTTCAACGGCATCCTTCGTACGCGGCTCGCATGCCCTGCGGGGACGGCCGCTCTCGAGGCAGAAGTAGCCTCACTCCTCCGCCGGGGTGCGGTCACGGAGCTGACCGCGACAGAGGCGAACTCGGGTTTTTATTCCCCCTACTTCTTGGTCCCCTAGAAAAGCGGGGGTGTAAGACCCATTCTGGACCTGAGGGTCCTCAACTCTCACATAGCCACCAGGAGGTTCCGCATGCTGACGGTCAAACACCTCCTGGAGAGCATTCGACCTGGGGACTGGATGACTTCGATCGACCTGATGGACGCCTACTTCCACATCCCCATTCTCAGAAGGCACAGAGCCTTCCTCCGCTTTGCCGTGGGGACCAGGTATTTTCAATACAACCGGCTCCCCTTCGGCTACTCTCTCGCCCCTCGCACCTTTACCAAGTGTGTCGAAGCAGCGTTGGAGCCCCTCCGTCGTCATGGTCTGAGGATCCTCACTTACATCGACGACTGGCTCATACTGGCGTCCTCTCATCAGGATACTGTGCTGCACACGACCCAGGTCCTGCACCACATCGAGCTCCTGGGGTTCATGGTGAACCGACACAAGAGCGCGCTCACCCCAGCTCAGAGCATGGCTTATCTGGGGTTGGAGCTGGACTCGCTCTCTATGACTGCCCGCCTCTCCGAGGAGAGACAGACCTCCCTTCTCTCGACCCTGAGGTCTGCAGTGACCACACCCCTGGTCGGGGTTCATCTGATCAGGACCGTCCTGGGTTTAATGGCCGCGGCCCACCCAGTGGTCCGGCTGGGCCTTCTACACATGCGCAGGCTGCAACGGTGGTTTGCACACCTCCGCTGCGTGGGGAAGTGGGACGGATGCAAACGGTTCCCGATCCCGCCCCAAGCACGCCAGGATCTCCTTTATTGGATGGATCCTGCTCTCCTAATGCAAGGAGTTCCCCTGGGCTGCGTGTCGCATCACGTCGAAGTGTTCACCGATGCGTCTCTCGCGGGATGGGGAAGCACCCTAGACCACCACGTGGTGGGCGGTGCTTGAGATTTGACTCCCACTCACATCAATGTGCTGGAAATGACGGCGGTGCAGAGGGTCCTGCTCCATTTCCAAGCCAGGCTGAAGGACAGCCATGTGCTCATCAGGACGGACAACACTACGGTGGTCGCGTACCTGAACAGGCAGGGGGGGACCCGGTCTCCCCCTCTTCATCGCATAGCGGCGGAGATCCTCCGGTGGGCGGACCGGCACCTCGCGTCTCTCAGGGCGCGTCACGTGCCCGGAGTCCTCAACGTCGGTGCAGACAAAATGTCCCAGGGAGGCCCACTCCACGACGAGTGGGGCCTGTCCCCGTGGGTCGCAGCCCGACTCTGGCGCAGGTTCGGATGCCCAGTGGCAGACCTTTTCGCCAGTGCAGAGAACGCACAGTGCCCACTCTGGTTCTCGCTCAGGTCGTCAGACGCCCCCCCCTCTAGGGGTAGACGCCTTCGCACACAGGAGCTGGCCGTCGGGCATCCTGTACGCGTTCCCTCCAGTCCACCTCTTGACCCCGCTGCTGCGCAGGGTGAGGTTGCACAATCTTCACGTGATCGTGGTGGCTCCGGACACCCCGAGTGCGCGGTGGTTCCCGGACCTGGTTCAGTTGGCAGTCGGGGACCCGTGGCCGATTCCCGACGGGCCCGACGCACTGCAGCAGGCAGGAGGCGCCCTTCGGTCCCGCCCCTTCCTGGGCGGGAGGCTCCTGCCTTGGAGGCTGAGCGGGTGAGGCTGGTGGAACTAGACCTCCCCCCAGCGGTGGTGTCCACCATCCAGAGTGCCAGGGCCCCCTCTACTGTCAAGGCCTACAGGTCTCGGTGGAAGCTCTTCACGTCGTGGTGCTCGGAGAGGGGCTTGGACCCGGTCTCCTGCACCATTGGTGAAGTTTTGGAGTTCCTCCAGGCCCTGCTGGACAGCGGTCGCGCTGCATCCACCCTGGCGGTGTTTGCATCGGCCATCACAGCGGGCCACGGCGGTTTCGGCCGCTTTTCTGCACGCAGCCACCCGCTTGTGAAGCGGTTTCTGCGCGGGCGTGTCGGTTGCGACCGCCCCCCCAGGCATGTGGTCTCTCCATGGGACCTCCATGTGGTGTTGGAGGGCCTTAAGGGACCTCCTTTCGAGCCTTTGGAGCAGGCGGAGGACCGCTTTCTCTCCTTTAAGGCCGCCATCTTGTTGGCGCTAGCATCCGCCAAGAGAGTTGGGGATCTCTGCGCATTGTCAGTCCACCCATCCTGCATGTTGTTCAGCCAGGATGGGGGACTCGTGCACCTCTGGCCTAACCCGGCCTTTCATCCCAAGGTGATCACTTCGGACTTCCGGTCGCGAGTGATCCGGATCAGGACGCTTGACTCCATGCCTGGTTCGTCTGGGGACGACCCATGCCTGCGGTCACTGTGCCCGGTCAGGACTCTGCGTCTTTATGTCCAGCGCACAGCTGGCTTTCGCACCACGGACCAGCTGTTTGTGAGGTTTGGAGCCCGGGGGCGTGGTTCCCCGCTGACCTCTCAGCGTCTCGCCCACTGGGTGGGGGCCACTATTGCAGCTGCCTACGAGGCACAGAATCTCTCACCACCAGCAGTGATTCGTGCTCATTCCACACGACGTGTGGCTGCCTCTGCGGCCCTGTGCAGAGGGGTCACGGTGAGTGACATCTGCCAGGCTGCCTCCTGGGCCTCTGCGTCCACCTTCGTGCGTTCGTATCTGTTGGATATGTGCACTGACTCTGTGGCCATGTCGGTTTTCGGCGAGAACAGGAGTTCGGTCGTCTAACCGTTTCGGTCCTTTTGGCCTGGCTGCCGCGTCCCGGGTGGGCTCGCGGACCAGGGGTTCCCCGCCTGCCGCTCGGCTCTGCCGCGGTCTGCGGATGTTGTTTACGGTGTTGCAGGGGCAGGAGTTCTGCCGCTTGCCGTTTTTGGGTTCGCTGCTGCTCCCCGTGCGTGGAACGCGGGCCAGGGGTCCCCCCCTTCACCGCCTGCCGCTGTGGTTTCCCGGCCGGCGTGTGTGTGTGTGTCGCTGTGGCGATGCTTTGTACGTCGTGGGCCGCACTACGTCGCTAGGTGCCTGCCTCGTCCTTCGGGAGTTCTACGGCCGTTCTGGACGTACGGTTTGTTTACTTCCGTCTTACGCACCAATCCCGTCAGCAGGCCAGCTGGGAGTACATTCATCGACCTACGGCCTTCGCCTTGGTGAGTACCACTAGCGAAGCCCGTAGGCGGGCTAAGCACTTACGAAGTAGAATTAGTAGTTACTGGATGTAACTCCAGTTCTACGAGTAAGTGCGTGCCCGCCTACCTGCTGGCCCAGCTGTCTGCTTCCCTTGTTTTTGCTACGTCAGAAGAAGGGTTTGCTTAGCGCCATCCGAGGTTATGTACCCTCGGTGTGGGGCGTGGCGCTGCGCCATCGCGTGCGGGGGATTGGTGCGTCGAGCTTTGTATAGTCTCAGTGGATTGGACAGAGATTGGAGGTGTGCCACTAGCGAAGCCCGTAGGCGGGCACGCACTTACTCGTAGAACTGGAGTTACATCCAGTAACTACTAATTCACCTGGCAGCGCGCCCGCGGCTTGGTTCCATCGTCCGGACACTGGACCTTCTGCGCGCTGCTGGACTGACAGGACGCAGTTTTCTGGATTATAACGCGACGCTGAAGCGTCCAGATTATTAAGGAGACGTGCTTTATTCTCTGCAGCGACTTTTGAGAGGAGAACAGACCGAACGCTGTGCGTTACATTGCGCAGTTTGGCACAGCGGCGCAGCGATGCCACATCAGATCACCCTCCTCCTCCTGCTGCTGCTGCACGTGGCTCTGATGCTGCACAGCCTGCCGGCAGAAGCGGTGCGCGTCCGCAAGAAGGTCCCCAGTATGGGCGGAGGTCCTGGAGCAGATGTCCGGGCGCCTCTCGGTGGGCGTGATGAGCGCCTTTCACCACGCGCTGCAGCTGGAGCCGCGGGACCAACTCAACCTGACCTGCCCGACGGCGGCACGAGACGCGGCCGACGGCAAGGCCCGCCTGCCCGTCGACCTGCTCAGCATCTATGGCGTCATTTTAGTGCCAAAATTCCGCGCGCAAAAAAAATCATAATCGCGCACAGTTAAACCACTCTCTGTGCGCTCGCGATGCCTCTCCGCGCGCGTGCTCTCTTTCTGCGCGCGCGCGGTCACTTTTTACACGCGCGACATCACTTTTTGTGCGCGCGCGATCTCTTTCTGCACGCGCGGTGACATGTCTGAGCTGTCTGCTCGCGCGGTGGTGTTGAGTTTTGGCACTCAGGGGGCGGGCTTTGAGTTGACGCCACTCAACCCCCCTCTCCTTTGTGATTGGTTGCTCTAAACTTCTACTGTCTTCAAATGGGTCTATTACTTTTGTGACTTATGAAACTTATCAACATATCACCTGCTCAAAACAAAGGAAAAAAAAAAAGCAAAAGTACTTCACTGATCCTGGCATAAAATCAAATGAAATCTGAGAGAGAGAGAAAAAGACAGAAAAAAGGAGAAAAAATTTACTATAAATGTAGGATAGGTATAATTGAATAACAGATATAAACTAAGCAACATAATTAAATAGAGTTTAAATATTATTTTAAGACAGATATAATCAAATAACAAATATAAACTAACAGATATGAATTAGATATAATTTACATATAAATCTAAGACAGATATACTTAAATAAATAACAGATATACACTAGCAGATACAAATTAAATGTAATTTTTAAAAAAATCTAAGAGAGATTTATAATTAGATGAATAACAGATAAACACTAACAGATATAAATCAAATATAATTTACATATACATTTCAGACAGATAGCCTTGATGGCTCCGTGAAGACGTTTTTATTCCTTCTTTCTCCTCCACAGTAATCAAATCACTGTATGGAGGTTATGTTATGTCAATTTTACTCCTCAGTTTTCCAATTCTACCGCCAAACGATGACTACCCGCCCTACTTAACCTCTGATTGGCTCTGACTGGAAGACAGTAGAAGTTTAGAGCAACCAATCACAAAGGAGAGGGGCGTCAACTCGAAGCCCGCCCCCTGAGTGCCAAAACTCAACACCACCGCGAGCAGACAGCTCAGACATGTCACCGCGCGCGTAGAAAGAGATCGCGTGCGCACAGAAAGTGATGTCGCGCGCGTAGAAAGTGACCGCGCGCGCGCGGAGAGGCATCGCGAGCGCACTGAGAGTGGTTTAACTGTGCACGATTATGATTTTTTTGCGCGCGGAATTTTGGCACTGAAATGACGCCATAAGCATCTCCCCCTGGGCCTACAGGTGAGTGTCACCTGCAGATCCCCGCAGGTCCCTGCAGGAGGCGCCAGACCCCCTGCAGCCCCAAGTTTTCTCTTGAAACGTCGTCGTGTAAACGGGTCTCCAGCCTGACTGGAAGAAGTGTGAAGTTCAGGATTATGATGAGGATAAATGTGTGGTTCCAGGACCTCCTACGACCCGGCCCGGTACCCCCGCTGCATCCCGGAGGCCTACTGCCTGTGCCAGGGCTGCCTGGCCGGGCCGCACGGCGAGGACCGCCGGCGGCTCCGCAGCACGCCGGTCTTCGCTCCCTCCGTCGCCCTGAGGAGGACCGGCTCCTGCGCCGGGGGCCGACACTCCTGCGCCGAGGTCTACGTCTCCATCCCGGTGGGGTGCACCTGCGTGCCGCGGCTGGAGAAGGACCCGGACGGCCGGGCCGCCAACCAGAGCCTGGACCGGGCGCCGCCCAAGGCCGGGAGGCTTCTGTCCGGGGGAAAGAAAGTATGAAGCCCTGCTCCAGCGCCGCTCCGCCCGCCTTCCTCCCTCGCACCATCCGGAGAGTGAAGGACTGGTTCTCCTCTCTGAACCACACACAAAAACACGAACACTCGTGAGCCCAGACAACAACACACAACACAACAGAAGAATGAAGTCTTCCTCAGAATGGCACATCCTTACCTGTTGTGGAGATTCTGGGGACCTGGAGAGGGCTCTGGGATGGTACGGACCAGGGAGATCTGCCAGTCCTTATCCAGATATCCCACCAGAATCCGGAGTTTGGCCTCCACTAAGCCCACCCTGCCAAAAAAAGACAAGAACTTTAGAAAGAGCGCAACGCCGCTGGAGCTGCAAACCAGAATCCAGCTCTGTTTCTACATTAAGACCAGTGACGAGTCACAGAAACATGGTTCTACTGTTCCTGGCCATGCCAAAGATTTGAAGACTGTTTTTGGTTTACTCACCATCGGAGAGCCTGACTCTCGGACGTGTACGAGACGTCCAACTCAACGTAATGCCTTTAAGGAGAGAGAGAGAAACGTTTTCTCAACAGGAGTCATATTTGAAATTCTACAGTCATAATTAGTCATTACAGTCATTATCCAGAGAAGTGGACACTTCTAGTCCATGGCACTGACACCAACCAGAAGAAGAACAGCTTCAAGGGCTGTCCACTCAGAATAAGAGCACATGTGAGTGTTGGGCTGACATTCCAGCCATCAATACGTACTGGTACTTCTGCCCGAGGTCCTCCGTCTGGAAGAGTCTGGCCCACTCAGCTCTTCCGCTGTAGATGCCCTCAGTGATGCTCCAGCCTGTGGAGGGGAGAGAAACAGCTTTAGGACAAAACACATCTCTGGCTTCCAAGAATCACATCCCTGAAGGTTTGGTAGCAGCAGAGTCACCGGCGTCTGATCAGCTTCATCGTCTGATTCAACACGGGATTCAACCACGGAGCAGAAAAGAGCCTTCATACCTCGGACAAACTCCTGGGAGATGATGGCCATGTTGGACTTGGCCATGTTAAAGGTGGAGTTCTGCTGGGGGAACGCTGGGGTCATGATGGGCATCAGGGGGAAGCGGTCGCTCCAGGGAGCCTGAAAACAGAGGGTAGAATGTATCATCATGGTTTCACCAACAGAGAAATCAACAGAGAAGCGTTGCATTCCTCTTCCTGCTGGATCATGATGCTGCTTTTTGCATCGACTGTTTGTACAGAAAGAAAGCTCATGTTTCTTACCTGGGAATCCCAGGAAGGGAACTCCCTGTTCTCATTTCTCAGGCGCACCGGGTTTTTCCAGTCCCTGAAACACAAACGAGGCTCTGATGATCATCTGCTACTTTCAGCAAGCAGTGGAAACTCAGCTCTGCTACCATCTCTACACATTCCAGCTGTTTCCTCCAGTGACAGGAAACAGAGGATTAACTCACCACGTGCTGTACAGCCTGAAGAAATGGGTCACCAGGGCCGCCACGGTGGCGTTGGGGTAGAGCTGGCAAACCCTGGCGACCAAGATGGCCCAGGAGATGCCGCCCAGGAAGCCCAGCCTGTTGGAGTAGATCTGGCGCTCTGGAGGAAAAGCAGAACAAAGATTAAACAGGAGCAAAGGTGTCAGATGGAATCCTGGGTGTGAATGTGACGGGCAGCGAGGAGGACGGAGGACATGATGCTCAGGATGTTCAGTCTCCCCCGTCCCCAGCTGGCTGTGGGAGGTCTGAGTGGGCTTTACTCACTTTTGGCCCAGACCTTGATGATCCTCAACACGGTGCGGAAGACGTACACGTTGGGGACACACCTCAGGATCTGTACGCTGTCTCTGTAGCCTGGAGGGAAAACACACAGTCACATTAATAACACTGAGAACCAGCTGGTGTCAACAGAGACCAGCAGGGAACCAGTCCAGGGTGTTTCAGAGAGCGCTCTGTCTCTGCACTCTGATGCTCACCGTTCAAACTCCGCACACAGCGTGGATCCAGACCCCTCACCAGACCGTCGTCCATGAGGTCCACCGCCTCCGGGACGCTGTCCTCCGGGTACTGGACGTAGACCAAGTCCATCTACGGAAACAAAAACAAATGAAGTGAGAACGTGAGAACAAACACACAGGTGACTGCCACAGTGTGCTGGTGGTGTTTGGACAGTTACCTTCTCTCCTTTATAGGTCAGCTTCACGACCGGGACGACCGTCTTTTCGAAGGCCTGAACACAACAAGATTCAATGAGTCACTCTTTCACAATAAAACACTTTTTACACCTGTTTTTCATGTCCAGAATGTCTCGTCTGCCATGAGAGACGCTACTCACCAGCATGTCGGTGACCTCTTTGTTTGCGGCCAGCTTGCGGCAGAAGGAGGAGAAGAAGTGGTGCCTCTGGACGAAGCCAGGTCCCACGCAGACGGCGTCGATATCAGAGCCTGGGGAAACAGCACACATTGAAATGAGGCCACATTCAGGAAACACTGCTGCACTGAGCTGAAAGAAATGTTGAAAAAGCATCAGCTCCGTTACCTTTCACCTCTGCACCGAGCAGCTGAGAGCCCACGGGGATGAGCTTGCCTCCAGCGCTGCGCCTGATGGATTCCTCCACATTCTGAAAAAAGCATTACAATTAGAAAGTGCTGTCACTGAAGCAAGAGCTCTGTTCCATTTCTGGGCTCATTTTAACACAAAGAACATTCTCTTACCATCTCGACACACATCTCATCCAGCCACTCAGTGAAGAGGGACCCCAGAGACTCGGCCACCTGCTTCCTGGAAACGAAACACACCGTTTCAAACGTTTGCTCACCAAAGGTGCATGCAGTCAATACTTTGTGCTTTTCAATATATCAAAGAAAATCCCTTGAAAAGTGTTTTTCTTACTTGGTCATCGTGGTCAGGCGGTCCTCATAGACATCAGCAGCTGCCATGAACCTCGCCAGACTCTTGGTCAGGCTGATGTCTCTCCCTGTGGGCGGAGCCTTGCTGCTGGGCTCCATGGTGCTGGAGACCCCGCGGTTTGGCGGCTGAGGCCTGGGAGGTGGTCTTGGACCAAACTGCTGAGTCTTCCTCATCCTGAAAACCATATGAACGTTTAAGTCAAGTTTCAGAGACCTCCATTCTCACCAGAACTCAGAATCAATATCACTGTTATCATGTGATATTGTCATGTAACCTCGAACTGTGATTTTCCTCTCAAGCTACAGCTTCTGTCAGCTATAATGCTTGAGATAGTATGAAGTACAAATGTTTGACTTGAGGGAACAAAGAAACTCTACCTGGTCTACTGCCTTACAGCAAAATGCATTATTCTTTATTTTAATCACCATTAAAAAGCTGTAGTAACGTGAACTCAGACTAATGAGTCATTAATTGATAAATCATTACTTAAATCTGTCTTTTCTTAATCACACATTTTGAAATAAACCTTGTAAAAGAACCCACATTAGCAGATTTAAATAATTATACCTGCACCATCTTCAAAAAAAGTGAAAAATGAAACAGAACTGCTTACCAAGGATGCATAACTGAGCTAGAATTGGAAATACTGCGAAAATCACGGATCATACGATCGAACGAACTGCTGCGCGCTGGTCTCACACTGGTCTCTCACTGGTCTCTCACTGGTCTCTCACTGGTCTCTCACTGGTCTCTCGCTGGTCTCTCGCTGGTCTCTCGCTGGTCTCTCGCTGGTTTTGAGTGGAAAAAGTGTGTCGCGTTCATTTCAAACGGGCCTGCTTTGATGTCAAGGAGATGTGATGACGTCACGCCGGAATCGATTCGTTTTTAGAGCTGGAACCGGTTCCCGGCGACTCGATTCCAAGGAACTGTTTGTCTTGGCGGTTCCTCCGCTGTTCGGCTCCGCTGCGTGCGTGACGGCGTACCATGCGCGGAGCGCCGCCGGGCTCCAGCAGCCACGGCGCGGCTGCGGTCCGCTCTGGCCCCGCTGCACAGCCGCGGACCGGAAGCTTTCAGCAAGGATCCTCACTCCGGAGCCCTGCTGTGTCCACCTAAACAGAAGTAAGTGGAGTCGCAGAAGGACAGTAGATACGTGCTCCTAAATGAGTGATTTCAAAATAAAATCTGTGTCGTGTTTTTGTCTTAACATTGTTTTTTCTTATTCTTCTGGTAGAATATATAACAAACAACATTATATGCAAAACAAAGCTCCATGACCGGAGGCTCTGTGTTGCCAGATTGGGCGGGTTTCTGCACAATCAAAGTTTTTTTGAACCCGACAGGTGGGCTGATGAAATGCTCATGTGTTTGTGACATGTTTTATTATTATTATTATTATTATTATTATTATTATTATTATTATTATTATTATTATGCAAATCCGTTTTTTGGTTTGAACATGCATTTTCTACAGAGATGGAGATTTCAGCAGCTTTCTACTGTTGGACGGTTGTATATTTGTGTCACCACCAGAGGGCAGACCATGCTCGGAAGGTGCCTTTATACTGCACGTTCGGACTGCCGGAGAAAAGAGTTGAGAAAGGCTGCGGCCCTCATTTATCAAACGGTCGTACGGTGGTATATGGGCGTACGCCCGTCGCACGTCCATATGAAAGACGGGTTGGTTATTTATCAATTTGGTCGTGATCGTTCGAAAAGATGAAATCTCACGACAGCTCTGACATCGTGTACGCAAGTTTCAGTCAGTGCGGACTTGCGGTGCAGCGCAGAAAAACCTGGCAGAGCGTGAAAATAATTATAAAGCACATCTCAAACACGCCATAAAGCACAAGCAGCACACAATCAGGACAGATTAAAAATAAATAAATAAAAAATAAAATGATGCCCTTACGGAATAGCTAATACAATTCTTCTTTGTGGGTTTAATAAAGGATTTTTAACTTTCAATAAGTCAATAGGTCCACTCGGTCCTGTGTCCCGCTCGGTCCGGGGTCCTGCTCGGCACCGGGTCTGGTGCTGGGTGTGTCTCGGTGGGACCGTCACCGCTGTGGGGAGGAGACCTGGCGGCGGTGCCGCTGTCCGACTTTGAGACATAATTAAACAAAACAATAAAACTCTGAGCTGTACAACATGAATCAGCCTCATTATTTGTAACATCAGGGTTAAATTAACGGATCTATAATCTGTTCAGACCTCAGCCGGTGTCCGTTCGTCCGGGCGACGCTACACCGCTGCCGTGAACGGCTTCCTCCAGACTGCGTTTTTCTATTCTCCTTTAATTTCAGTTTTTATTCTTCCAAGGAGCTCCTCCTGATTCCCCTCCACCTCAGACCTGAGAGGATCCATTTCCAGCTCCCAAAGTTTCTTTTTTCGCCAAAATCGCTCCTTTTCCGTGTTTGACCTCAGTGGGCGGGGCTTCGGAACTATGAATATTTCAGGGCGGAACATTGTTAATGACGATCAAATTCAGCCGCCGCATTTACCAACACCCGATCACTCAAACGCTGAGATCGGCGAGGTACGGAAGTTTCTGTAATGCCACGCGAGCCCCGTCGTACGATGAGCTCACCGCTCAGATATACACCCGTTTGAAAGATCGTTTGATAAATGAGGGCCAGTGTGTTTTCAGATTTGCACTACAATGTGCTGTAAATGCTTGGTAGTGTGCAGCAAAAGCTTAGTGGTGTGTGCTCAATGAATGGTATGTGTCATTAGAAAATGCGACTGTGTGTAGCAAATAAAAACATGAGTTCCATTTTGTGAAACAGTGTAGAGATTCAATGGCAAGAGTCTTCTTGCAAAGGGAGTGTCAGGCTTAGCGTTTTGTGTGTACAGTTTTCAGTTTTGTGTGTGCAGTATTGAGAAAGCAGTTGTTGTATTGAGAAACGTGTGTTGACAATCATGAAAAACTGTAATTTAAGTGGTGCTCATGAATGGGCTGTAGGCCTTCAGAATCACCATCAGAATCTTCATTATTCACAGCTCACACACAGCACACAGATGTGAAGAATCACATATAGTTGTAATTATCGAAATGGAAACATGACAACAATATACTGTAAAATAAAAAGTAGATAAGTTGGAACAGTCAGCATTTACCTGTAACATGCTACGGGCCAGCTTCAGCATAGGGCAGGCGTCCATCATGACAAACACTCTCTCTCCAGTCTCTGGATGTGCAAAAGAGGTCTTCAGGGGTTCGTGGGGGTTCCCCTTGAGCTCACAGCCGAGTTGGTTGCGCATGCTGATGTTGATGCATGTCCATCCATTGTCATGCACACCACTCTCAGACCACGAGCATGAAGTTCCTCCAGTGCAGGAACAACTGAGACCTTTAGTGTATCTGGCGAGACAGCGCTGCATGGTCAGATAGTCAGCAATGGGAGCCTTCCAGTGCCCTTGTATGTCAACCTACGTTTTCAAGTTTTCTGTTTTATTTCAATGACATTGAAAAAAAAAAAACATGTTCAACAGAGCAGAATGTCTACCCTAATAATATAATTCTACAATTCTACAATTTCATTTAGCAGACGCTTTTGTCCAAAGCGACGCACAACACAAGCAAGAATTCAGACGTAAGGATAAGCATATAAATGACCTAAACTCATCAGCAGAGTTAATTCATCAGCACAATGTTACAGCAACATGCTTTTACTCCTGGTACACAATGCTGTCACCAAGGCTGACAAAAACTGCACAGGAAATCATTATTTTGTCAACTCTGCTGAGCTCAAGTGACGAGGGGCGAGGTACTGCTGTCCGTGTGTGAAGGTTAACTGCCGGTGGTGAATGAAGGTCGTCTTGGAGTACCTTCTGTTTGGACGGGCTTGGTGTTGGGATGAGATGTTTTCTCTTTTTGGCAGCAGCAAATCTCCGGAGTTCTGACTCTGATGACTTGGGGTCAGTTTGCTTGAAGATGGAGGGAATGAAGTCAGGATGTGTAGGATCCCTGCTGGGTCTCCCTGAAAACAGAAAGCAATGGAATAAATGAGGCTAGATGATAATACATAGTTCCTACAGTCAGACTAATCCGTTATTCAGACTGTAGCAGGAGGAGGTTTCTGGGTGGCCTGCAGCAATTAGCCGATCCCAGCAGGGGGAGCTGGCTATAAAGGCACACTGTATCTGCGCTCCAGGCGCTGTTTTGGAATTAAGAGCATGCCCCGCCCCTTCGGCGTCTCTCTTCCGGGTCTGCATTTTCGCTCGCCTTGAACGGCGTTTTGCTTAGAACTTCCTTCGAATGAACGGCTGGCCAGGCTGAGCTACCACTAAACTGCGGCGATTACCTCTGTGACGGCGCGCCTCCTCTCTTTTGGGTGGACAGACGAATGCTTTTGGGTGGGCTCTGCCGCTGCTTTGTCGGGGAAAGACTGCCTTGGTGGTGACGGTGCGGCCACAACGACAATTGCTGCTCCGGATTGCGTGCTCCTCAGTGTCGGCGGAACCGCTGCATGGCCCCCTACATCCGTCCGTTCACAACCTGCACGCGGCCGGCAGTGAAGGCTGTCACTTGTTAAGCTCCTTGGACTCAGTTGTCAGGCGGTGTGCCGCCCCGAATTACTTTAATGACATGAATGCATGAGGGTTATCCATATATTAATTCCCCCCTCCTTTGTTTAGGGGGCCTTATTTACATTATGTGTGTCTGATTGGTTTGTTTTTGGTTGCGCCATCACACGTACTGTTTTTCTTATTCGGGTTGCTGTTTGTTAATTTGATTTTGCATGTGATGGCACATTTCTTTTTGTGCTCTATTGCTTGTCTCCTTTTTTGTTAAGTTTCCTTTGTTGTAAGGGGGCATTCCCCCCTTACCCCCCCTTCTGTTGGTTAAAAGAATTAAGTATTGTTTATATTAATTACAGGTGGGGGCAGTTTACAGTTCATTTATTTATTTCACTTGTGTTGTGACTGCCCACCACCCATGTCCTAGTGAATTATGATTATTGATTTGTTTGGATTATCGTTTGGTGTGAGTGTATTAGGAAACCCTTCTTTTTAACGATTCCTTTCTTTTCCCTCCCTTTCAGAGGCTGAGCGTGGCGCTGGTGGTGCAGGTGTCCCCGGGTGGCGGTCTCCTTCCTGTGTGACGTGTGCGCACCCCATAGTTTGAGTGTGTTCATCTTTATTTGGTGTGAAAGTGCTCACGTGTGTCTGGGGTGATCCCTGAGACCCTCTTTTCCCTTCACACACCGTGCCCCCAACGGTAAGCCAGCCTCTGTTTGGGCTCCCCCTTCTTTCCCTCCATTTTTAGGGTATGAGTGCGATTTCAAGTATTTAATAAAAGATTATTTCCTGAACGGAACCACGTCTCCTGCTGCCTTAGTTCCGGACCTGGGTGCCGTAAGGGGCACCTTATGATACACATATTTCCCTGGGTGTAACTCCCAGGGTGGCGTTGTCAGGCCCCGTGGTGTACAGCATCAATTCAACAATCAATACTGTACACCACTACACAATTTTCCCTTCCCGTTGCCACAATACCTTGGCATGTTGCAGCAGCTGTACGGTAGATTACTAGCTATGTGAAACTATGTGTGCAGTTTTGAAGTCATTTGCGTCAAGATCTTCTGAGAATTTGAAGATAAGAGTGATGCGTCTCGTACTCGCTCTTTAGTTTACCCTTTATGAAGGAGATTCCCGACATCAATGTTGATGATGTAGAATTTCTCTAAACCAACAAACTTTGACGGAGTTGCAGAAGTACTAACTCCAGAAACCGACAACAAAGCGCTGGCGCTAAGTCAAAAACATGTTGGAAGCAAAATATCAGATTTTGTCATGCTCAAAAAAACGATTCTTACCGCTGAGGAGGTGTTCACCACGAAGTAGGGCTGCCACGATTAGTCGATTAATCACGATTATGTCGACTATTAATCGACTACTAATTTAATAGTCGACTAGTCGTGTTTTTTTTTTTTTTCTAATGTTTGTTTTTGTCTCGAAACTGCTGCGGTACTTTCCACTGCCGCGTCTGCCTTTCTGTGTTTGACACACATGTGCAGTCGTGTCAGCTGCAACAACATGGCCGCCCGGCGGCAGCGGAGCTCCAAAGTGTGGGAGCATGACAAGAAAACGTCAGAGAAAAGTGCATTGCAGTATCTGCAGGACAGAACCTGCCTTCCACGGCAGCACAACTGCGATGCATGAGCAGCCGAAACAGAAGAACGTCGTGGCTCGTGACAACGATGATTGCCCGTCGTCTCGGTGAGCTAATAATATTAGCATAGAGGGCTAACTTGCTGTTTACTGTCGTATAATGCATTTACATTCTAACCACTATGCTGTGATGACTCGTTAATCCACCATATATAACCACATTCTAAATCATTATGCTGAGATTCACTTATTTATATACAGTTTTAATCACATTCTAATGAATATGTACTGATGCAACTGTTCACTATATGTTTACCTCATATATACGTATTCTGTGATTGTTTCATGATTTTGAGGCGTTCAGTATAACAGGCTGTAACTGAAAGCTCATTCGGTGTGATTCTGACGGTCCCAGGCCGGTTTCAAGGTCAGGAGCAGGGAGCAGATCGACTCCCTGTTCTCTCCCTACATGAGAAAAAAGCTTCTGTGTCTCATGAAACAATTGCTGTCTGTATTGGTCTCCGGGAAAAACAACCTGTGACGGTCAGTGTTATCAAAATGTAACCATCAATCCGCTTGAATCATGCAAACTGAAGGTTTAACTTCCCGAGCAAAGGAGAGCTCGGTGCCATTTTCTGCTGGAGACTCTGATGCTGCCAGAGCTCACGGACGTGGTCCAGGACTCCTGTTTTTCTTTTATTGCTAGCATTTAGGTTATCTCCCTGTCTGATCAACTTTCTACTGAATTAAAGATCCTGTGCAAGAGACTTCAACGTTTCGAGCATTTTTAATTACTTTGTTCTTCAGTTTTCTGCTCAAGTCTCAACATTACTCATAGCTGTCAACATTCAACCCAGTCTCACGGCAATTCGTGCTATGAGTCACGTTAATTAATCTATTGCATCGTGTCCGGGAGCACGACTTGCACAGTTTTTTCGTGTCCCACGTCACTCTTTTTAAACTAATACATTTCAATGAGAGTCGCCTGGCCACGCCCCCCTCACGATTAAACGAGGCATAAACTGTTGTTTCTTTTATCCAGACACTCCAATAATATCCAGTTTTACTGTTTTATTGCCCTGTCCACGCTGAAGGTAACTTTAAAGATGTGTGCAGCCACATAGCTGAACAGGAACATGCTGGAAACATCGCGATAGTATCCACTCAAATATAAAAGGGGAGAAAAAAAATCATCCACTCTTTGTATGGTGGAAATACATATTGGCGATCTACGTGGTTACATTCTCAGTTCAAATCGTAATGGCGGGAATGATGCAAGTCTCTGTGATGACGTCACCGATTGTGCAGTTCCTTATGGGGTTTGAACGTAGGGTTACGTTTATGAGCTTATGAACGCCAATAAACCTTATGAACAGCTGAACATGTGCTACTGGTAAAGGGTAATGCGTGTCTTATGAATTGAGTGTAAGAAACACATCGATCTGGATTTATTTCTGTGATTTGCCAGCAACTGTGTGACTGCTAATGTTGCTATTCCCGCGAGATCTTGTGTTCTCGCGATACCGACTGTCCCGCTCTCTGGATGAATGGTTTTTGTCCACTGACAGTCTATAAGATGATTTTGGCGCAGCGTCCCGGGCAGATGTGGAAGCACGGATGATCTGGTGCATAAACCTGCCGAACAGATGTACATATGAGACGCATAAATAATATTGCCGTTTTATTAAGTTGTTGATGCTCATTGTATGTGCACAGATGTAGTAGGAGACTTGTGCACTTCAGCAAAGGCATTTATTCTGGCTGCACAAGTATCTATCTGCTGTGCAACAACTCTTTATGTGCATATCTGCATAATAAGAGTTTTTTTTGTAGACAAAATAGTTATTGAGAGGTGGATTGGTTCAGGCGGATCTGTTCTGAAGGCCTTAGTGTGAAATGCACGGTCCGCCACTGGTGCACACATCTTTAAAGTTACCTTCAGCGTGGACAGGGCAATAAAACAGTAAAACTGGCTATTATTTGAGTGTCTGGATAAAAGAAACAACAGTTTATGCCTCGTTTAATCGCGAGGGGGGCGTGGCCAGGCGACTCTCATTGAAATGTATTAGTTTAAAAAGAGTGACGTGGGACACGAAAAAACTGTGCAAGTCGTGCTCCCGGACACGATGCAATAGATTAATTAACGTGACTCATAGCACGAATTGCCGTGAGACTGGGTTGCAACATCAGTGGTGACGATTTGATTCATTAGCTGCCTTTAGCACACATTTCATGTTTTCTGGAATGTTAGAACAGTGATGTGTTTTAATAAGAAGTGACGTCGCGCTGATGTTTTCTGACGTTATGTTTCAGAGCTCCACCCCATTGGAGCGGATTCTCTCTGCAGCAGAACATCTGCTCCCAGAGAGAGCAGCCTGTCTCCAACACATGTAGAAATGCTGACTGTCCTGGCTGTGGACAAGAGCCGTGTGTAGTTTGGGATTATGTAGAGTCAGAGTGGAATAAAGTTGTATACAGTTGAGCACTGAACACAAAATGCACTTTTGTTTTATTTGAGTCAGTGAGACGAAAACTTCAGTAATTCCGTAGTTACAGGAGCCTCCCTCATTGCTGCTCTGCTTGATGCTAAACACAAATTAAGAAAAAAAAAATTAATGTGAAGGATTTATTTTTGTGTTGTTTAGGCAAGTGCCTTTTCCTTATTTTACTCAAGTGCTACTCAAGTAGCTCAGTTGGTAGAGCGGGTCGTTTTATAACCGGAAGGTTGGCGGTTCGATCCCCGCTCCCGCAGGCGTAAAACTGTTGTTGTGTCCTTGGGCAAGACACTTCACCCACCTTGCCTAGTATGAAAGTTGTGAGAGTGAATGGTTGGTGGTGGGAGGGGCCGATGGTGCAGATTGGCAGCCTCGCTTCCGTCAGTCTGCCCCAGGGCAGCTGTGGTAAAGCAGCAGCTTACCACCACCCAGTATGGAGAGAATGAAGAATGTAAAGTGTCTTTGAGTGTCCTGAAAAGCGCTATATAAAACCATCCATCCATCTTCAGCCGCTTATCCGGGGCCGGGTCGCGGGGGCAGCAGTCTCAGCAGGGATGCCCAGACTTCCCTGTCCCCAGACACTTCCTCCAGCTCTTCCGGGAGGATCCCAAGGCGTTCCCAGGCCAGCCGAGAGACATAGTCTCTCCAGCGTGTCCTGGGTCTTCCCCGGGGTCTCCTCCCGGTGGGACATGCCCGGAAAACCTCCCCAGGGAGGCGTCCAGGAGGCATCCTGAACAGATGCCCGAGCCACCTCAGCTGGCCCCTCTCGATGTGGAGGAGAAGCGGCTCTACTCTGAGCTCCTCCCTGGTGACTGAGCTCCTCACCCTATCTCTAAGGGAGCGCCCAGCCACCCTACGGAGGAAGCTCATTTCGGCCGCTTGTATCCGGGATCTTGTCCTTTCGGTCATGACCCAAAGTTCATGACCATAGGTGAGGGTGGGAACGTAGATTGACCGGTAAATCGAGAGCTTCGCCTTTTGGCTCAGCTCCCTCTTCACCACAACGGACCGATACAACGACCGCATCACTGCAGACGCTGCACCGATCCGCCTGTCAATCTCACGCTCCATCCGTCCCCCACTCGTGAACAAGACCCCAAGATACTTAAACTCCTCCACTTGGGCTAGGGTCTCTCCACCTACCTGGAGAGGGCAAGCCACCTTGTTCCGGTCGAGGACCATGGCCTCGGATTTGGAGGTGCTGATCCTCATTCCTGTCGCTTCACACTCGGCTGCGAACCGCCCCAGTGCATGCTGTAGGTCCTGGTTCGATGAAGCCAACAGGACAACATCATCTGCAAAAAGCAGAGATGAAATCCTGTGGTCCCCGAACCGGACCCCCTCCGACCCCTGGCTGCACCTAGAAATTCTGTCCATAAAAATGATGAACAAAACCGGTGACAAAGGGCAGCCCTGACGGAGTCCAACATGCACCGGGAACAGGTCCGACTTACTGCCGGCAATGCGGACCAGACTCCTACTCCGGTCATACAAAGACCGGACGGCCCTTAACAAGGGGCCCCGGACTCCGTATTCCCGGAGCACCCCCCACAAGACACCACGAGGGACGCAGTCGAATGCCTTCTCCAAATCCACAAAACACATGTGGACTGGTTGGGCAAACTCCCACGAACCCTCGAGCACCCTATGGAGGGTATAGAGCTGGTCCACTGTTCCACGACCAGGACGAAAACCGCATTGTTCCTCCTGAATCCGAGGTTCGACTATCGGTCGGATCCTCCTCTCCAGTACCCTGGAATAGACTTTCCCGGGGAGGCTGAGGAGTGTGATTCCCCTATAGTTGGAGCACACCCTCCGGTCCCCCTTTTTAAACAGGGGGACCACCACCCCGGTCTGCCAATCCAGAGGCACTGTCCCCGACCGCCACGCGATGTTGCAGAGACGTGTCAACCAAGACAGTCCCTGCACATCCAGAGACTTGAGGTACTCAGGGCGAATCTCATCCACCCCCGGTGCCTTGCCACCGAGGAGCTTACCAACCACCTCGGTGACTTCAGCTTGGGTGATGGACGAGTCCACCTCTGAGACCTCAGCCTCTGCTTCCTCCACGGAAGCCGTGGCGACGGGATTGAGGAGGTCCTCGAAGTATTCCTTCCACTGTCCTGTGATATCCCCAGTTGAGGTCAGCAACTCCCCACCTTCACTGTAAACAGTGTTGGCGGAGACCTGCTTTCCCCTCCTGAGGCGCCGGACGGTTTGCCAGAATTTCTTCGAGGCTGACCGATAGTCCTCCTCCATGGCCTCCCCGAACTCCTCCCAGACCCGAGTTTTTGCCTCCACAACTGCTCGGGCTGCAGTTCGCTTGGCCTGCCGGTACCCGTCAGCTGCTTCGGGAGTCCCATGAGCCAGCAAGCCTCGATAGGACTCCTTCTTCAGCTTGACGGCAGCCCTTACTTCCGGTGTCCACCACCGGGTTCGGGGGTTGCCGCCACGACAGGCACCGGAGACCTTACGACCACAGCTCCGAGCAGCTGCTTCGACAATGGAGGTGGAGAACATGGTCCACTCGGACTCAATGTCTCCAACCTCCCTCGGGACATGAGAGAAGCTCTCCCGGAGGTGGGAGTTGAAAACCCTGCTGACAGAGGGTTCCACCAGACGTTCCCAACAGACCCTCACAATACGTTTGGGTCTGCCAAGTCTGTCCGGTTTTCTCTTCCGCCAGCGAATCCAACTCACCACCAGGTGGTGATCGGTCGACAGCTCTGCTCCTCTCTTCGCCCGAGTGTCCAAAACACGCGGCCGAAGGTCAGATGACACGACAACAAAGTCAATCATCGACCTCCGCCCGAGGGTGTCCTGGTGCCAAGTGCACTTATGGACACCCCTGTGCTCGAACATGGTGTTCGTTATGGACAAACTGTGACTAGCACAGAAGTCCAATAACAGAACACCACTCGGGTTCAGATCAGAGAGGCCATGCGATCCAATCACCCCCTTCCAGGTCACACTGTCGCTGCCCACGTGGGCATTGAAGTCCCCCAGTAGAACAATGGAGTCTCCAGTCGGAGCACTGTCCAGCACCCCTCCCAGGGACTCCAAGAAGGCCGGGTACTCTGCACTGCTGTTCGGCCCATAAGCCGAAACAACAGTGAGGCACCTATCCCCGACCCGAAGGCGCAGGGATGCGACCCTCTCGTTCACTGGGGTGAACTCCAACACATGGCGGCTGAGCTGCGGGGCTATAAGCAAACCCACACCAGCCCGCCGCCTCTCACCACGGGCAACGCCAGAAAAGTGGAGAGTCCAGCCCTTCTCGAGAGGTTGGGTTCCAGAGCCCAGGCTATGTGTGGAGGTGAGCCCGACTATATCTAGCCGGTATCTCTCAACCTCCCTTACAAGCTCGGGCTCCTTCCCCCCCAACGTTGGGGGGGGGGGGGGGGCTATATAAAACCAATGCATTATTAAGTATTTGCAATTTATGCCCTTAAATAGATGTTTAATGAACTCTCATCTGAATTGTCTTTATTTTTAGTTAGCAATATACCTTAAACACTTAAAGCTGAAATCTGAAAGGCTGAAAGAACAGCTTCACGGTGGTGCGATAAACTATGTTCTACATTTAATTTGTATATGATGCGATTAGTCGACTAATCGAAAAAATAATCAGTGATTAGTCGACTACCAAAATAATCGTTTGTGGCAGCCCTACCACGAAGGATTGTTGTATGGGTTGGTGTCCACTCCGAGCCGTCCGGTTCCACTCTCTTCACAGCGTTTGCCCACTTTCTCTGACAATCGGGGTTCATGGGAAAAATATGGAAAGGCACTTTATCCTCCCTCCTTGTGTTGTGGTTGGACAGCAGAGTCCATTCTGCTGACAGATAGATGAGGAAATGAAATTATCAACTCCCATGAAACTAGGGGGGATGTTTTCTTCACCTGGATATAAATGACGAAGAATATAGTGAATATTTGGTAGAGAGACAATAAAAATCACCCTGCCTTATTGTTTATTAATCACAGGATCAGCATACTGGAATGAAAAACCCTGGAAAAGTGTGTGTTGTGCCTGAAGAGCAGATGCAGGAGCTGCAAGGCAACAAAAGGAGGAGGTTGAAGTAACTGAGGACTGCAGCTCTTCCCTGCTTCAGCACAGCTGATTGTAATGAGGCTCGTTATCTGGCTTCCTGCTGAACCCGGTCATGAACCTCCATGACCTCCAGGTGTGTTGAAGCAGGGCTGCGGCCCTCCAGGACCTGGGTTTGACGCCCCTGCATCAGTGTATGTGCTAATTATCAAGGTCAAATTATAGGATGCTTCTTCAGTGGGCCAGAAGACCCTGGAACTGGAAGCAGCTCCGGAACTGAAACAAGTGTCCAGGAGGATGGAAGCGTTGAGTGGACATGCAGTGACGACAACCCCGTCTCTTCCTGAAGCTGATCAGCTCCTGGGCAGCTGGCCTTCGCCTGTCTGCGCTGCACAGCTTGATTCTGCTTTTCTGTGGAAGAATGAAAATGTTGAATGAGACATCAGAAGCACAACAACCCAACACAGTGCTGTGGTACAGATTTCATATGTACCTTCGTCTTAATCCATTTTAGGGAGGTGTCCTCCATCAATGGGTGCCCAGCCCTGTTCCTGGAGAGTCCCTGTCCCGCTTGTTTGAGCTCTCTCCCTGCTTCGGCATACCTGAACCCCATGGTAATACAACATGCTGGTTGGAGGATCTGCATGTTCTTCCTGTTCGTTTCCTTCCACAGCCCAAAAACAGGCTTGAGCTTAAACTGCTGAGCTCCGGATCCAAGTTCCACAAATCAGTACAGGGTTGGTTTCATGGGTTGTGAGAGGATGAAGTCATTTTTCCTTTATTATGAAACTGTCTGAAGCCGTTCGGTCAGGAAGACACGGTTCGTCAGGATTCAGCACCGGCATGAAATAAAGTGGTGAAAATGATGGAACTGGACGAACTGTCCCTGAACATGAAGATCTGTCCTGATGCGTCGTGTTCATTAAATGATCAATCTTTCTTCAGTGAAGCAAATTTTATTTTAGTATATTAAACATTTGGGAGGGTTTCAGCTTTCACAGGAGCCATTTCTTAAACCAGTGGATTGATTAAAAGTCAGTTTATCAGCTGTAGTTTCTACAGAATGGATCTGACCAGACTTTAGTGGGACCGTACAGAGACCACAGCAGACCAAGACTTCAGGATAAAAGAAAACTTTATTTGTCACATCTTTCGCTGGATTCACACACAGTTCCTCCAGCACGAAACATCACAAATGACAAGTGTTGAGTCCACATAAACAACTGAAAAGTTCATCACGTGTGAAATATCTACATTTAAAGCACATTTCTTACTGAACAGAGAAATTCAGTTTTACAGAGATTTGTTTGGAGAAAAATAAACTATTTCCTTTCAGTGGAAGGAGAGATGCGGTGTTGGAACACAGTAAAATGTGAATTCATTCCATCTGCCCCGGGAATTACTGAACCAGAGTGAATAAAAAGTCTTCATGTGTTGGATAAAAGTGAACACTCTTCAGAGTCCTGGTCGGTCAAACTGAGTCTGATTCATGTATCGACGCTGCCGACTGGCAGAAACAGACCCAGACCTGAGCCTGTGGAGTTGGAAGAACCAGGTTGATTGTTCTGTCTTCGTGCTCAGATGGAGTCGCTCTGTCAGGAAACGTTCGTCACATCCAGAAAAACCACCAGAGCGTTTAAATCTGCTGGCGGGAAGTTAAGAGTGAATCACTCGATAAGTTCTGCGGGCCAATTAAAAACAGGCTTTAAAAAAAAGACCCGCTGGAGCTCCTCACTCTGGTCTCCATGTTGAACCCTCTGAGTGAACTCGGGGAGCCGAGGCCTTCCGGTCGGCTGACATGAGTAAATAAAGCGTCCTCCGGCGGCGGCGAGCTGCTCAGGACAGGCGGGACGGGTAGTTGACGAAGCAGCGGAACTCATTGGACAGGTTTCTGTTGTGTTTGGGCAGAAAGCTGCACATCGTCACACCCAGGAGCTCTCCGGCCAGCTTCTCCATGATGGCTCCTGTGGGAGCCAGAAGACAAAGAGGTGAGCGCCGAGCGGGCTTTTCCCTCCTCCCCGCTCCGGTCCGGCCTCGGGGTCGTCGGGTACCTGTGCACAGCAGCACCTTGCCTCTGCTCAGGTGCTGGATGGTTTCAGCCACTTTGCTCAGACACTCCTCGGACAGGTAAGGCGGATCGGCCAGAACCACGTCGAAGCTCCGCGGCGCCACGCCGGCCGGGAGGGACAGCGGCCGGTTGTAGTCGTAGTACACGAAGTCCTCGCCGTAGGCGGCGAAGCGGCGGTCGTACTCCAGCACCGCGGCCGACACTCTGCTTCAGCTTCTGGTACACGCTGGGCGCGCTCACACACGCGATCCTGGAAGGAAACACACACTGTCAGGACACACACACTCCTTCAGTGGTCATTAAAGAACAGACCGCTCTCTGCTGCCCCCTGCTGGCTGGTGGAGCTGCGTCTCTTTACCTGCCTCCCTCTCCAGCCTCTCGGACGACCTCCTCGGCCAACCGGGCCGCCGTCTCGTCGCTGTACCAGAACTGGCTCATCCTCTGGAGGAGCAGACACAGCGGCACAGGGAGCTTCAGAGACTTGATCAGAGCAAAACCATCAGTTCTTCTTCCTTTTGAAATCCTGCTCACAGCGGTCGCTGTTCATCGACATTACTGTGGGTTGAAGCCTCGGCGTCTGCCCACTTCGTCTCCACCAGCGCCAGAACGATGTCCTTCAACCCAGAGAACTCACCCAGTCCTCCTCCACCGCTCCCACCGCGAACTGGTCTGACGGTTGGACGCTGCGGTCCAGACCGGTCCTGGTCTCGCTGTAAAACTCCTGCAGGGCGGCCAGAGTGTGAGCAGACAGGGTGGGAACGCCGTCATCGTCACCGTCGCTCATGGCGTCTGGAGCTGGAGCTGGAGCAGGACAGAATCCAGAAACACATCAATAACATCCGATTTATTTGATTTCATCTCTGATCTGACTTCGTTTAGTCCTCTTTTGAATGAACAGCTTATTTCTGGTCACAGAAAACACAAAAAACAACTAATACTGATCAAGAAAACTGACCAAGAAAACATTTAATGGTTTATTTATGCATATCTCACTAATCCTGGAATAATCTGTATATGTGCAATTTACAAAAAAACATTTCACTGAGAACGCACACACACACACACACACACACACACACCAACGTGTTTAAATCATGGACAGGATACGAAGTAAGAAGAGAAACAGTTTGGATTTGGAGAGATTTGTCTGTGAGAATCAGAACACAGACAACTCAACAATGTTCTGCTGAAAGCAGCTGCAGGCAGGTGAGGATTCTCTAACAGGGAGGAAGCGGCGCTGCTGCGGACAGGAAGCAACTGTCAGGAGGAAACACTGAAGAGAAGGACTCCCGCCGCGGCGTCTCTCCAGACGGAACAGCTCAAACTAAACAGACGGTTTGGTTCAGACTCAGATTTCCTTCCACCGGAGGACTCAGACGGTCGGTCGCTTCAAAGTGGGATCTCAGCACAGAAACAAACGCAGACGGTTCGAGAGCAGAGAGACCGGAAGGAGCTCGGGGACCGGAACCTTCCACCGACGGAGGGAATCCACAGAAATCCCGCAGAACAGACGACTTACCTGAGCTCAAACCCGGGACTCACGCAGCTTCAGCAGCGACCAGCACGTGAAGTGTCGCATGTTGATGACGTAGCAGCAAAGTACGGCTCCTGCGGAGGGACAAAGGGAGGGTTCCGCAAATATGCCTATGTATATGCTCATCAATATTGCACTGCAGATTACTGATTTTAATGTTATTTGCAGGCTTAGAGCCGTGATGTAAACGCCGGCCGCTGCTCCCTCCAGAGCTGCTGTTTTTTTGTTTTTGTTTTTTTTTAGTCTCGACATTACACACCAGTATTTTATCCTGGTTCTCCGTGCTTCGGCCGTTCTCCTGGACCGGACCGACGAGTGACCCCGGGTCCACGTCAGGCTGCCAGGCCAAATTTTGTTTTTTTGTTTTTTTTGTTTTTTGTGTTTATTGTTGACATCTACACTGTGGTAATTGTTAGTTGTTTTGTTTGGCTGTATTGTTTAACATCTCTGTTATTGTTGTGTCCATTTTCTTTTTTTTTTCCTTTCTCCCTTCGTTTTTGTTTCTTTTCTATTGTCTTGCGGGTTTTATGTGTTTGAATCGTTGGGTCGGCCTTTTTCCTATTATTCTTTGGCCAGTGGGAAATATGATTCCCTCCAGGGGCTTTTTAGTGAAAACCTCTTTCCCATAGGCCCGAAGGCCAAAAGTAACAGCTTCAGAATTTGTTAAAGCCCAAAATGTACTAAGAGCTTGGTCTCCCAGTTCAGAAATCCTACCTGTGGCCCTGGTTGTGGTCATGTTCCTGAGCAGCAGTGGAGGAAGCCCGGGAGCTTCACTGAGACAGGAAGCGTGGCTCCGTCTCCTCCTCGGCCTCACCTGCAGAGGCTCCTCAGACTCCTCCCCCTCAAGGAGTCCGCTGCCCCCCCCCCGCAGCAGGAAGCTCAGTCGCTCAATTTAAACTGCAATGAGAGAAACACAGTGAAGTCAGTTTTCACGCCAAAACTTAAGATTTACAAATCTGCCACGTAGCATGGCGGTGGCATCAGGGTCTGAAGGGGTGTGTATGGTACCTGGGGCGTCTCAGCTTGAAGACGCGTCTGGGCTGGACTGGCTTTTCCCTCGAGTCCAGCCGCTCCACATCAGGAGTCTGAAAAGAAAAATACCAGACAGAATAATCAGTCAGATCTCCGATATGAGCCAAACACACCTTCCGTCCCAGTTGAACTTACCGGCTCACGTCGCGGGATTTTGGCCGCCGGTGCCTGAAGCTCAGGACTCCGGGGTCTCTTGATGGAGGAGACACAGCCAGACGGTCCCTCCCCAGGACTGACTCTGGGGTGAACAGCAGCTCTGGCGTCTCTGCCTGGAGGCTGTAGGAGACAAGGTGAGGGAGCAGGCATGTTACAGCAGCACCAAGACTGTTCCTGTTCAGACTGGAGAGCCAGACATCCAGGATGTCCACATGAGAACATTCAAATATCAGGTCATCAGGAAATGCTAGATGGGTCTACAAACCGTGTCCACTTTGGCCCTCTTTGCCACGTTCAAAGATTCCTGGCCGAGTCTTCTCTTCTGGGCTGCAGGACGGCACACCTGCTGCCCCCTGCTGGTCACTGAGGCGGAGAGCCTCATTCCGTCCTCCAGGATGCCACACTTCCTGGCGAACATGTACACTGCAACAACATCACATCAACAAGTGAATACAATCATTCAGAGGAAGTCAAAGAGACTGATTTCTTCCTGATCCAAAACATACTGACCATATTCAGTGAACCTTTGCAGCACAGCAGTGATGTCCAGCGGCCGTCTCAGGACTTCCTGGTGGTTGACCAGCAGTCCCAGCCTCCACCTGGTGCTCTTCTCCTCTCTGAACCACACACAAAAACACGAACACTCGTGAGCCCAGACAACAACACACAACACAACAGAAGAATGAAGTCTTCCTCAGAATGGCACATCCTTACCTGTTGTGGAGATTCTGGGGACCTGGAGAGGACTCTGGGATGGTACGGACCAGGGAGATCTGCCAGTCCTTATCCAGATATCCCACCAGAATCCGGAGTTTGGCCTCCACTAAGCCCACCCTGCCAAAAAAAGACAAGAACTTTAGAAAGAGCACAACGCCGCTGGAGCTGCAAACCAGAATCCAGCTCTGTTTCTACATTAAGACCAGTGACGAGTCACAGAAACATGGTTCTACTGTTCCTGGCCATGCCAAAGATTTGAAGACTGTTTTTGGTTTACTCACCATCGGAGAGCCTGACTCTCGGACGTGTACGAGACGTCCAACTCAACGTAATGCCTTTAAGGAGAGAGAGAGAAACGTTTTCTCAACAGGAGTCATATTTGAAATTCTACAGTCACAATTAGTCATTACAGTCATTATCCAGAGAAGTGGACTCTTCTAGCCCATGGCACTGACACCAACCAGAAGAAGAACAGCTTCAAGGGCTGTCCACTCAGAATAAGAGCACATGTGAGTGTTGGGCTGACATTCCAGCCATCAATACGTACTGGTACTTCTGCCCGAGGTCCTCCGTCTGGAAGAGTCTGGCCCACTCAGCTCTTCCGCTGTAGATGCCCTCAGTGATGCTCCAGCCTGTGGAGGGGAGAGAAACAGCTTTAGGACAAAACACATCTCTGGCTTCCAAGAATCACATCCCTGAAGGTTTGGTAGCAGCAGAGTCACCGGCGTCTGATCAGCTTCATCGTCTGATTCAACACGGGATTCAACCACGGAGCAGAAAAGAGCCTTCATACCTCGAACAAACTCCTGGGTGATGACGGCCATGTTGGACTTGGCCATGTTAAAGGTGGAGTTCTGCTGGGGGAACGCTGGGGTCATTATGGGCATCAGGGGGAAGCGGTCGCTCCAGGGAGCCTGAAAACACAGGGTAGAATGTATCATCATGGTTTCACCAACAGAGAAATCAACAGAGAAGCGTTGCATTCCTCTTCCTGCTGGATCATGATGCTGCTTTTTGCATCGACTGTTTGTACAGAAAGAAAGCTCATGTTTCTTACCTGGGAATCCCAGGAAGGGAACTCCCTGTTCTCATTTCTCAGGCGCACCGGGTTTTTCCAGTCCCTGAAACACACAAACAAACGAGGCTCTGATGATCATCTGCTACTTTCAGCAAGCAGTGGAAACTCAGCTCTGCTACCATCTCTACACATTCCAGCTGTTTCCTCCAGTGACAGGAAACAGAGGATTAACTCACCACGTGCTGTACAGCCTGAAGAAGTGGGTCACCAGGGCCGCCACGGTGGCGTTGGGGTAGAGCTGGCAAACCCTGGCGACCAAGATGGCCCAGGAGATGCCGCCCAGGAAGCCCAGCCTGTTGGAGTAGATCTGGCGCTCTGGAGGAAAAGCAGAACAAAGATTAAACAGCAGCAAAGGTGTCAGATGGAATCCTGGGTGTGAATGTGACGGGCAGCGAGGAGGACGGAGGACATGATGCTCAGGATGTTCAGTCTCCCCCGTCCCCAGCTGGCTGTGGGAGGTCTGAGTGGGCTTTACTCACTTTTGGCCCAGACCTTGATGACCCTCAACACGGTGCGGAAGACGTACACGTTGGGGACACACCTCAGGATCTGTACGCTGTCTCTGTAGCCTGGAGGGAAAACACACAGTCACATTAATAACACTGAGAACCAGCTGGTGTCAACAGAGACCAGCAGGGAACCAGTCCAGGGTGTTTCAGAGAGCGCTCTGTCTCTGCACTCTGATGCTCACCGTTCAAACTCCGCACACAGCGTGGATCCAGACCCCTCACCAGACCGTCGTCCATGAGGTCCACCGCCTCCGGGACGCTGTCCTCCGGGTACTGGACGTAGACCAAGTCCATCTACGGAAACAAAAACAAATGAAGTGAGAACGAGAGAACAAACACACAGGTGACTGCCACAGTGTGCTGGTGGTGTTTGGACAGTTACCTTCTCTCCTTTATAGGTCAGCTTCACGACCGGGACGACCGTCTTTTCGAAGGCCTGAACAAAACAAGGTTCAATTAGTCACTCTTTCACAATAAAACGCTTTTTACACCTGCTTTTCATGTCCAGAATGTCTCGTCTGCCATGAGAGACGCTGCTCACCAGCATGTCGGTGACCTCTTTGTTTGCGGCCAGCTTGCGGCAGAAGGAGGAGAAGAAGTGGTGCCTCTGGACGAAGCCAGGTCCCACGCAGACGGCGTCGATATCAGAGCCTGGGGAAACAGCACACACTGAAATGAGGCCAGATTCAGGAAACACTGCTGCACTGAGCTGAAAGAAATGTTGAAAAAGCGTCAGCTCCGTTACCTTTCACCTCTGCACCGAGCAGCTGAGAGCCCACGGGGATGAGTTTGCCTCCAGCGCTGCGCCTGATGGATTCCTCCACATTCTGAAAAAAGCATTACAATTAGAAAGTGCTGTCACTGAAGCAAGAGCTCTGTTCCATTTCTGGGCTCATTTTAACACAAAGAACATTCTCTTACCATCTCGACACACATCTCATCCAGCCACTCAGTGAAGAGGGACCCCAGAGACTCGGCCACCTGCTTCCTGGAAACGAAACACACCGTTTCAAACGTTTGCTCACCAAAGGTGCATGCAGTCAATACTTTGTGCTTTTCAATATATCAAAGAAAATCCCTTGAAAAGTGTTTTTCTTACTTGGTCATCGTGGTCAGGCGGTCCTCATAGACATCAGCAGCTGCCATGAACCTCGCCAGACTCTTGGTCAGGCTGATGTCTCTCCCTGTGGGCGGAGCCTTGCTGCTGGGCTCCATGGTGCTGGAGACCCCGCGGTTTGGCGGCTGAGGCCTGGGAGGTGGTCTTGGACCAAACTGCTGAGTCTTCCTCATCCTGAAAACCATATGAACGTTTAAGTCAAGTTTCAGAGACCTCCATTCTCACCAGAACTCAGAATCAATATCACTGTTATCATGTGATATTGTCATGTAACCTCTAACTGTGATTTTCCTCTCAAGCTACAGCTTCTGTCAGCTATAATGCTTGAGATAGTATGAAGTACAAATGTTTGACTTGAGGGAACAAAGAAACTCTACCTGGTTTACTGCCTTACAGCAAAATGCATTATTCTTTATTTTAATCACCATTAAAAAGCTGTAGTAACGTGAACTCAGACTAATGAGTCATTAATTGATAAATCATTACTTAAATCTGTCTTTTCTTAATCACACATTTTGAAATAAACCTTGTAAAAGAACCCACATTAGCAGATTCAAATAATTATACCTGCACCATCTTCAAAAAAAGTGAAAAATGAAACAGAACTGCTTACCAAGGATGCATAACTGAGCTAGAATTGGAAATACTGCGAAAATCACGGATCATACGATCGAACGAACTGCTGCGCACTGGTCTCTCACTGGTCTCTCGCTGGTCTCTCACTGGTCTCTCACTGGTCTCTCGCTGGTCTCTCGCTGGTCTCTCGCTGGTTTTGACTGGAAAAAGTGTGTCGCGTTCATTTCAAACGGGCCTGCTTTGATGTCAAGGAGATGTGATGACGTCACGCCGGAATCGATTCGTTTTTAGAGCTGGAACCGGTTCCCGGCGACTCGATTCCAAGGAACTGTTTGTCTTGGCGGTTCCTCCGCTGTTCGGCTCCGCTGCGTGCGTGACGGCGTACCATGCGCGGAGCGCCGCCGGGCTCCAGCAGCCACGGCGCGGCTGCGGTCCGCTCTGGCCCCGCTGCACAGCCGCGGACCGGAAGCTTTCAGCAAGGATCCTCACTCCGGAGCCCTGCTGTGTCCACCTAAACAGAAGTAAGTGGAGTCGCAGAAGGACAGTAGATACGTGCTCCTAAATGAGTGATTTCAAAATAAAATCTGTGTCGTGTTTTTGTCTTAACATTGTTTTTTTCTTATTCTTCTGGTAGAATATATAACAAACAACATTATATGCAAAACAAAGCTCCATGACCGGAGGCTCTGTGTTGCCAGATTGGGCGGGTTTCTGCACAATCAAAGTTTTTTTGAACCCGACAGGTGGGCTGATGAAATGCTCATGTGTTTGTGACATGTTTTATTATTATTATTATTATTATTATTATTATTATTATTATTATTGTGCAAATCCGTTTTTTGGTTTGAACATGCATTTTCTACAGAGATGGAGATTTCAGCAGCTTTCTACTGTTGGACGGTTGTATATTTGTGTCACCACCAGAGGGCAGACCATGCTCGGAAGGTGCCTTTATACTGCACGTTCGGACTGCCGGAGAAAAGAGTTGAGAAAGGCTGCGGCCCTCATTTATCAAACGGTCGTACGGTGTTATATGGGCGTACACCCGTCGCACGTCCATATGAAAGACGGGTTAGTTATTTATCAATTTGGTCGTGATCGTTCGAAAAGATGAAATCTCACGACAGCTCTGACATCGTGTACGCAAGTTTCAGTCAGTGCGGACTTGCGGTGCAGCGCAGAAAAACCTGGCAGAGCGTGAAAATAATTATAAAGCACATCTCAAACACGCCATAAAGCACAAGCAGCACACAATCAGGACAGATTAAAAATAAATAAATAAAAAATAAAATGATGCCCTTACGGAATAGCTAATACAATTCTTCTTTGTGGGTTTAATAAAGGATTTTTAACTTTCAATAAGTCAATAGGTCCACTCGGTCCTGTGTCCCGCTCGGTCCGGGATCCTGTTCGGCACCGGGTCTGGTGCTGGGTGTGTGTTTCAGTGGGACCGTCACCGCCGTGGGGAGGAGACCTGGCGGCGGTGCCGCTGTCCGACTTTGAGACATAATTAAACAAAACAATAAAACTCTGAGCTGTACAACATGAATCAGCCTCATTATTTGTAACATCAGGGTTAAATTAATGGATCTATAATCTGTTCAGACCTCAGCCGGTGTCCGTTCGTCCAGGCGACGCTACACCGCTGCCGTGAACGGCTTCCTCCAGACTGCGTTTTTCTATTCTCCTTTAATTTCAGTTTTTATTCTTCCAAAGAGCTCCTCCTGATTCCCCTCCACCTCAGACCTGAGAGGATCCATTTCCAGCTCCCAAAGTTTCTTTTTTCGCCAAAATCGCTCCTTTTCCGTGTTTGACCTCAGTGGGCGGGGCTTCGGAACTATGAATATTTCAGGGCGGAACATTGTTAATGACGATCAAATTCAGCCGCCGCATTTACCAACACCCGATCACTCAAACGCTGAGATCGGCGAGGTACGGAAGTTTCTGTAATGCCACGCGAGCCCCGTCGTACGATGAGCTCACCGCTCAGATATACACCCGTTTGAAAGATCGTTTGATAAATGAGGGCCAGTGTGTTTTCAGTTTTGCACTACAATGTGCTGTAAATGCTTGGTAGTGTGCAGCAAAAGCTTAGTTGTGTGTGCTCAATGAATGGTATGTGTCATTAGAAAATGCGACTGTGTGTAGCAAATAAAAACATGAGTTCCATTTTGTGAAACAGTGTAGAGATTCAATGGCAAGAGTCTTCTTGCAAAGGGAGTGTCAGGCTCAGCGTTTTGTGTGTACAGTTTTCAGTTTTGTGTGTGCAGTATTGAGAAAGCAGTTGTTGTATTGAGAAACGTGTGTTGACAATCATGAAAAACTGTAATTTAAGTGGTGCTCATGAATGGGCTGTAGGCCTTCAGAATCACGATCAGAATCTTCATTATTCACAGCTCACACACAGCACACAGATGTGAAGAATCACATATAGTTGTAATTATCGAAATGGAAACATGACAACAATATACTGTAAAATAAAAAGTAGATAAGTTGGAACAGTCAGCATTTACCTGTAACATGCTACGGGCCAGCTTCAGCATAGGGCAGGCGTCCATCATGACAAACACTCTCTCTCCAATCTCTGGATGTGCAAAAGAGGTCTTCAGGGGTTCGTGGGGGTTCCCCTTGAGCTCACAGCCGAGTTGGTTGCACATGCTGATGTTGATGCATGTCCATCCATTGTCATGCACACCACTCTCAGACCACGAGCATGAAGTTCCTCCAGTGCAGGAACAACTGAGACCTTTAGTGTATCTGGCGAGACAGCGCTGCATGGTCAGATAGTCAGCAATGGGAGCCTTCCAGTGCCCTTGTATGTCAACCTACGTTTTCAAGTTTTCTGTTTTATTTCAATGACATTAAAAAAAAAAAAAACATGTTCAACAGAGCAGAATGTCTACCCTAATAATATAATTCTACAATTCTACAATTTCATTTAGCAGACGCTTTTGTCCAAAGCGACGCACAACACAAGCAAGAATTCAGACGTAAGGATAAGCATATAAATGACCTAAACTCATCAGCAGAGTTAATTCATCAGCACAATGTTACAGCAACATGCTTTTACTCCTGGTACACAATGCTGTCACCAAGGCTGACAAAAACTGCACAGGAAATCATTATTTTGTCAACTCTGCTGAGCTCAAGTGACGAGGGGCGAGGTACTGCTGTCCGTGTGTGAAGGTTAACTGTCGGTGGTGAATGAAGGTCGTCTTGGAGTACCTTCTGTTTGGACGGGCTTGGTGTTGGGATGAGATGTTTTCTCTTTTTGGCAGCAGCAAATCTCCGGAGTTCTGACTCTGATGACTTGGGGTCAGTTTGCTTGAAGATGGAGGGAATGAAGTCAGGATGTGTAGGATCCCTGCTGGGTCTCCCTGAAAACAGAAAGCAATGGAATAAATGAGGCTAGATGATAATACATGGTTCCTACAGTCAGACTAATCCGTTATTCAGACTGTAGCAGGAGGAGGTTTCTGGGTGGCCTGCAGCAATTAGCCGATCCCAGCAGGGGGAGCTGGCTATAAAGGCACACTGTATCTGCGCTCCAGGCGCTGTTTTGGAATTAAGAGCATGCCCCGCCCCTTTGGCGTCTCTCTTCCGGGTCTGCATTTTCGCTCGCCTTGAACGGCGTTTTGCTTAGAACTTCCTTCGAATGAACGGCTGGCCAGGCTGAGCTACCACTAAACTGCGGCGATTACCTCTGTGACGGTGCGCCTCCTCTCTTTGGGGTGGACAGACGAATGCTTTTGGGTGGGCTCTGCCGCTGCTTTGTCGGGGAAAGACTGCCTTGGTGGTGACGGTGCGGCCACAACGACAATTGCTGCTCCGGATTGCGTGCTCCTCAGTGTCGGCGGAACCGCCGCATGGCCCCCTACATCCGTCCGTTCACAACCTGCACGCGGCCGGCAGTGAAGGCTGTCACTTGTTAAGCTCCTTGGACTCAGTTGTCAGGCGGTGTGCCGCCCCGAATTACTTTAATGACATGAATGCATGAGGGTTATCCATATATTAATTCCCCCCTCCTTTATTTAGGGGGCCTTATTTACATTATGTGTGTCTGATTGGTTTGTTTTTGGTTGCGCCATCACACGTACTGTTTTTCTTATTCGGGTTGCTGTTTGTTAATTTGATTTTGCATGTGATGGCACATTTCTTTTTGTGCTCTATTGCTTGTCTCCTTTTTTGTTAAGTTTCCTTTGTTGTAAGGGGGCATTCCCCCCTTACCCCCCCTTCTGTTGGTTAAAAGAATTAAGTATTGTTTATATTAATTACAGGTGGGGGCAGTTTACAGTTCATTTATTTATTTCACTTGTGTTGTGACTGCCCACCACCCATGTCCTAGTGAATTATGATTATTGATTTGTTTGGATTATCGTTTGGTGTGAGTGTATTAGGAAACCCTTCTTTTTAACGATTCCTTTCTTTTCCCTCCCTTTCAGAGGCTGAGCGTGGCGCTGGTGGTGCAGGTGTCCCCGGGTGGCGGTCTCCTTCCTGTGTGACGTGTGCGCACCCCATAGTTTGAGTGTGTTCATCTTTATTTGGTGTGAAAGTGCTCACGTGTGTCTGGGGTGATCCCTGAGACCCTCTTTTCCCTTCACACACTGTGCCCCCAACGGTAAGCCAGCCTCTGTTTGGGCTCCCCCTTCTTTCCCTCCATTTTTAGGGTATGAGTGCGATTTCAAGTATTTAATAAAAGATTATTTCCTGAACGGAACCACGTCTCCTGCTGCCTTAGTTCCGGACCTGGGTGCCGTAAGGGGCACCTTATGATGCACATATTTCCCTGGGTGTAACTCCCAGGGTGGCGTTGTCAGGCCCCGTGGTGTACAGCATCAATTCAACAATCAATACTGTACACCACTACACAATTTTCCCTTCCCGTTGCCACAATACCTTGGCATGTTTCAGCAGCTGTACGGTAGATTACTAGCTATGTGAAACTATGTGTGCAGTTTTGAAGTCATTTGCGTCAAGATCTTCTGAGAATTTGAAGATAAGAGTGATGCGTCTCGTACTCGCTCTTTAGTTTACCCTTTATGAAGGAGATTCCCGACATCAATGTTGATGATGTAGAATTTCTCTAAACCAACAAACTTTGACGGAGTTGCAGAAGTACTAACTCCAGAAACCGACAACAAAGCGCTGGCGCTAAGTCAAAAACATGTTGGAAGCAAAATATCAGATTTTGTCATGCTCAAAAAACGATTCTTACCGCTGAGGAGGTGTTCACCACGAAGTAGGGCTGCCACGATTAGTCGATTAATCACGATTATGTCGACTATTAATCGACTACTCATTTAATAGTCGACTAGTCGTGTTTTTTTGTTTTTTTTCTAATGTTTGTTTTTGTCTCGAAACTGCTGCGGTACCTTCCACTGCCGCGTCTGCCTTTCTGTGTTTGACACACATGTGCAGTCGTGTCAGCTGCAACAACATGGCCGCCCGGCGGCAGCGGAGCTCCAAAGTGTGGGAGCATGACAAGAAAACGTCAGAGAAAAGTGCATTGCAGTATCTGCAGGACAGAACTTGCCTTCCACGGCAGCACAACGGCGATGCATGAGCAGCCGAAACAGAAGAACGTCGTGGCTCGTGACAACGATGATTGCCCGTCGTCTCGGTAAGCTAATAATATTAGCATAGAGGGCTAACTTGCTGTTTACTGTCGTATAATGCATTTACATTCTAACCACTATGCTGTGATCACTCGTTAATCCACCATATATAACCACATTCTAAATCATTATGCTGAGATTCACTTATTTATATACAGTTTTAATCACATTCTAATGAATATGTACTGATGCAACTGTTCACTATATTTTTACCTCATATATACGTATTCTGTGATTGTTTCATGATTTTGAGGCCTTCAGTATAACAGGCTGTAACTGAAAGCTCATTCTGTGTGATTCTGACGGTCCCAGGCCGGTTTCAAGGTCAGGAGCAGGGAGCAGATCTACTCCCTGTTCTCTCCCTACATGAGAAAAAAGCTTCTGTGTCTCATGAAACAATTGCTGTCTGTATTGGTCTCCGGGAAAAACAACCTGTGACGGTCAGTGTTATCAAAATGTAACCATCAATCCGCTTGAATCATGCAAACTGAAGGTTTAACTTCCCGAGCAGAGGAGAGCTCGGTGCCATTTTCTGCTGGAGACTCTGATGCTGCCAGAGCTCACGGACGTGGTCCAGGACTCCTGTTTTTCTTTTATTGCTAGCATTTAGGTTATCTCCCTGTCTGATCAACTTTCTACTGAATTAAAGATCCTGTGCAAGAGACTTCAACGTTTCGAGCATTTTTAATTACTTTGTTCTTCAGTTTTCTGCTCAAGTCTCAACATTACTCATAGCTGTCAACATCCAACCCAGTCTCACGGCAATTCGTGCTATGAGTCACGTTAATTAATCTATTGCATCGTGTCCGGGAGCACGACTTGCACAGTTTTTTCGTGTCCCACGTCACTCTTTTTAAACTAATACATTTCAATGAGAGTCGCCTGGCCACGCCCCCCTCGCGATTAAACGAGGCATAAACTGTTGTTTCTTTTATCCAGACACTCCAATAATAGCCTGTTTTACTGTTTTATTGCCCTGTTCACGCTGAAGGTAACTTTAAAGATGTGTGCAGCCACATAGCTGAACAGGAACATGCTGGAAACATCGCGATAGTATCCACTCAAATATAAAAGATCTGCTCCTCCAGAGAGTGGACTGCAGTGATCCAGGACTCAGTCTCAGGTCTGGAACAAGACCCATTTGACTGCCTGTTAGCATGATGCTAATAGAGAGTCTGTTCATGGTGAACCTGGAACCTCCCAGACGCTGTGAGCAGGGTTTGAACCTGCGTGGGGAAACCCCATTGGATTTCGAGTCCAGCGCCTTCACCACTCGGCCATCACAGCTGCAGCTCCAGCTGGAACTCAGTCACAGTCCATGTCTCCAGTCGACTGTAGTGGTAAACGGTTCTTTTCTAATAGTTCCACCTTGGGAACCAAGTCTCTGAGCAAAGGTGACTCAGAAAGTGAACATCTATGACAGTTTAGTGTTTTCACTCTAAGTCTTCGCTGTGTAACATGATGGTTAATGAAGTCTGAGCGGTTCAAGCTTCCAGACTAGCAACAGAGTTTGTGATCTATTTCCAACCCTCTGTAGAGCTGTGATGGCCGAGTGGTGAAGGCGTTGGACTCGAAATCCAATGAGGTTTCCCCACGCAGGTTCAAACCCTGCTCACAGCGTCTGGGAGGTTCCTGGAGATGTTCCCAGTGAGCAGACCTTCTATTAGCATCATGCTAACAGGTGGGAGACACTCAGCTCTTGTTGCTGACCTGACCCTGGAGCATAGAGGTGTGTTCCTCAGTGTCAGCAGGAGATGATATTGTGCTGTTCCGCTTTTTGTGAAGACCACTGGCTGCTGAAGAGACATGGATTCTGTCAAACTCGTATCTAAAGTTCTGTTGTGTTTTCAGTGTGTGTTTCCATGAGTTCAGGGCTTGGAGAGACTGAAAATGCAACTTTTTTGGAAACGTCTCCAAACGTGGAACTTTTTCATGATGATCCAGCTCTGTGGAAACGAGAGGAAATGGTCGGGACCCGTTGACACAGCAACATCTGGAAAACTTTGTCTGTTTCCATGGAAACAGCAGAAACACAAAAAGCATGAAGTTTTCATGTTGGTCCAATGGTTGGTTCTGTAAAGACTCCATGGAGAGCAGATGTCAGCGGTTCAGAGAGTCAGGATGGAACAACAAGTCAACCCTTTAATGAAACACCAGACTCTGATCGCTGTGAGCAGGGTCTGAACCTGCGTGGGGAAACCCCGTTGGATTTCAAATTCAACGCCTTCACCACTCGGCCAAAAATGGGTCAAAAGGGACTGCCCCGGTGGGGGAAAAAAGAAGAAAAAAGAGGGGAAAGAGGAGGGAAGGGGAGAAAAAAAGAAAAGGAGAAAAAAGATGAAACTATATAATTTTTTTCTGCTTTGTTGTCTTTCAACATTGTTCACACTAACTTCAACACTTCATGCAAGGTGTATTATCATTTAAATGTTCATGTCTCATGTGGGATTTGAACCAGTAACCTCCTAATGTAACACAGCCACCGCTTTGGGCCGTCCAAACACCTTTAACGTGCAAGTAAAACCAAAACAAATGCATGAACAGTGTATAACTGAATGTAGACGACTGTCCCATCATGTGTCCCCTCATTTTTTGATAGTCAGTTATCTGAGAGACTCGCTCAGTGCAGCACAAGTGAATAAACTACTCCAAAATGAGCAAAGAGTGATTACATGTGCAATGATTCTGCAAGTAATACTGACTTCAGTTTTCCCATGTATTACGCTGGATTGTTCACCCACTAGTATGGAACGTGAGCTGGGGTTAGACCGTCGTGAGACAGGTTAGTTTTACCCTGCTGATGATGTGTTGTTGCAGTAGTAATAGTCCTAGTTTTAAAGACAAAAACAAATAAAAACGTGAAGACTATTGCAGGCTCAAATAAAATTATTAAAATTTTATTGCAGCAATGTACAACTGTACAAATGTAAACTGCAGACAGTGTGCAAACAGAATAAAATAAATGATTAAATAACTATTTACAAATAATCAAGAGGAAGTCAAAGGTACCCAACAGGCTGTGCCTCCACACAGCAACGATTGTAAAGTCTTCCTCCAGTCACCCAGGGTCAGTCCTGCTGGACAGTACCACCGCCCCTTCACCTGGGTGTGTCCAGTGCTTTTGCATTTGTCCTCTCCACATTGTTTGCAGGTGTAGTGGAACTGTTCCTTTGCCAGCCTCTTCTTTGGAGGTTCCCCCCTTGAGACACGCTCCTCATCCTCCTGGGCAGCTTTACTCGGCCTCCATGCACGCTGCCTTGGCTGAGACGGAAGGCATGATGGAGGAGCTTGCTGCAGTGGAGGAGCTGGCCCAAATTGTGGAGGGAAAGGTGGAGGTGGAAATGGTGGATAGAGCACAGGTTGCTTCTTTGCTGCCAGAGTGAGCAGGTTGCACAGGGGCAGTCGGAAGAGTGTTGACTGCAGGGAGAGGCTCCTTGGCCATGTGGCCTGTTTGGGCAGTACAGCGCCTTGTAGCAGCATGTCCCTGTCCTTCCTCTTACTCCTCCAACACAGCCTACAAGACAAACAGTCGTTATTTTAAACATGCGAACACGTGTGGGTTTTTTTTCTTGAGATTAAATCCGTATATACTGTGTTGACAGTATGGATAAGGAAAATGAAATGGCACATACCATGACGAGACAGTGTTGGTGTTCACCGGCACCAGGACCAAGTTGGTCTGGTCCAGGACAACCCTGCTGTCCTCTGTCTGATGTGGCTGTAGACGCTGACTATTGACTGCAGGATGGGCAGGGTTTTCCCCTTTGTGTCCTTTGGCCTGTTGCGTGCTTCCTCAAACTCTTTGGCGAGTCTGAGGCAAACACATTCACTGACCCGGTTTACTTCCGGGTCCTGGGCCGCTTGGCCATGGGTCATGTATAGTCTGTGGGAGAAAAAGACGATATAATCTGGAGTGTGAACAAGGACGTAAAGCCATGAAGAACCAAGGGACGATGTCAACAGGGACTGCAATAAAAACCATTTGATCTTGACACTTTTCACAGTGCTCTTACCTAGAGATTTGTATTGAACCAAGATGGAAGCAAATTGGAATCAAGCAGCTTTCTGCTGCCTGCTGTCCAGGGGCAGAGCCACTGGGTTTCCTGGGTGCTCGCCATGGTCCTGCTGACACATGTGCCTTCTTCCTAGCCTTCTGGGTATACCTAAGCAGTGAAAGAGACTTTCATTTTCTTCACTGAATGTATGTGTTACAAGCATATTTCAGTTTATCATGTACTGCACATAGCACTTCATGATATTGGTTCTGGATCACTGTAAATAACAGGTATTTACTTGTTGTCAGTGTTTTTGTTTTTGTCTAATACTGTAAATAATTTGCTGTGGTCTTGTATTGTTCACAGGGGACATTGTTTTGTGTTAAAATAAACTTGAAAGTACTGGAGGACTGGGTTTATTTCAAATGTATTAATATGGTGTTTGCACGTTGTTGGTGCCTTGACCATGGGATGGAGAGCAGTGTACAGGTGGACTATGTCTGCCTCCTCCTTGGCTGACAAAGCGGTGATCGTGCGGTTCAAGCCAAGAAGGTAGGCAGCCAGGGCATCAGCAGCGTCCCATCCCACAACACCTCTGGAGTCACATTGGCTGGTCTGGAGAGGGATGAGTAAGAAAAAGAAAAAAAGGTAAATTAATGGTCACTTTTGTTTTTATGTGAACAATGCATTACATTCATTTATCTTCTTCAAATGTAGCCACATTTATGTCAGGTAAGTGGTGTGTTTTTGAGTAGGCTGAAATGTTACAGAAAATGTTACTGACCTCAGTGTTGAGGACTTCTGGCTCAGCGTCACCCTCCAACAGCTGGTCAGCAGGATCACGAGCCACCAGCTCAGACATATGTATGGTGCAAAGGCCTCCTCCTCCTCCTCCTCCTCCTCCTCCTCCTCCTCCTCCTCCTCCTCCTCCTCCTCCTCCTCAAGCACCTGTGAGGGGATTTCAGGTGCATGCGATGGAGCAAGCAGGTCTCCTCTGTTGGTCTGGCCCAACAAATACTCTACAGCTATGCGCTCATCTGTAATCAATAAAAACACAGGATGAATAAAGGACATACATACACACGTCCATCTCCTACATATATAGCACAATCTTTGCACCCAAGAAACCCATGCCCTCTAAGTAGGGGATGCCTAAGAAAAAGAGGGAATGTGATACTCTCCTCTGGAAGTGTTGCTCTGAGAGCTCTCTCACCAGTCGGTTTCCCAGGCGGGGTGAATTCTGCCACTAGAGCAGAACCGTGGATGCGCTGGCTTAAACTGTTAAGATGGGACATCAGACGCACATCAAAGGTTCTCAGGGTTGAGCCCCCCTCCACAGCTACTGCCTCCTTGGCTCGGCCCATGTTCCTCCTGGAGAGCCCCTCCAGCATGTATCTGCACATGTACTGCAATGCACCGCCAGCCTAACACACAAAATAATTCATTCCTGTTAAGATGTGTTAATTTGAATAATTGCAGCACATTCTCTGTCATAACAGAACATTAAAAATATACAATACAGTATGTCTCCATGCTAATGTACCTGGAGTGAAAGCGCACTGGTGCCGGTGAAAACTCTCCAGGGAGGAGGACCCCCTGCCACATCGGAGGATGTCCAGCTCTTTGCCGCCCTTCTGGAGTGTCCCCACCTTTGTGTAGAACAAAACAGCTGGAGGGTCTTGGAGGCACTCCAGGTGCTCCTGCTGCCCCTCCCAGATGTGGCGCATGCTGTCATGGCTCACCAGACGCAGCCCTGTTGTGTCTGTGAGCTCCCACACTGAGTCCAGCAGCTCGGAGATCAGGCGGCGGATCTCCTCCACCCCACGCGTCCTCCTCCTGCAGCGCCTCTTCAGTTCCCCTGGGCTGATGGTGGCCATAAGTTGTTCCTCAGTGGGACCATGTCCACTGTGGCTGCTCTTCCACTCCTCTCTCTTGGCCTCCTTCAGGCGTTGCACGTCCTCCTGGTCCCATTCAAAAACGCAGGATGACAGCTTGGTACAAAAGGTCCCATACAGAGGGTGGTGTTCTGTGGTGAGGCCACGGTTGAAGCGCCTCATAAAATACAGACTGTCCAAGCTCACTGCAGACCTCCAAGGATGGAAGAGCTTGGTCACTGAAGACACACCTGTGAGAAACCATTGTTAAAATAATAATAAAAAAGTAATACAAATAACTGTGTCTCTGTGTGTCTCTGTGTGAGTGAGTGAAAGAGAGAGAGTGTGTTTGTGGGGGGGGCAGAGAAAGAGGTAGAAAGGCAGAGGCACTTTTTTTTTAACACTTTTATTTGAAAGAAGCAGTTTTCACCCACCTGACTGGCTGCAGCAGTCCCGGTCGACATCGATGCCCTCAGGTTCAGCCTGGCCTGCATTCTTATGACGGGTAACAATGCCTTGGCACAACTCTTCCAACCCTGCACCTTCACCCATCGTCAGAACGGAGTTCAGAACCTGACCAAACTCGTTGCCGTTGTTGGTCATCCATGAAACCGTGCCCCCTGTATCACCAGTCAGCTTCTTAGTGATCTGTAAACCAAACACAAGCACAAGAGGTGAATTGACTTCTTTTCTTGGTAATATAACAATAATATACACATTTAATACATTTTTTTACAACTGAAACCCTAACCTTCTTTGTTGAATCCATCTTCAGAATTCTACCATAAGTAGAAGTGATGACCCTTCATTTCATCAAGATGGCTGAGGATCTCAGTAGAGTGGACTGTCTCCAACCACTGAGCAAGTGGAAGGGGCCTGAAGGGTGGTGGAGGAGGACAGACGGCTGCAGAGGGGACAAAAGTAGCCGTCTTCTTATGGCGCTCACAGTCTGAGAGGTAGTGGATGGTCTGACGTGCCCACTCCTCGCTGTGTGCTTCCTCTGTTGCGGACTGGGGGTAGGAGGAGCTGTTACCGCTGGTGCTTGGCTTCAGAAAGGTCATGCATTTCCTGTCCAGAGCCAGGTGTGATGTGAGGACAGCGGGAAACATGCTCCTGTGCCCAACATGCAGCTGGGAGAGCAGTTCCTGGCTCCATGGGCAGACTGGCAGAGAGCACTTCCTGCAACGTGGGTAGTCCCCTCTAGATAGTAGCAGCTATCCACGTTCTGTAGATCCCAGAGCTGTTCATTTTCTGGGAACATTGTGGGCATTTTAAAGCGATCCCCCACATCCTCATTGGTGCCCAGATGAACAGCCCCTGCCGATAGTACCATCCAGGCTCAGGAGGAGATGGTTTGGGCTCCAGAGGGGGGTGAAACCAGCAGGCCTGTATTTTTTGTTTCAGTTGGCCTGTAGGTTTTTACAGGCACTTGGCAATCCACACCTGATCTGCTTCCTGGATTACTCTCCGAAACTGTTCAGGAAGAAAACCTTTCCAGTGAACAGAGCCTGGTCTCAGTGGACTTGCAGAGTGGGGTGGTGTGGGACAGGTACAGAGACAACGTGTAGGGTGGCTTGGAGCAGCTGACTGAAGAAGGGGGGCACTGTAAGGGGGGAACTGTAAAGCTAAACTGACAACAAAATGAAAACTAGAATTTGGCACTCAGAGAGCGCAGACCTCCGCCACAGCTCAAATCAGTCACCAACAACAATAAAAAATTCCTGGATCCAGACAGTGATCCGGATCATCACCAACATTTAATGGATTCCAATTTAGCCCAAACCACAAAGTTTCATTGCAATCCGTCCATTACTTTTTCCGTAATGTTGCTAACAAACCAATGTTGCTCCTGCCTCTTCTCCGTGTGTCGATGTTGTCTTCAACTCCCCCTGCCTCTGTGCCTCCTCTCCTTGTCTCCATGTGTCCTCTACCTCTGTCCAAGCTTCCTCTCCCTGCCTCAGTGCTGACTGGGACTCGCCCTGCCTCCATCACAACTCCTCTTGCCTCGCTGGACCCAGCTCCTGAAGACAAATCTGCTGGCTGGGGGAAGGGAGAGGGGGAATGGTGCAGCACAAAAAGAGACCATTAAAAAAGACAAGTAACAAACAGACTTTAAAAACACCAGGCCTGCAAAATCACTACCAAAGGAAAAAAAAAACAATTAATCCATTAGTAAATAATTTCACTTAGCATGTGGAACCTGCAGGTGCACTGCAGGCTTCTTCCAAACAGATCCTTGTTGGCTTGATGGCTCTGCAGGGGGCAAGCATCAATTCTATCCAAGGTCTTTTTCCATCTCTTGGCCCCTGGCCGTTTGCCAGTTGAAAAGTGGAACTGGCCCTTGGCATATTTGAAGCAGATGTCCCTCCAGTAAGAATCTGGCTTCCCTGTCCTAGTCATCTGGGAACATCACATATAAAACAGGTTAATTTAACATGTATTCATTGTGTAGTGGAGTAGAAAGTCACTACATGTGAATAAATGACCATATTAATTAGCCATGTGCATATTGTGTAATGGTAGGGGACTGAATACAGCATATTAAGTAGCAATAGGTGCATTTTGTAGTATAAGCTTTGTAGACTTTTAAATCCAATTCAATTCGTGTTTTTTCTTTAATTTTATTTTCAGATTGATAATTACAGTACCATATCAACTGTTTTGCTCAAACACATAACCAGGCTCCATTCAGAATTGAGAGAAAATACAGTCAAACGAGCCTCGGAAAAACAAAACTATTCTCACGAGTAATGACACTTGGCACAAATATTTCATACCTTAAGGCTTTTCCCGACAAATCGGCAGAGTTTAATTGGCAATAAAACAACAAAATAATACTTAGTCTTGTGTTTGGGTCGTGCCTTCAGACGCGGAGAGCTGTGGCGTACACAGTCAAAAGCTCACGCAGCAAAGCGGCTACGTAACACGAAAGTTTAAAAACAAGCAGAATATCATTCTGACAGCGCGGAAAATGACATGATTTAGTGCTTTCTCACACGATTTAACATTCGGCGTACATATCGTGTTACCTTCAAGAGTATTAAAGGTGCTGTAGGCAGGATTTTGCTAGTCAATGCTAATTTTTCTGTGTTTTCTTTGGATTAAATGTTAGAGTATCCATTGATAATCCTTTAGGAGTGTAGCATAACTGCTCTACCGCGAGGGCGCAGCGTTTCCATCTGTCTCTGTTCTGAGCTGAAAAGGAATCTCGACAGCTCCAGGTATCTTTGACCAATCAGAAGAGCCCTGAGGCTCTAACCGTGATTGGTCGAGGGGCGTTCGTCGCACGTTCTTGTGGGAGGGGCTTAACTTGCGTGAGGGCGTGATGTCAGAGAAAACAGGACAGGATTGGCTGTGCTGGGTTTCAAATCGCCATCTTAGATGAGTCAAATCGCCATCTTGCTTAGGTAACCCTAAGCAAGATGGCGGAGATGCAGAGTCCTGCCTACAGCACCTTCAATCAGTAAAACTTACCGTTCTCCCTACGTTTGTGTGACTGTGGAGGAAAAGATGGCTGCCATTCGAAACTTTCTGGTCACGCCCCCATCTTACGTCACAGCCCGTTAGCACCTGTTACGCCGGGAACGCACTGGACGCGGAAGCGTAGCGGAGGCGCCGGCGCTCGGCTGTTCGCACTGGAGGCGTATGGATCTAGACTAGGCTGGTCCATGCTTCACATGTACGCGTTTCCGCGTCCGCTTTGGAAGGTCCGCGCACCACCGATGCTTACGTGCTTTCTCCCATGCTACATTTTGAGCTCAGCTGTGCGCGTCTCATGCGGGCGCGGTGATCCACGCAGCCTCGAGAAGCTTTTCCGGCTCTACAGACTGTTTATCTGCTCCTTTATTACGGATTATTTAGAGAAAATTAAGCACATACATTGTCAGTACATTATCTTTAAGTATTAAAGTTTATTTAGCCTTTTTTTCCTGTTTCTGAATCGCGGGGCGGCGCCGGAGCGATTCTTCTCCTCCCTCCAGACAGTCTCTCTCTCTTTCCACAAGTTTTTCACTCTTTCGGTGTCTTTAAGTGGAGCCATCAGGCTGTATCTCCATCTACTTTCACTTTTACCGTCATGTTTTGTTTGCTATGGCGCTCTGGCGCAGGCGCACTCTTCCGCGACCTGCGCGCAACGCGGTCTCAAATTCTGGCTGCTGCGCGGACGTCCGCGGATCGGTCTGCGCGGACCCTAGCAGACAGGAATTCATGACGATTTTTGCGTCACACGGACCAACACGCAGCGCGCACCCACGCGCACATGTGAAGCTGGCCGGGCCGGCTGCCTGCTCTCCGCTGGTCACATCGGCTGCACTCGGCTGATCCGGCTGCTCTCGGTTTTCACGTTTGTTCCCTCTGTCTCGCTCTGCCAGGATGGATGTGTGTTCTGGTGACCTGTGGAGAGACTTTTCCTCCTCCTGTCCTCTTTTTTTCTGCATCATCATTTAATTTATTTTATTTTGAAAATCGACCGGATTCTCTTGCCTTTTCTGTTTCCGACTTCCTGTCTGGTCCGATCTGCTTGATCCAGCTTGACATATGGCGCTCCCGGCGCTCGCGGCTCGCGTGGAAAATAGAACGAAGCGGAGCGGGCGCTGCAGAGCGGGCGCTGCAGAGCGCGAGCCACTGCGCTCCCCTGCACGTTGTGTGCGGCCAGCCAGATAGGTTAACATGGGAGGCGATCAGAAGCGCCGTGCACGGCGCTACCGCGCGCGGCGCTTCCGCGTCCAGTGCGTTCGGGCCGCTAGGATCGTGTTCGGAGCTCGTCGGAGCCCTTTGATGTTGTTCGGAAAGTGTTCGGACCTCGTTCGGACTCCCGCTCGGACTTGTTCGCACTTCTAGAAAGGTGTTCGGATCTTGAGACAGTCCATTCACTGGCGGGTGCGGCCATCACAGCTGCAGCTCCAGCTGGAACTCCATTACAGTTTGTTGTGCTGACTGATCTTGATCTTGGACCACGCCAGTGAAGAATTCTTGGTCATCAGTCTCTGCCTTGTTTGCATGCTGTACTAGATAGTAGCTTGTTTGCTTTCATGAATTGCACATTTTTGCACAATGATTGTTCCCATGACAGACTTTGCCCACGTGTCCATAAGCAGGACGCTTCCTCGGCTCATGTTTGTAGCCACAGTTTCCTTGATTCCTCATTTTTGCATTCTGAGCTGAGGCACCACTGTCTTTCTTTTAGTCATATTGCTGTTTTGGTTACTTTATGACACAAGACTTCATGATGTTGTAGGTTTCATCTGCTCCATTGTCCCTCTTGTTCCTTTCAAAATCCACGTTTTCTCTGACACCATATAATATACAAGTTTGGCAGAATCCATGTCTCTTCAGCAGCCAGTGGTCTTCACAGAAAGTGGAACAGCACAATATCATCCACTGCTGACACTGAGGAACACACCTCTATGCTCCAGGGTCAGGTCAGCAACAAGAGCTGAGTGTCTCCTGCCTGTTAGCGTGATGCTAATAGAGAGTGTGTTCACTGGGAACATCTCCAGGAACCTCCCAGACACTGTGAGCAGGGTTTGAACCTGCGTGGGGAAACCCCATTGGATTTCAAGTCCAACGCCTTCACCACTCGGCCATCACAGCTGCTTTTCCAGAAGGTCCAACAGTCCAAGAACAAGGAGAGACAGAGGAGAGCCTTCAGGGGGACGACTGGAACCAGACTGAACCGCCTGAGAGCAGACAGCAGAGCGGCGGTCAGGAGCAAACACTGAACACATGATCAGTCACTGATCGGCAGCTGATCTGGGTCTGTTTCACCGAGCAGCGTCAGTGAGAACGGGTCAAAAACACATATAGAACAGCATGTTTGGACAGTTATACCTGTCTGAGACTGTAAACACACATGAGGCTGCTGCATCACACTGACAGTAACAAGCCTGTAATAACCCATGATCAGTTTGATCAGTTTGTATTTGAGGAAAACATGTGAGACAGTTGTCATTCAAGTGTATTTATTGGTAAATGTGCAAAATAACATGAAACAGCTGCTGTCTCTTCTGGGTTTTAACATTTGCTTTTTGCATTTTCAACCAAAGAAAAGTGCAAAATCACAACTGAAAACAGTCAGGTCTAAGTCCCCACCGGTACGTATAAACATGTACACACACACACACACACACACACACACACACAGTCAGCACCATGGACAGTGTCTGTCTCTCCTGAAGAAGTCAGTGTCATCAGTGGGCAGTGGGGGAGTGTGTGACTGTGGCAGACTGGTCCTGATTGGTTAGAAGGAAGAAAAGAACAAAAGAAAAACTGATCAGGAGAGAGTAAAGACAATCTGAGCCCAGTAGCAAAAATCATAAATACAGTAAAAAGCTGAACTCCCCTCTTCCTCTCTCCAGGGAGATCTCTTGCTGGCTCTCAGCTGATTTCTGGGCATCCTGACTGGTTTTTCAGTTTCTTCCTTCCTCATGCAGCCGGTCCATGTCCAGAGTCTCAGTCAACTTTCGGGCAGCCGCCACATCTTCCACGTCAGAGACTTTGAGAGTCACACAGGCCTACGGGCCTGAGCTTCATCTGCTGGTAGATCAAACCGTTTGTCAATGTATGAAGTTACAGCACTGTAGAATTTAGTGAAAGCACCTTTCACTTTGGCCTGTTCTGCAGGCTGCCGTTTATCCATCAGCTGTCTGGTCTGGAACCCGTAAAGCTGTCCTCTTTTCTTTGCTGCATTTTCTCCTTGGATTGTCTTGATTCTTTGTAGACATCAGGGATGCAGAGCTGTTTCCTCCAGCTTCTTTACAAGCTTGTCGAAGACAACTCCCACATTTTGGAAAAAGCACAAGTAGATCTGAGCTGTCCAGCTTTGTCCTCCTCATCATCTGCAAATATCTTGCTCAGTGCAGCAGGACAGGCCTCCAGCTGACCTGAACTATGCTGCTGCTGCTGGCCAGCTGTGTAGGAGACGATCAACAGCTGGATGCAGAGACAGCCACCATCATCTGAACATCATTAAAATAAAGTACATTTGTCTTGAAAAACAAATCCTAAACCCTGTGGGGAAATACGGAGTCTGCTGCCTCCTGAGCCTGGTCTGGGAAAGTGGTGGTGTCGTCTGAAGCTGGCTGGATCTGGATCAGGCTGTCAGTTATTGTTTTTGCAGGTGGACTTTATGTGAACCAGGCCACGTTCTAGACCACGTTCTATTGTTCCAGACCTGATCCTGAGTCCCGAGTGGTGAACTGTGGCGGATCCCAGGAACCGTTTTTAAAACATTTTCAGAGTCTCTGAGCAAAGGTGACACAGAAGCTGGACATACTACGACCGTTTAGTGTTTTCACTCTCAGTCTGGTGGAACATGGTTCATGAAGCCTGAGAGGTTCAAGCTTCCAGACCAGAAACAGGGATTCTGATCTATTTCTAGTCTCTGTGCAGCTGTGATGGCCGAGTGGTGAAGGTGTTGGATTTGAAATCCAACGGGGTTTCCCCACACAGGTTCAAACCCTGCTCACAGCGATCAGAGTCTGGTGTTTCATTAAAGGTTGGAACCGTTGCTCTGTCCTGACCTGAGGCTCTCTGAACCGCTGACATCTGTTCTCCATTTTTGTGGGGAGTTGAGTAGTGTTCTGTTGATGATGATTACTATTTTGTGTGTTTGCCCAGTTTCATGTGCTTGTTGTTTTGCTGTGTTGATCACTGTTGCACATGAGCAGATGGTAAAAGACATTTTATGTGACCAGACTTTGTGTTCTTACATCCTTGTTGAACTGTAACTGGAAAACGCTATTTTGTCTATTATGTTGGATTATATTGAAAGTCATATTGTTCATGTATTGCCATCTTATGAACGCTCATTGTAAAGCAGCGGTAGGACTTTCCTGAGAGCACCCAGTAGTTTTTCTTCTTCCTTGGTCGTTTCTCCTGGGGTTGGTTTCCTGGACGGTGTGACAAAGACATGTCTTAAAAGAAGAATAAAATCCTTGGAACTGTCACAGATGTGGGTGAAAAGATGATTGTAAACAGTTTGATTCTTGTGTTTGTTCTTTATTTCTAAGCTGCCATTTGTTGTCATGTTGTGTTTTTGGGTGGACAGAAGGTCCACCTGAAGAGATTTATGAGAACATTCCGAACAAACTCCTCCCCACATCTAAATTACTCCTAAAAAAGGGGTGCAGAAGCGAAGGGAGGGTTAAACCACATTAACGTGATTGGACCATTGCTCAAATCTAATACATCCATCATCAGAGCCACACAGCGCCACCTCTAGGAGCTCTGGCCATGTTGCACCGCCTGATGAGCAGAGGGAGAGTTATGCATCATGGCAGCGGCAAGAAGAGAAGAATCGGTAGTTTTGTTTCTCCAGACATCTGTAGTTCTTCGGTCTGATGAAGAGAATAAAAGGGTGAAGGACTGGGGACCAGACTGAAAGGTTGTGCAGCCGGCAGCAGGTCTGGGGAGGCCTCCACCCGGAGCTCCTCCTGGAAACAGACACATCCTCTCTGGAATTACAGGCCGCCTGGAGATCTGCGGCGTTTTGAGTTGGCCTTGCGTGGCTGTCATGAGAAAGCGAGCCCTGGAAGCCCCAGAACATTCTGTGGCTCGGTGGACTTGGTAGCTTTGCTTGTCAGAGCTTTGAGAGAGCAGCTGGAGAGAGCCACTGTGTTCAGGGGGACGGTCCAGAACCAGAACCAGAACCTGCTGCTTGACTGCAGGCTCTCTGTTAGAGGGACCAGATCATCCAGGCAGACGAGGCGATGGAGTCCAGCTCCCAGAGCCAGCTGGGGCTCCTGCTTCGTTACACTGAAGGGAAAACTCTGCAGGAACCATGTCTAGAGTTCATCCCTCTGCAGGCAGGAACAGCTGAGGCCGACGCTGCAGCTCCGAGGGAACGTCTTGCTGCAGGAGTTCCTGACAGACAGAAGGTGATGGAGCCAGTGCTGTGAGGGCTTCAGAGGATAAACCCACCGCCATGCAGCAGCGTCACCTGATACTGCAGCAGGCCGCCTCCCACACTCCAGCACTGACTCGTTTTTATTCTGCTCTTGGTGGAAGTTTTTGTGTTCTCGACCCTCCAGGTGCAGCAGTGTCCTTGGTGAAGCAGCGGCTCACAGAGTTCCAGCAGCCAACCACGTCAGGTGGAGCTTCCACAGCCGGGCAGTCAGCTCTGGGGGGGGAAACCCCTTTGGATTTCAAATCCAGCGCCTTCACCACTCGGCCATCACAGCTGCAGCTCCAGCTGGAACTCGGTCACAGTCCATGTCTCCAGTCGACTGTAGTGGTAAATGGTCTTTTCGAGAAGTTTCACCTTGGGAACCAAGTCTCTGAGCAAAGGTGACTCAGAAAGTGAACATCTATGACAGTTTAGTGTTTTCACTCTAAGTCGTCGCTGTGTAACATGATGGTTAATGAAGTCTGAGCGGTTCAAGCTTCCAGACTAGGAACAGGGTTTGTGATCTATTTCCAGTCTCTGTAGAGCTGTGATGGCCGAGTGGTGAAGGCGTTGGATTTGAAATCCAACGGGGTTTCCCCACGCAGGTTCAAACCCTGCTCACAGCGGTCAGAGTCTGGCAGTGAGTCCTTTTCTTCAGACCTTCACTGAAGGGTAGAACCGTGGTTCTGTCCCCATTCAAAGCTCTCCCTCCCTGAAGAGTGAACCACTGCTCACTCCGGTCTGCTGTTCTCTTCGGTTCAGACACTCTGCTCAAACCGGGACAAGGACGAGCTCTGGAGGTGTTAGAATGATGGAACTACGACCTCGAGGCCAGATGTGGAAATGCCCGGCCTCAGAAACATCTGGAACCAGAAGCTTGTCCCAGTGATGCTCAGAGCACTGAGGAGGAGGAGAGCAGAGACATGGAGACAACCACTGGACGAGTTAGGACCGAGACAACAGGATGTCTCAGGCTTGTTCACAGGTCCTGAGTGTGGGTCTCAACAGCACCAATTCAGATAGTTACCACAGCTTGATCCTCAGTGAGGCGTTCAAAACTACTGGAAATTTGCCATGTTTACAGAAATGAAGAAATGACGGACAAAACAACAAACAAAATGAAATGTGGAGAATCAGAGAACCTTATACAATACAAAACATATTTCAAACAAGATTTAATTTTATTGGCAAAATTTTGAATTTAAATTTCTGGAATTGTCCACAAGTCTCACACTTAAATGACTTCATCACACTTCAATCATGTGTATTCATCTCCAGGCTTCAGCAAGTTACTCTTAAAACGTAATTAGTTATAGTTACCAGTTAGTTTTTTTTAAAAAAGTAACTTAGTAACTGAGTTATTATATTTTAATTAAAAGTAACTTATTACTAGGCAAAGCAGCTTCGCCAGGACGTCACGTGTTTGAGCCTAAAGAGACGCGTCCCGTACGGACGCTGTTTGTCCCGGCCGCATGGCCAAAGGCAAGTACATATATTGCAACAGGAAATAACGGCGCCCCAGACATGACAGCACACGGCGCCTGTTCAGCTGCAGAGCAGGACAAAGCTGCTGCATGTGAGGCAGCATCAGTGAGTCACACAGTCAAACAGACTGTCCCTCAGCAGCACGGACCGCTGGATTAAGGTGTTTAGTGGTTCAAACACAGCGAGGAAAATGCATCGTGGAAGAACGAAGGCAGAAATGACAGCATGGAATGTGTTTCGCCCAGAACAGTCAGAGACGTTGTAAAAGAGCTGGATCCTGCTGTGCCTGCAGCAGCTGCAGCAGATGTGCTGCTGTGCAGCTCCTGGACATTCTTCAGGAGCAACAGGCTCAAACGAGGAGAACCCAAAATGTTTCCCCTCTGCCTGAGACACTAGAATCCAGACGGAGTACAGTCTAAACTGCTGGATTTCTCTGAGGACAGCGGTGAACGGGCCAGTGGTTTCCACGATGCCGTGACTGAATGTTTGACCAGACATGAGCTTCAAGCAGAGTCTATCACATCATAAGCTGCTGGCGATGCCACAGTCAGTGATGGCAGGCTCGACATGGACAGGCTGTATGAGTAAGGGAGAAACTGAAAAAGCACGTCAGGATGCCCAGAAATCAAGCAGCGAGAGGCGGCCGTCTGTCTTCCATACAGTGGGAAACCCTAACGGGACCAGCCTGTTCCAGATGCCTCGTTCCTTCTCAGAGCGCCCGGTTCCAACGCCTTGGTGGAGAGGAGCGTTTCACATGTGGCCAACAAGTGGTCTGACGCCAGGAATGGCTGCAGCACAACTCCTCAACAGAGAGCTGCAGCTGTCTGTGGACATGGACGTGTCCTGCAGCGACGTCTTTCTTGCTGCTCCAAAAGACGAGGAGTTGCTGGATGCTGCTAAAAGCAGCAAGAGATCTCCCTGGAGAAAGGAAGAGGGAGTTCAGTTTTTTACTGGATTTTTACATTTTTGCTACTGGGCTCAGATTGTCTTTACTCTCTCCTGATCAGTTTTTCTTTTGTTCTTTTCTTCATTCTAACCAATCAGGACCAGTCTGCCACAGTCACACACTCCCCCACTGCCCACTGATGACACTGACTTCTTCAGGAGAGACAGGCACTGTCCATGGTGCTGACTGTGTGTGTGTGTGTGTGTGTGTGTGTGTGTGTGTGTGTGTGTGTGTGTGTGTGTGTGTGTGTGTGTGTGTGTGTGTGTGTGTGTGTTTTCAGTTAGATTCTGCACCTTGATGGTTTCTTTGTCCAGAAGGTTTTTCAGTTTTGATTTTGCACTTTTCTTTAGTTGAAAATGCAAAAAGCAAATGTTAAAACCCAGAAGAGACAGCAGCTGTTTCATGTTATTTTGCACATTTACCAATAAATACACTTGAATGACAACTGTCTCACATGTTTTCCTCAAATACAAACTGATCAAACTGATCATGGGTTATTACAGGCTTGTTACTGTCAGTGTGATGCAGCAGCCTCATGTGTGTTTACAGTCTCAGACAGGTATAACTGTCCAAACATGCTGTTCTATATGTGTTTTTGACCCGTTCTCACTGACACTGCTCGGTGAAACGGACCCAGATCAGCTGCCGATCAGTGACTGATCATGTGTTCAGTGTTTGCTCCTGACCGCCGCTCTGCTGTCTGCTCTCAGGCGGTTCAGTCTGGTTCCAGTCGTCCCCCTGAAGGCTGTCCTCTGTCTCTCCTTGTTCTTGGACTGTTGGACCTTCTGGAAACGCAGCTGTGATGGCCGAGTGGTGAAGGCGTTGGACTCGAAATCCAATGGGGTTTCCCCACGCAGGTTCAAACCCTGCTCACAGCGTCTGGGAGGTTCCTGGAGATGTTCCCAGTGAACACACTCTCTATTAGCATCATGCTAACAGGCAGGAGACACTCAGCTCTTGTTGCTGACCTGACCCTGGAGGCATGGAGGTGTGTTACTCAGTGTCAGCAGTAGATGATATTGTGCTGTTCCACGTTTTGTGAAGACTACTGGCTGCTGAAGAGACATGGATTCTGTCAAACTGGTATATTATATGGTGTCAGAGAAAACGTGGATTTTGAATGGAACAAGAGGGACAATGGAGCAGATGAAACCTACAACATCATGAAGTCTGGAAGGGAATCTAAAGTGGAGTCTGGATCCAAAGATCCAAAGAGCTGCGTTCCTTCACGAGGCCGGAGACGAGGCAATCAAGGTATGTAACACCTTTGACGTTGATGAAGATGTTGATGACTATGAATTAGTCAAAGAACTTCTCCGCCAGCGCTGAGAGCCATGGAGAAATATGAGCTATTTGCTGCACCTCTTCTTCACTCGAGCGCAGGGGAAGTCAGAAGCTGTTGATTATGTGACTGATTTGAAGAACAAAGCAAAAGACTGAGAGTTTGAGCACCTTAGCTGTGAAGAGGCAGAATCGTGTGTGGGGTCACAGATGACCAGGTGAGAGGACGACGACTGACAGAACCGGACCTCACCCTACAAAAAGCAGTAGATATGTGCAGAGCTGGGGAGTTGAGTCAGAGTCAACTAAAAAGTCTACATGAGGAGGCTGAAATTCCTGTTCATAAAGTAACCAAAACAGCAATATGACTAAAAGAAAGACAGTGGTGCCTCAGCTCAGAATGCAAAAATGAGGAGTCAAGGAAACTGTGGCTGCAAACATGAGCCGAGGAAGCGTCCTGCTTATGGACACGTGTGCAAAGTCTGTCATGGGAACAATTATTGTGCAAAAATGTGCAATTCATGAAATCAAACAAGCTACTATCTAGTACAGCATGCAAACAAGGCAGAGACTGATGACCAAGAATTCTTCACTGGCGTGGTCCAAGATCAAGATCAGTCAGCACAACAAACTGTGATGGAGTTCTGACGTCACTCCGGTGAGTGTTTTCCGTGTTGGTGAAGCTTGCTGAAGCCTGCGAGCGACTGAAGTGCTTGCTGTCTCTCTCTTGCTATTGCTGTTAATTCACGAAGCAATCAAAAATCGGGGTTATTTACGCCCCCGGGGTTACTTCGCCCCCGATTGACCAAGCGATCTCTCGTGAATTACATTTCTTCTCCGCCGTTAGCGCCACCAGCGTGCTAACTAGCTTAGCGTGCTAACTAGCTTGGTCCGCCGGGACCGCTATGGCGTCCTCCCCTCTGTCTTCTTTTCTTTCCTGCTCAGTGTGCCGTATGTTGAGTCAGAACCCTGCCTCCCTTGACGATAGGGGTATTTGCGTAAAGTGCAGTGTATTGACAGCGCTGGAGGCCAGGGTAACCGAGTTAGAGGAGCGGCTGCGCAGATGTGAGGGGCAGGGCAGCGCTAGCTATAGCGAGGTAGCGGCAGGGCTCGCAGCCCGTTCCCGCAGTGAGAGGAGTGTTAGCAAGCCTAGCCCCGCAGCGTGTCCCGAGCAGCCGGGACAAGACCAGGACCGGTTTGTGACAGTCCGGAGGAAGGCTAGTGCTAAGCACCGCCACGTAGCACTCCAAGAACCGCTTCACGTCTGCAATAGGTTCTCTCCCCTCAGCGACGACACGCCGGCTGAACTGGACACGCTGGTGATTGGCAGCTCTATAGTTAGAGACGTGAAGCTGCCAGCGGTGAAGGTTAGGTGTTACCCGGGGGCCAGAGTGGGGGACATCGAGGGGAACCTTAGGCTTTTAAAACAGGAAGGTAGGAGATTCCGTCGAGTCGTGATTCACGCAGGCGGTAATGATGCCCGGCGGAGACAATCAGAGGTGCTCAAATTACAAGTAGCCTCGGTGTGTGAATTGGCTAAGTCGATGTCTGATGCCGTAATATTCTCTGGTCCCCTGCCCAATTTGGTCAATGATGAAATGTATAGCCGACTTTCATCATTCAATCGCTGGTTGTCTAGATGGAGTGAGGAAAACGGAGTTATTTTTCTAAACAACTGGTGCACCTTCTGGGGAAAGCCTGGGCTCATCCGCAGGGACGGCATCCACCCAACTTTGGATGGTGCAGCCCTTTTAGCTCGCAATATGGCTGATCGGCTTCGTACTCTAAATTGACAATCCAGCTATGAGCCCCGGGCGCAGAGCAGTCGTGTAGAACACTCCTCTGTTGATCTTGTTGATCTCGTCACTAATCCTGCTCCCGGATTTTTACAAGTCAAGCATGGAGGTTTACCTAGGCTAACAGAGACTGAGTCTGTCCAAAGTGCTCAAAGCATTAAAAAAAAGTCAATGGGTAAAAAGCTTAACATCTGTACAAGACAGAATAACTTTTCCAGTAGGAAATACATAAAATGTGGTCTACTAAACATTAGAGCAATCTCCACTAAATCTCTGTTAGTTAATGACCTTATCGGTGACAATAACATTGATCTCCTTGCTCTAACAGAAACTTGGCTCCAGCAAGATGATTATGTGAGGCTCAATGAATGTACCCCTCCAACCTATGTTAATTTCCAAACAGCTAGATCAACAGGTCGAGGTGGAGGTGTGGCAGTGATTTCCCACTCCAGTCTTCTTCTTAAACCCAAAACTAATGTTAAATTCAACTCTTTTGAAAGCTTAATACTAACGCTTACTTGTCCAAATTGGAAGAATCAAAAAGCTGTGCTATTAATTATTGTGTATCGACCTCCTGGTCCTTACTCTGACTTTTTAACTGAGTTCTCAGAGTTTTTAAGCAATATAGTATTGACTCATAACAAGATCCTTATAATAGGTGACTTTAACATCCATGTGGATGATTCTGGTGATAGTTTGAGTAATGCGTTTATTGCAGTATTAGATAGTATCGGTTTCACTCAAAATGTTGATGAATCCACTCATAGTCACAAGCACACCCTGGATCTGGTCTTAACATATGGGATAGAAGTCAGTGACCTAAATGTTCTCCCTCAGAACCCCATACTCTCAGACCATTTTTTAATTACTTTTCAGGTTTTGATTGAAGACTACTGTGCTCAAAAAGATAAAATTCAGCTGATACGGACATTATCTGAAAAATCTGTGGCTCGGTACAAAGAATTGATCCAGCCTGCATTTGCTGCATTATCTTGTGAACTCACAGAAATGAGCTTATTGACCAGTGGTGATAATAGTGATCAGTTTGTTGACAGTGCTATGCACTCACTAAAATCTGCCCTTGACGTAGTGGCCCCGTTGCAGCTGAAAACCAATCGACCCAGGCGCGTTGCTCCATGGTTTAATTCTGAAACCCGTGTTCTCAAACAAAAAACTCGGCAATTAGAAAGACTGTGGCGTAAATCTAAATCAGAACAATCTCTGAAGGCCTGGAAATGTAGCTTGCTAAGCTATAAACAAATTCTTTTTAAAGCCAAGACATTATATTACTCTCGTTTAATAGAAATAAACAAAAATAACCCTCGGTTTCTATTCAACACTGTAGCCAGACTGACAACCAGTCATACTGTAGTGGAACCAGTAATCCCAGAATCTTTAAACTGCCATGACTTTCTTAAATTCTTTAATGATAAAATCATAACCATTAGAGGTAAAATCAGTGAAGCGCTTTCCTCAGATCAAGCTCAGGGAATCCAGCCACTGCCTCCACCTGAAATACCTGAAATACTAGATAGTTTCTCATTAGTAAATGGGGCTGAGATTACTTCAATTGTAATGTCTTCTAAAACCTCAACCTGTCTCCTCGATCCAATTCCAACTAAGCTTTTCAAAGATATTCTTCCAGTTATCTTAAATACGATCATAACTATAATAAACACCTCTCTAGAAATTGGCTATGTGCCACAGTCATTTAAATTCGCAGTAATCAAACCACTGCTGAAAAAACCTAATCTCGATCCTGATATTCTAGCTAACTACAGACCGATATCAAATCTGCCTTTTATTTCAAAAGTCCTGGAAAAAGTTGTGGTTAAACAGCTTTACCGCCACCTACAGGACAATAGTTTATTTGAGAAATTTCAGTCAGGATATAGAGCTTATCACAGCACTGAGACTGCGTTAGTTAAAGTCACTAATGACTTGCTATTGGCGGCTGACGCAGGTCTAGTCTCAATCCTGGTTCTCCTAGACCTCAGTGCAGCTTTTGATACAATCGACCACAATATTCTCCTGCAGAGGTTAGAATGTGAGGTTGGCATCAGAGGAAAAGCCCTCTGCTGGTTCAAATCCTATTTATCTAATAGGTACCAATTTGTTCACGTTAACCAACAGTCCTCACCGTGCTCCCAGGTCAGTTATGGGGTTCCTCAAGGGTCCGTGCTCGGGCCAATTTTATTTCTGTTATATATGCTTCCTTTAGGGAACATAATTAGAAGTCACGATATCAATTTTCATTGCTATGCAGATGACACACAGCTGTATTTATCTATGAAACCTGATCAAACTAATCAAATAGACAGACTCAGTGACTGTATCAGAGAAATTAAAACCTGGATGACTACGAACTATCTCCGTCTGAATCCTGGCAAAACAGAGGTCATTATACTAGGCCCCCATAAACTGAGAGAGTGTCTATCTGAACAGATTATCACCTTAGATAACGTCAGTGTATCCTCCTCCTCTACTGTGAGGAACCTCGGGGTCTTATTTGATCAGGATATCTCATTTAAAGCACACATCAACCTGGCTTGTAAAACAGCATATTTCCACTTGCGCAACATAGCTAAAATAAGAAACATTCTACCTAGAAGCGATGCAGAAAAACTCATCCATGCATTTGTTTCTGCGAGATTGGACTACTGCAACTCCCTTCTCGCAGCCTGCCCAAAAAGTGTATTAAAAAACTTTCAGTTGGTTCAAAATGCGGCCGCCAGATTATTAACCGGAACTAGAAGACGTGAACACATTACTCCCGTTCTAAAATCTCTTCACTGGCTTCCAGTTGAGTTTAGAGTTAGATTTAAAATCCTTCTCCTCACTTACAAAATCCTAAATGGGATGGCTCCAACCTATCTCCAAGATGCTTTAACGCCTTATCAACCAATCAGAGCACTTCGCTCTCAAAATGCAGGGTTACTGGTGACTCCTAGAGTCTCTAAATGGACACTAGGTGGAAGAGCCTTTAGCTATCAGGCACCATTTTTATGGAACCAGCTTCCAAGTGGTGTCAAAGAGGCAGACACAGTCTCCACATTTAAGGTTAGGCTCAAGACGTTTCTCTTCGATGCAGCCTATGATCAGGTCAGCTAGGGATTCTAAACTAAACTAAACTAAACTAAATTAAACTAAACTAAACAAACAAACCAAACCAAACTAAAGTAAACCAAACCAAACTACAGTAAACCAAACTAAACCAAACTAAACCAAACTAAACCAAACTAAACTAAACTAAACTAAACTAAACTAAACTAAAACAAACCAAACCAAACTACAGTAAACCAAACTAAACTAAACTAAACTAAACTAAAACAAACCAAACTAAAGTAAACCAAACCAAACTACAGTAAACCAAACTACAGTAAACCAAACTACAGTAAACCAAACTAAACCAAACTAAACCAAACCAAACTAAACTAAACTAAACTAAACTAAATTAAATTAAACTAAACCAAACCAAATTACACTAAACAAAATTAAACTAAACCAAACAAAATTAAACTAAACTAAACTATACTAACTAAATACTAGTTTAAACAGTTAAGTATCCACAAAGCTGCCCCAGGAGCTAGAATGCTGTGGGAAGTACGGTGCACTGAGCCCTGTCCTCTAATGTCTGAATGTTATTCCCTTTAGTCCGTTCATTGCTTTTCACCTGCTGTCCCCCCCTTCGAGGGGGAGTCTTCTCCAGTTTCAGTTGCTGACTCCACTATTACGAAGGCCTATGAACAAGCTCCGTCCGGACCGGGAGGACACCCCTGTCGGTCCTGCCCGCGGACTGGCTTCGGTTCTACTGCTGGGATCCGTGGTTCTTGTGCTGGACCGTCCAACGGACTGTCCTCAACATTGTCCTAGGCTTTACTTCTTATTGTCTCATGCTAGCTGTTGCCAAAGCTGTCCGTCCCTGGGAGAGGGATCCCTCCATACTGTGGTTCTCCCCAAGATTTCTTCTTTTCCCACTGGGTTTTTGGAGTTTTTTCTTGCCGGATGTGAGGGTCGAAGGCGGTGGTTGCTTCGTTCTGTCTCGTTACTGTAAATATTGACATATTACCATTATGCTTATTCACTGTTTTTACTTTTACCGACCAATGTAACATCTTGAAGCCCTCTGAGGCAACTGTTGTTGTGATACTGGGCTATACAAAAATAAATTGATTGATTGATTGATTGATTGATTGAGTTCCAGCTGGAGCTGCAGCTGTTAGCATGATGCTAACCGGTAGGAGATGGTCTGCTCTTGTTACAGACCTGATCCTGGACGTCACTGTGACTGAGCTCTTCCTTTGAGTGCTGGGTCACTGCAGTCCACTCTCTGGAGGAGAAGACGGTTCTGCTGTTCCAGCTGGGGTTAGGAGATAGAACAGAGGTGAGATGTGAGGTCCTGAGAAATGTCGGTTCCCAGAAACCTGAAGTCAGTGACCTGCTCCACCAGGGCCCCTCGGATGAGAAGAGGGGGTTCCTCTTGTTTTCACAGAGTTGGATCATCGTAGAAAAGTTCCATGTTTGGAGACGTTTCCAAAAAGTTGTGTTTTCAGTCTCTCGAAGCACTGTTGTCATGGAAACAGAGACTCAAAATGCAAGCTGACAGGCCAAAGTGAAAGGTGCTTTCACTAAATTCTACAGCGCTGTAACTTCATACATTGACAAACGGTTTGATCTACCTGCAGATGAAGCTCAGGCCCGTAGGCCTGTGTGACTCTCAAAGTCTCTGACATGGAAGATGTGGCGGCTGCCCGAAAGTTGACTGAGACTCTGGACATGGACCGGCTGCATGAGGAAGGAAGAAACTGAAAAACCAGTCAGGATGCCCAGAAATCAGCTGAGAGCCAGCAAGAGATCTCCCTGGAGAGAGGAAGAGGGGAGTTCAGCTTTTCACTGGATTTTTACATTTTGCTACTGGGCTCAGATTGTCTTTACTCTCTCCTGATCAGTTTTTCTTCTTTTCTTTTCTTCCTTCTAACCAATCAGGACCAGTCTGCCACAGTCACACACTCCCCCACTGCCCACTGATGACACTGACTTCTTCAGGAGAGACAGACACTGTCCATGGTGCTGACTGTGTGTGTGTGTGTGTGTGTGTGTGTGTGTGTGTGTGTGTGTATACATGTTTATACGTACTGGTGGGGACTTAGACCTGACTGTTTTCAGTTGTGATTTTGCACTTTTCTTTAGTTGAAAATGCAAAAAGCAAATGTTAAAACCCAGAAGAGACAGCAGCTGTTTCATGTTATTTTGCACATTTACCAATAAATACACCTGAATGACAACTGTCTCACATGTTTTCCTCACATGTTTTCCTCAAATACAAACTGATCAAACTGATCATGGGTTATTACAGGCTTGTTACTGTCAGTGTGATGCAGCAGCCTCATGTGTGTTTACAGTCTCAGACAGGTATAACTGTCCACAAATGCTGTTCTATATGTGTTTTTGACCCTCCAAAACCTGCTCGCAGGAGGTGTCCCTTATTTTAATCTCTGGGTGTTGGCAGCCCTTCCTGAACCACATTGATCCAGCTCTGCAGCCCCCAGGTGGAGCCGGACTGTGGCTCTGAGAACAAACTATGGACCATTTCCTCATAGTTTGTAGCCACAGACGGACGGACGCATCTCATTCAAGAAGCAGTGGTAAGTTTATTTAATGGCAATATTGTCCTCCACACAAATATAAGTGTCATTTATTCTGTGCCAACAGATTCATAACTTGATGAACATCAGGACCACACTGCAGGGACACTGATCGCTGTGAGCAGGATTTGAGCCAGCGTGGGGAAACCCCGTGGGATTTCAAACCCAACCCTTAACCACTCAGCCATCACAGCTCTGCAGAGGCTGGAAACAGATTACAGTACCTGTTTTAGTCTTGAAGCTTGAACCACTAAGACTTCATCAACAATTTCAAAAAGTGGAGACTAAATAATAATGCATTGGTTTTATACAGCGCTTTCCTGGACACTCAATGACGCTTTACATTGCATTATTCATTCTCTCCATACTGGGTGGTGGTAAGCTACTGCTGTAGCCACAGCTGTCCTGGCCCCTCCCACCACCAACCATTCACTGTCGCACTGAGGCAAGGTGGGTGAAGTGTCTTGCCAAAGGACACAACGACAGTTTCACGCCTGCAGGAGCAGGGATCGAACCACCAACCTTCCAGCTATAAGACAACCTGCTCTACCAACTGAGCTACTGCCACCCCTTAGGAAGAAAACACTGAACTGTCATAGTATGTCCAGCTTCTGTGTCACCTTTGCTCAGAGACTTGGTTCCCAAGGTGGAACTATTAGAAAAGAACCGTTTACCACTACAGTCGACTGGAGACATGGACTGTGACCGAGTTCCAGCTGGAGCTGCAGCTGTGATGGCCGAGTGGTGAAGGCGTTGGACTCGAAATCCAATGGGGTTTCCCCACGCAGGTTCAAACCCTGCTCACAGCGTCTGGGAGGTTCCTGGAGATGTTCACCATGAGCAGACCTTCTATTAGCAACATGCTAACAGGCAGGAGACACCCAGCTCTTGTGCTGAGTGCTGGATCACTGCAGTCCACTCTCCAGTCTCTGTCTTCAAGTCAAAACACTAAAGTTCTGGTGTGTTTCTGTGAGTTTAGGGCTTGGAGAGACTGAAAATGCAACTTTTTGGAAACGTCTCCAAACGTGGAACTTTTTCACGATGATCCAGCTCTGTGGAAACGAGAGGAAATGGTCTCTGGAACATCTGGAAAACTTTGTCTGTTTCCATGGAAACAGCAGAAACACAAAAAGCATGAAGTTTTCATGTTGGTCCACGAGTTGGTTCTGTAAAGACTCCATGGAGAGCAGATGTCAGCGGTTCAGAGAGCCTCAGGTCAGGATGGAATGACAGTCCAACCCTTTAATGAAACACCAGACTCTGATCGCTGTGAGCAGGGTCTGAACCTGCGTGGGGAAACCCCGTTGGATTTCAAATCCAACACCTTCACCACTCGGCCATCACAGCTGCACAGAGACTGGAGATAGATCAGAATCCCTGTTTCTGGTCTGGAAGCTTGAACCTCTCAGACTTCATGAACCATGTTCCACCAGACTGAGAGTGAAAACACTAAACTGTCGTAGTATGTCCAGCTTCTGTGTCACCTTTGCTCAGAGATTCTGAAAATGTTTTAAAAACGGTTCCTAGGATCCGCCACAGTTCACCACTCGGGACTCAGGATCAGGTCTGGAACACTCAGAATGTGGCCTGGTTCACATAAAGTCCACCTGCAAAAACAATAACTGACAGCGTGGCGCCGATCAGCTTTCCTGCAGGACTTTCATGGTCTGTGTTCATCCTGAAGATCAAGATCAACACATCCTCAGTCGGTTCAAACCAGCCTGTCTCACCTCGTTGTCCTCCCAGCTCACGCTCCCTGTTAGTGGACAACGATCCAACGCTGGTGAATTCTGCCTCACAGTGACAGGAAGAGCAGACATCCAAGGACCAAAAAGCCACGTCGCTGTGAACGCCGGCCGCCACCAGCCGCTTCTCCCTGTGGGAACTTCTCTGACTCCTCCTGCTGGAAACCCAGGAAGTCAGAAGGATGCTGAGGCCCGCTTCCACCGTCTGATTCACCCTGATCCAGATCCAGCCAGCTTCAGACGACACCACCACTTTCCCAGACCAGGCTCAGGAGGCAGCAGACTCCGTATTTCCCCACAGGGTTTAGGATTTGTTTTTTCAGGACAAATGTACTTTATTTTAATGATGTTCAGATGATGGTGGCTGTCTCTGCATCCAGCTGTTGATCGTCTCCTACACAGCTGGCCAGCAGCAGCAGCATAGTTCAGGTCAGCTGGAGGCCTGTCCTGCTGCACTGAGCAAGATATTTGCAGATGATGAGGAGGACAAAGCTGGACAGCTCAGATCTACTTGTGCTTTTTCCAAAATGTGGGAGTTGTCTTCGACAAGCTTGTAAAGAAGCTGGAGGAAACAGCTCTGCATCCCTGATGTCTACAAAGAATCAAGACAATCCAAGGAGAAAATGCAGCAAAGAAAAGAGGACAGCTTTACGGGTTCCAGACCAGACAGCTGGTGGATAGATCAGCTCTGAAGCCACCTCCAGTTGGTAATATAGGGCTCGAAAGGATGACGTATAGAGTGGACAAACTGCAAGGCATTGTGGGCTTTTCGGGATGCTGAGACGTTTGTTTCCGCCAGCGACAGGCCAGACGCTGTGAGTCCTGCATGGAGCTCAGGTCACTTTCAACGCCGTCACCCGACACATGCTGGTGTGTCCACGGCATCTTCAGACCGGTGAGTTCTGCTGCATTACTGACGTGTTGCGGTGTTAGCAGTGTTATGCTGTTTCACATGTAGCATTTAGCTGGCTGCTAGCATTAGCCACGCTAGCTCAGGGCAGCAGTTGCTCAGCAAACTCTCTCTCTCTCTTTCCTCCACTTCCTTATCAGTTACTTCTGAATTTATATCAGAATCGTCCTCCCTCATAGGAGACTGACTTTGAGAGTACGTTGTAACTGACCTCATGTTGAAGTCATAATGTTGGTGTGTTTTCCAGGAGACCTGCTGATGGAGTGAATGAAACTCATCCAGACTGAACCTGTCGTTACATCTCCACACACGGAGGAGAAAGCTGTGGATTACCAAAGATTCCAACGGAGAAAAAGGAGATTGTGACGGCAGTTACAGCTCCTGCTACACCTGCTACACCCGCTACACCTGCTCCTCACACACCTGATGTGGATGAAGCTGCAGCACCAGCTGTCCTCCCTCAGTCCTCCCTCAGAGCAACATGGAGCAGCACATCAGCCTCGGTCAACATTGTGTATGTACATTCACGACTGTTTGCTGTTTGTTTTATCTTGATTATATGTGACCAACTTCAGTTTCTCTGTAAATAAAATTGATGGCAATTTCCTGAGAGCACTCGGCAGTTTTTTTTTCTTCTTCTTTCTTCCTTAGTTGTTTCTCCTGGGGTTGGTTTCCTGGACGGTGTGACAAAGACATGTCTTAAAAGAAAAACAAAATCCTTGGAACTGTAACAGATGTGGGTGAAATGATGATTGTAAACAGTTTGATTCTTGTGTTTGTTCTTTATTTCTAAGCTGCCATTTGTTGTCATGTTGTGTTTTTGGGTGGACAGAAGGTCCACCTGAAGAGATTTATGAGAACATTCCGAACAAACTCCTTCCCACATCTAAATTACTCCTAAAAAAGGGGTGCAGAAGCGAAGGGAGGGTTAAACCACATTAACGTGATTGGACCATCACTCAAATCTAATACATCCATCATCAGAGCCACACAGCGCCACCTCTAGGAGCTCTGGCCATGTTGCACCGCCTGCACAGCAAATTTTCCAGTGTTGAATTAACTCTGAAAGTGTTAAAGAGTGGTCTCATATATACACTTTTGTAGTGTTAAAATCTCAACACCGACCAGTGTTAATTTTCTAATGCTGACACTCTGTAGAGTTATATTAACATTCCTCACTGTTGACCAGTGTTTCTATTCAACTCTATACAGTGTTAATTCTTAGAATGAACACTTTAAAGTGTATATTTTAACACTTACATTTAACACTACAACAGTGTATATTGAGACCACTCTTAACACTTACAGAGTTAAAGGTGCTGTAGGCAGGATTTTGCTAGTCAATGCTAATTTTTCTGTGTTTTCTTTGGATTAAATGTTAGAGTATCCATTGATAATCCTTTAGGAGTGTAGCATAATTGCACTACCGCGAGGGCGCAGCGTTTCCATCTGTCTCTGTTCTGAGCTGAAAAGGAATCTCGACAGCTCCAGGTATCTTTGACCAATCAGAAGAGCCCCTGAGGCTCTAACTGTGATTCGTCGAGGGGCGTTCATCACACTTTCTTGTGGGAGGGGCTTAACTTGCGTAAGGGCGTGATGTCAGAGAAAACAGGACAGGATGGCTGTGCTGGGTTTCAAATCGCCATCTTCGATGGGTCAAATCGCCATCTTGCTTAGGTAAACCTAAGCAAGATGGCGGAGATGCCAAATCCTGCCTACAGCACCTTTAATTCAACACTGGGAAATTTGCTGTGCGACGAGCAGAGGGAGAGTTATGCTTCATGGCAACGGCAAGAAGAGAAGAATCGGTAGTTTCGTTATGCCAGACGTGTTTTGTTTGTTGTTTTGATGAAGAGAATAAAAGGGTGAAGGACTGGGGACCAGACTGAAAGGTTGTGCAGCCGGCAGCAGGTCGGGGGAGGCCTCCACCCGGAGCTCCTCCTCCGTGGGGGGGGGGCTCTAAAGCTCACTGGATGTCCTGCTTTGTTTCTCCTGCCTGTAAGTTCAGACTCTGCAGGCCGACATGTTGTGAACCAGACAGGCAGGAAGGACTTTTCTTTCCTCCTCTGGAGCGTGGACTGCAGTGATCCATCACAGTGACTTCCAGGATCAGGTCTATAACAAGAGCTGAGTGTCTCCTATGAGTTAGCCTGATGCTAACAGAGAGTGTGTTCACTGAGAACATCTCCGGGAGCCTTCCAGTCGCTGTGAGCAGGGTTTGAACCTGCGTGGGGAAACCCCATTGGATTTCGAGTCCAACGCCTTCACCACTCGGCCATCACAGCTCCTCTGAAAACAGCTGAGGCGGGTTGTTGTCCAGGAACAGGTGAAAGAGGTCCACAGCACCAGCGCAGGGCTGGAATCCATCCAGCTGGAGACCAGACTCAGCGCAGCACCACCCAGCGGTGGAGATGTCTTCCTGGTGGATATCAGAGCATCGGGGGGCTGGCTAGGTGGTCTGTGGAGGACAGACGTAGTTTTGTGTCCCATCATGGTAACACACACCTACACAAACACACACAGATCTTCTAACTGTGATGATGTTACCAACACCCTGTCTTCTGTGTCCTTCTGAGACTGCTGGATGTCTCCACTGATGTGAACTGAATCTGGTGCAGGAAGTCCACAGGATGAGATGGAACCGTTGAGATCAGGCTCTTCCAGTAGTCTGACTGACCTCCTGCTTCTTTAATGGCGTCATGGCGCCGCCGTCGAAGTGACTTGATGCTGGACTTCTGCTGAAGCACTGGCTGAGGTCTTCTCGGTGCTGGAACCCAGAGGTAAATGGTCTACACTTTGTACGGTGTGTAAACGCACTCGCTCTCTCGACACTATGGCCGGCAAGGAGGTTATGTAATCACGTCGGTTGGTTGGTTGGTTGGTCTGTTAGCAACATTACGGAAAAACTAATGGACGGACTGCAATGAAACTTAGTGGAAAGGTGGGTCTTGGGCTAACTTAGAATCCATTAAATTTTGGTGATGATCCGGATCACTGTCTGGATCCAGGAGTTTTTTAAAGGATTCTTTATCATTGAGAGATGATGTCTTTGACATAGTTGGGCATAACTCAACAATGAATGACAAGGGGGCTTAGAGAACATTACAGTGTCAGTTCTTCAGTGACTCTCACGGTGTGTTTCCACCGGACGCGACGCAAATGTTTCGTGCGATGAGATTACATACAAAGTCACTGGAATGACGCGATTGTCGCTTAATCTTGAGCGTCGGGCGGCGGACAGCAAGCGATGATGTGGCGGGCGGCCGGCGGCGAGAGTTTCCAGCGAAAAATCCGCGCACCCGTCGACTTGCACTGCCAGTCGGCCCCGCCCACCGCTCGCCGCTCACCGCCCGAAGCCCGCCGCTTCATCACTCGTCGCTCATCGCTCGAGTTGAAGTAATTGGGACAGCCTATCAGCGTGGAGGTCTTCACGGACGTGCTGACGGAGGGCAGCAGGGCTCCGACCACGCAGAACAGTTGGCATGATGCCAAGGCGAGCGGAGAGCGGCTTGGGGAGAGCGGCTTGGGGAGAGCGGCTTGGGGAGAGCGGCGTGCTCATTTGTCCACCGCTTCTGGTGGAAACCGGGCGTCAGCCTGAAGCAGCGCTGGAACCGGCCGTCCGGGCGCAGCTCCTGCAGAAGACGGTGGAACTCACCGAGCTCAGACCGCCTCCGGAGGGCAGCAGGCAGCCTGAAGCGGCCGCAGCCGGAGCTGACTTCCTCATGTCAGATACAGAGCAGCGATGGCGGTGGGCGGAGCCAGCTCAATCTCAATCTTTATTTGTAGAAGCACTTCTCATATTCATAAAAACAACGCAAAGTGCTGAAAAGTAAAAACAGTCATAAAAACAAACAAACAATAAAGAACAAAAAAACTGCACCATCGATCAGTATGAGCGCACACACGCGTCGCAGGAATGAATTCACACACCAGCGATAAAACTCGGGCGTCTAGCGCGGCGCGGTGTCATTTGTCGCGCGAATGCAGTCGCGTTAAACGCGTCCGGTGGAAACACACCGTAAGAGATCAGCTGCTGATCCAGATCAGGAAGCATTCCAGATACCAGGATCCAGAACAGACAAAAACAGGGGGGTTCCGGAGTGTCGGTCACTGTGAGGAAACACTGAGATATGAACAAGCAGCAAACAGCTTTCTCTCAGACATGGTTTGTGTTGGGGAGAAATAAAATGTTTTTTAGTATATACGGTGTTCTTATTGTTGTTGGTGACTGATTTGAGCTGTGGCGGAGGTCTGCGCTCTCTGAGCGCCACATTCTAGTTTAATCCATGTTTCAGATCTAAAGTGACTTCCACTGACACCCTGGAAAACTGTGTTCATACCATAGATTGTAAATAAATGGACAGAGCTTTCGTGACGTCCCCCATAGCGTTCCCAAATGCCGTTCTGAAGACTTCAGCGAGTCCAGCAGGACGTCTCCATATTGAACATTTGAAACCGGATGTAAATGTGATTGGTCCCGCCCGTCACGTGACCGCATCACGTGGACAGAGGAGGCGCTGTGATAGGACGATTCATGCAAAACTTTAACTCGGAATATAAAATCAACAGATGATTTTTATGAAAATCAGAGTCTGGTGAAGCAGCAGGTTATAGAAACCAGTGACAGAGACCAGGATATGTCCTGAAACCGGGCGCTTTATATGTTTATTTGCACTCTGAAAATCGGCATTTTTGAATGTGTTCCAATGAGACCGGGGCTCTTTTTGAAACCAGCATCATCGCCCCCTGCTGGAATTACCCCAGAATTACAGCTTTTTTGCACTTCCGCATTATCGTCATGTTTTATGAGCGGAGGCTGGCGCTTGATTATTATTATATTACCGTTACTGAGATTCTGTTGACCTTCTCCCTGGTTCTAGAGGCTCGTGGCTTCATTACTCTGTGATTCACTTGAAAGCAAGCAGTCAGTGTGACTTCTGGATTATTGATGTTTAAACTGTAGAACAGAGTACTCTGGTATTTGAAACCATTTGAATTTTGGCTGCAGTCACCAAAAGCCACAGCGCTTGAGTTCCTAGTGACAATAAAGTCAGTGTTACGAGCTGTTTCTCACTTCTCGCTGACACCACCACTGTCCCAGACCAGGCTCCGGAGGCAGCAGACTCCATATGTCCCCACAGGGTTTAGGATTGGTTTTAAAGACAGATGTTCTTTATTTTAATGATCAGCTCCGTTCAGACGATGAGAGCCGGTCTGCCTGCTGAGGGGATTGTGGTCCCAAAAACAGTTCAGAGACCCTGAACCACATTGATCCAGCTCTGCAGCCAGACTGTGGCTCTGAGAACAAACCAGACCATTTTCTAATAGTTTACACCCACAGACGGCCGTACGCGTCTCATCCTGTAAGCAGTGGTAAGTTTTTAAGGCCAATATTTTTCTCCACACAAATATAACAAATATTACTATTATTTGTTTGTGCCAACATTTTTTAAGTCATGTTATTTTGTGATTTCAAATCACCAGAGAGCAAATATAAGCTGATGTTAAAGGATTTCAATGTCTCGTAACGTGTGGTATGTGCAGCGGTGCAGTTCATGGAACGTTCCAGTTCTCTGTATAAATGGAGCTGCTGTTCCTCCTTTCTGCCACAGGGTGGAGTTTCCCCTAAAGTGAGCAGTGCAATCAGGAGTGAACAGAAGCAGTCACTGATGGTGAACTGGAACGGGCCTTTACTGACTCCAGTCTGTGAGAAGTTCATCAGACTGCTTCTGCTGAGGAATGGCTGTGTATTCAGCTCTGATAGGCAGGAGCAGAGTCTCCAGGTACAGCAGTGAAACTACCCACTGAACACAGGACGACGCATAGACGTTCAGATCATGTCCACATCGCGTCCGTCCGTCTGAGACCAGTTCTGTACCGAAAAACGACGTGCAAATTAGGTCTACTATTTCGACGTCAAACTATGACCTCCATTAGACGTCTAAATATGGTTAATCATTTCACCTGACCTTTTTGGGCATCAAAATGACGTCTAACACAGGTGGGGGGTTAAAAAATAATTGTATCATATTATATCATATTATAACAGTTGTTATTTGTGTGTATTCTAATAGTAGGTGTATAACAGTGATTAAACATCATTTCCAAGTACAAATACTTAACGATTTTTGAATTACTAAAATAATTTGTAACAAAAAAAATTAAAATCACAGATGAAATGATTAGGCATCCTACTATCGAGTCGCCTTTGGTGTATTTAATGGGTCACTTTTCTTTGGTGGGGAATTGGGGATACTCGATCAGACGCCTCATGGCGAACCTGTAGGACACGCCCCATCTGGCCAAAACGCAAAATATTCCCCATGACACCGCCATCTTACTCGTGGTGACGGCGTGTGGAGAACACGTGAAAGGAAGAGGTGTAAGGTAAGTCCTTGACATTTGTTTTATGTTGCTCATTGCTCTACGTAAGTGGGCTGCTAGTCGACGAGACGAGCTATATTCTTCTGGGCAAAAACTGATATACTGATAACTGGTATTAATTGTTTGCAGAGGCCGCTGAACTTTTGCTATTGGAAACTTCGCCCCTCCTAAAATGCAGCCAGATGGGCCAGCTACCCGCTCGTCAAACTATCCGAGAACAAATTCGCTTTGATTTGATCAATCATTCGTTGCTGTAGCGCGAACCTGGAGTTACCTGGAGATACTCAGCGTGAGGTCCTGGAAGACCTGTGGAGTTAGCTCTAGTGCTAGCGTTGCAAGTTCTTGATGGCCAGTGTAACACCTCTGGGAGTGATTACAGTAAAGTTTCAGTACCGTAGGCACAGTGCCAGGTTCGACTACTGAGCAGTGAGGAAACAAGCCTGGTAATGACCACAGACCACAATGTAAGTTTGAAATGCCGGCTTAATTTATATAGAAGACAAGAAAAACAAATACAAATAACAAACACAGTTGACAAACAGACGACAGATTAAAATCACAATTAAAATAAATGAAATGTTCTTTCCTTTTAAGTGATTTAAGTTTCAACCACTTTTATTTAACCCTATTTGGTTTAAAGGTTTAGTTTTCAATCGAGGTTTCTTTTAAGGTTTTAAGTTCTTTCCTTCAGTCTCTTTTGATTTCACTGCAGTAAAATTTAGTTTTGTTCTAAGTTTGTTTGTTAACTAATTTAGATTTCTCATTTCCCAAATCACATTTGAGTTTAGTTGTATCACTTTTTAAACTTCAACCACCTTCTGTTTGATTACACCAATCCAACAGTTACACTCCAAATAACACAATTCCAGCATTACGACACACAAAACTTAAATAAAAAATGCAAACTCAAATTAGTTCAGCAAAAGACTGAACAACTTTCCACAGATGGATGTCTCTGTCCATCAGTTTGTTGCTCCTCTGACTGTCCTGTGTCAGTCCACTGCAGCAGTGCAGAGGGAAAAGGTTAATCCTACCAGTTTCTTAAGGAAACGCAACGTCCAGCAGAAGCGTGCTGCTCCTTTATCACCACATGATCCCTGGGAGGCTCGCCATCTTGAATCGCGCACGACTCTCATTTCCAGTCCAGACCTTAAAGGCCTGTCATCACAATCACATAAAATGCATAAATAAATGAAATAGCACATCTGGCGGCTTCAACTAATGATAAAAGTCTGTTTTTCACATTCTCAGTGCTTAACAAGGTGTCACGCGCACCATCACTGCGCAGGAAGAAAAAACACATCACAGGCCCTCAGCCCGCTTCAATTAACCACCATGTCACCTTTTAAATGCAATGTTTTAACACAAAACAACAGAAAATCGATAGTCAAGCTCCATATCTTCTCATATAACCAATATATTAAAACAAAACACACTTTACATGAAATAAAATACATATTTCAACTCACCAAGTCCCGTTTTGGCAAAATATGTAAAGTCACCCAGGCAGGGCAGGTTGGAAAGAAAAAATAAATCCTTCAAAAGCAAAAATGAACTTAAAATACACTCTTTTTATCTCTTTTCTCTCAATTTTCTCCTCTTTTTCCAGCAGGAATCACAGACTATCAGCTCTGCAGCAGTGAAAAAAAAAAAAGTAAAATCCCGGTAGTCAGGGTCACAGTCCTTCAAAATAAGAGTCTGTGCACATTTTCAATAAACAAAACAGGGAAACCATAAATACACACATTCTTGAACCGTTTCACATACAATTATGAAATACAGCATTTACAATCATTTTAATGACTGTTTTTTAACTGATTTCATCTATTTATTCACATTCCATGTATTTGTTCTAAAGACATTTTATCTATAGGCATTTATTTCTGAAGTCCTATATAACCCCGGGTTACACGAGCACCACCTAGCTAGTAGCTACATCTTGTGGAGGTAATATTGACATGCAGGGACTATGTTTGCTATGGGTGACCTTGGCTTTGTCGCCAGGTTTTGTTGTAACCAGTGCAGAGCCTGTGCCCGTATGGTGTATTGTGTCAGCTGGGCGATACTGCTGGAAAAATGAAGTCTGGGCTCGGAAATTTAACACTGTAGCGGTTGGTGGTACGCTAACGCTGGCGACACAAAGCAACACCCACCAAGATGGGTAGGTTACTGCCAGGACGAAAAGTAACGGTGAACTTACGACTTAAGGCTCCATGGAAAAGCCTTCTGCAGCGTAACTAAGCACTCCAGATACAAGTTAAACCCAAAAACCTCCATTGTTAACGTTTGGAAATACTGGGACGAATTTCACTGCCGCACGCTCCCCGTCCAACACGAGAACACAGTAACGTTTTTATTGAACAGCAAACGGCTCTCTTTAGCTTACTAGACATAACTACAGACTCTCTATGAACAAACAGACCGATTTTAACCTTTTTTTTTTTTCTTTACTTTTCGGACCGTACTCATGACCCGGATGTCGGACACGGATCCGTCACAGTAGCGACCAGGATAGTGCTAGCGAGAATCCAAGGGCTGCCAGTGTAGCTGGAGACAGTGACTCTGGTCCTTCAGGTTCAGTGAATGTTAGTGCACCTGGGACACCAGACCGCATCCACTTTGAGACTGATTTTGACTGTACTGACTCTGACTCTGAATCGCTGACCCTGAAGTGACGAGCAGCTTTGAGGAAGAACTAAGACAGTGGGCACTGGAACACAAAAAGAACCCGAAATTTATTTCTGTGTCCTGTGCAGTATTGTTTTGCCAGGCTACACATATATGACGCATGATGTCAACAAACGAGAGGCGCTGTAGTCGCGCGGCGCGGCGCTGCACGCAGCATTTTGGGATTTAAAGCGGTCATGGCAAGTGGAGGAGCGGATAGAGCGGAAAACTGTAGAAAGAGCAGACGCAAAAACACGATCGCCGTAGTCCGCCATGTTGAATGTTATGAGCTGGGGAGTTCCGTCTGCTCAGTGTGACTCATGAGAGAGGCCGTGCTGTGATTGGTCCGCCGCCTCACGGGACGGTAACTGATTGGCTAATGCTCCGGATCCGGTCCCTTCGGCATCCAAGCAGCATGTGACGGATGTGGAAGGACCTGGCTGGTCAGGCTACCAAGATCACGCTGAAGTGCAGAAAAGCTGTAATTCAGGGGAAATTCCAGCAGGGGGCGATGATGCTGGTTTCAAATAGAGCCCCGGTCTCGTTGGAACCCATTCAAGAGTTTCTTCTTTTAGTTTATGAGCTAAAGTTTAGCGTAAATCAGCCAATCACAGCTTCTCCTCTGACCTCGTGATGCGGTCATGTGACAGGCTGGACCAATCACATTTACATCTGGTTTCAAATGTTCAACATGGAGACGTCCTGCTGTAATCAACACACGGGATTTCAGGACGCTATGGGTGGACGCCATGGAAGTTTTGTCCATTTTTATAAACCGTCTATGCTTCAGATGCGTCTGGTATCCATTCCTGTGTTTCGGGAGACGAGGGAGGCTCGATGTTAGCAGAGACCAGCTGGAGCTGCTTCTCACTGCAGGCCTCACAGTCCGAGCTGTGGCGAGGATGCTGGGCTCCAGACTCCCATCAGAAAGAGATTCCCTCCCATTAGTGAGGCCAACCTGGAGCAGCCTGTCAGGAGACACCACCACTGTCCCAGACCAGGCTCCGGAGGCAGCAGACTCCATATGTCCCCACAGGGTTTAGGATTGGTTTTAAAGACAGATGTTCTTTATTTTAACGATCAGCTCCGTTCAGACGATGAGAGCCGGTCTGCCTGCTGAGGGGATTGTGGTCCCAAGAACAGTTCAGAGACCCTGAACCACATTGATCCAGCTCTGCAGCCAGACTGTGGCTCTGAGAACAAACCAGACCATTTTCTAATAGTTTACACCCATAGACGGCCGTACGCGTCTCATCCTGTAAGCAGTGGTAAGTTTTTAATGCCAATATTTTTCTCCACACAAATATAACAAATATTACTATTATTTGTTTGTGCCAACATTTTTTAAGTCATGTTATTTTGTGATTTCAAATCACCAGAGAGCAAATATAAGCTGATGTTAAAGGATTTTAATGTCTAGTAACGTGTGGTATATGTAGCGGTGCAGTTCATGGAATGTTCCAGTTCTCTGTATAAATGGAGCTGCTGTTCCTCCTTTCTGCCACAGGGTGGAGTTTCCCCTAAAGTGAGCAGTGCAATCAGGAGTGAACAGAAGCAGTCACTGATGGTGAACTGGAACGGGCCTTTACTGACTCCAGTCTGTGAGAAGTTCATCAGACTGCTTCTGCTGAGGAATGGCTGTGTATTCAGCTCTGATAGGCAGGAGCAGAGTCTCCAGGTACAGCAGTGAAACTACAGTTAGGAAGCAGAGAGCATCACAGCAGGACCAGCCCTCCGTCTGGTTCAGTCAGTCATTTCATGGAGTGAGAAACAGATACTGTTACTAATGTGACTCTGGTTTGGAGATGGAAATGATATTTAGCAGCTAAAAGATGCAGCTAGTTGTGCTAAATCCACATAATGAATGGAATTAAATGTAGATGTACGTCTAACTTTAGGAGATAGAACAGAGGACAGGGAGACACACTCCAGGAGGGATTCAGACCGAGGTTCGGGTTAGGGGGTAGCTGCAGGAGGCTCAGAGCTCAAACTCCCAGCTCCACTGTCAGAGTCAGAGTCATGAGGAAGCTTTGGTGAAACAGGGTTTGTGATCTATTTCCAGTCTCTGTAGAGCTGTGATGGCCGAGTGGTGAAGGCGTTGGATTTGAAGTCCAACGGGGTTTCCCCACGCAGGTTCAGACCCTGCTCACAGCGATCAGAGTCTGCCTTTGAGTCCTTTTCTTCAGACCTCCACTGAAGGGTAGAACCGTGGTTCTGTCCCCATTCAAAGCTCTCCCTCCCTGAAGAGTGAACCACTGCTCACTCCAGTCTGCTGTTCTCTTCAGTTCAGACACTCTGCTCAAACCGGGACAAGGACGAGCTCTGGAGGTGTTAGAATGATGGAACTACGACCTTGAGGCCAGATGTGGAAATGCCCGGCCTCAGAAACTTCTGGAACCAGAAGCTTGTCCCAGTGATGCTCAGAGCATTGATGAGGAGGAGCAGAGCAGCGTCCCTCAGACAGGAGACATGGAGACATTGACTGGACGAGTTTGGACACCAGTAGAGGACCGTTTTCCTGGAAACCTCAGAAACTCTGATTGTCAGTTGACAGATGTTGTGTAATGACGGTCTGAGGCCGTCACAGAACATCTGGATTCATACTGAGAGTGCGGGGTCCACAGCTGGACTTCTGGGGGTCCTGGTCCATCTGTTCGGGGGATCAGGGTGAAACTGGATCCTGATCTAAAGCCTGTTTCATCTTTATTTACAGAATGGAGCAACTCACTATCCAGCCTCATCAGTCCCGTTGAACTCTGGGAAGCTGGAGCATGGCCAGCAGAGCGTGAGGACAGTTCAGGTCGGTATGAACTGAACTGTTACTGAGGCGGCGTTGGAGCCGCTCACTGCTGGACACCAGTGCTCACTGTTATATGACGCTTTCAACCCATTCAGGCAGACTGGATTCACGAAAACACACATCAGTGATTCTGTGGTCCTTAACTACATACAATACACCACATTACCTTAAAAAGAAAAACCTAAACCCTAACCCAGTGGTTCTCAATCTTTTTCTGTCATTCCCCCCTTTGGAGGTAGAAAAAATTTCATTCCCCCCGCCCCAACAAAATTGGGACAAAACAGGCCACGTTTAACTTATTGACATATCCATACGTGCGTACGTCTGTGTGTGTGTGTGTGTGTGTGTGTGTGTGTGTCCATCTCTCTTGTGATTAGACCCAAGTGACAAATCATAGACGGACGAGCAACACCGTAACTAATCGTCATTTAATTTATTTTATTTTGAAAGTTGACCGGATTCTCTTGCCTTTTCTGTTTCCGACTTCCTGTCTGGTCCGATCTGCTTGATCCAGCTTGACAAATGGCGCTCTCGGTGCTCGCGGCTCGCGTGAAAAATAGTGAAACATAGAACGCCGCGGCTCGCGCTCTGCAGCGCGCCCGCTCCACTGCGTTCTATTTTTCACGTGAGCGCCAATCAAAGGCGTTGTGTGCGGGCAGGTTAAAATGGGAGGCGATGAGAAACTCCGTGCGCGGTGCTTCCGCGTCCGGTGCGTAGTTCCCCCCTCCTTTCCCCAGTGACTCGCGCCTCCCCTGGGATGCGTACACGCCCCCCCAGGGGGGCGCGCCACACACTTTGAGAAACACTGCCCTAACCCATCTTTGAAAATAGAATCTGATCTGAAGGAGCATCAGCGTTCTGCTCAGACTTCCTCAAACCCAGGTCAGGAGCGCTGAAGAGGAAGCAGCCATCGCTGGATGGGAAAGAGCGTCTGCTCTATCTACTAAAGCCGCTCGCCGAACAAACAAGGGTCCTGGACCGAGGCCAGGAACCAGGAGAGTAAGGACTGGGACCAGGACCAGGAGAATAAGGAACAGGACCAAGAGATAAAAGACAGGACATAAAGGACTGGGGTAAGGACCAAAAGAACTTCAGCCAACATTTCCTCTTTCTACAAAGGAATCAGATTTCAAACATTTTCTTGAAGTTGCATTGGAACAGCTGACTCTGGTTGTGTTCATGGAGGAGAACCACACTAAAGGGACTCTGACCGCTGTGAGCAGGGTTTGAACCTGCGTGGGGAAACCCCATTGGATTTCAAATCCAACGCCTTCACCACTCGGCCATCACAGCTGCACAAATCAGTGAGAACAGATTACAATCCCTGTTTCTAGTCTAGAAGGTTGAGCCACTCAGACTTCAGTAACCATGTTACACAAGACTGAGTGAAAACACTTAACTGTCATAGTATGTCCAGCTTCTGTGTCACCTTTGGTCAGAGACTTGGTTCCAAAATCAAAACTTTTCGAAAAGACCAGCTGGAGCTGCAGCTGTGATGGCCGAGTGGTGAAGGCGTTGGACTCGAAATCCAATGGGGTTTCCCCACGCAGGTTCAAACCCTGCTCACAGCGGCTGGAAGTTCACGGAGATGTTCCCAATGAACAGATGCTCTATTAACATCTTGAAGCCCTCTGAGGTAACTGTTGTTGTGATACTGGGCTATACAAAAATAAATTGATTGATTGATATTAGCATCATGCTACCAGGCAGGAGACACTCAGGTCTTGTTCCAGACCTGAGACTGAGTCCTGGATCACTGCTGTCCACTCTCTGGAGGACAGTCTCTGTCTTTAAGTCAAAACACTGAAGTTCTGTTGCATTGTGAGTGTGTGTTTCCATGAGTTTAGGGCTTGGAGAGACTGAAAATGCAACTTTTTGGAAACGTCTCCAAACGTGGAATTTTTTCACGATGATCCAGCTCTGTGGAAACGAGAGGAAATGGTCTCTGGAACATCTGGAAAACTTTGTCTGTTTCCATGGAAACAGACGAAACACAAAAAGCATGAAGTTCTCATGTTGGTCCACTAGTTGGTTCTGTAAAGAATCCATGGAGAGCAGATGTCAGCGGTTCAGAGAGCCTCAGGTCAGGACAGAACGACGGGTCTGTGCTGGAGCTGTGGCAGTGCCAGAAGCCGGTCTTTCTTACTTTCTGGAAGCTCCATCCTCATACTGCTCAGTTGTTGCTGTGAAGCATCTGGCGGCGTAATGGTGGACAAAACGAAACCTAAAGAAATCAGGCCAGCGGGAGCGTGCATTACATCACATCTTCTCAAATTCTCAGCAAAAAAAATTCTGGTGCCGGACCGGCACTGTGACTTTCAAGTGACAATTAAGCTTTTTAACGCACATTTAGCGGGACTTACATGAATATGTGAGGGCACACTGTACACATCATTGAATATTTGTAAAATATTTATGGTGGAAAATAATTATTTTTCAAGTTGGAAAATTCCTTAATGCACCTTTAATGGAACACCAGACTCTGAGCCGCTGTGAGCAGGGTCTGAACCTGCGTGGGGAAACCCCATTGGATTTCAAATCCAACGCCTTCACCACTCGGCCATCACAGCTTCTTGAATCACCTTGGACGGTTTGTTATCCATGGACAGGTGAAAGAGGTCCGCAGCACCTCAGCAGGGCCTGGTATCAAGGTGACTGTGGCTGCATTCCAGTCTCTTTGCTTCATCAGACAGATGTTTAAAGTCCTTCCTGCCTGTCTGGTTCACAACATGTCGGCCTGCAGAGTCTGAACTTACAGGCAGGGGAAACAAAACAGGACATCTAGCTAGCCAGGTCCCTTCAGAGCCCCCCTGGAGGAGAAACTCCGGGTAAGTTCTTTAATGGTGCCGCCGTCAAAGTGCCTTGATGCTGGAACTCTGCTGGAACCCTGGCTGAGGTCTTCCCCGTGCTGGAACCCAGAGCTGACTGCCTGGCTGTGGAAGCTCCACCTGACGTGGTTGGCTGCTGGAACTCTGTGAGCCGCTGCTTCACCAAGGACACTGCTGCACCTGGAGGGTCGAGAACACAAAAACTTCCACCAAGAGCAGAATAAAAACGAGTCAGTGCTGGAGTGTGGGAGGCGGCCTGCTGCAGTATCAGGTCACGCTGCTGCATGGCGGTGGGTTTATCCTCTGAAGCCCTCACAGCACTGGCTCCATTACCTTCTGGCCGTCAGGAACTCCTGCAGCAAGACGTTGCCTCGGAGCTGCAGCGTCGGCCTCAGCTGTTCCTGCCTGCAGAGGGATGAACTCTCGACATGGTTCCTGCAGAGTTTTCCCTTCAGTGTAACGAAGCAGGAGCCCCAGCTGGCTCTGGGAGCTGGACTCCATCGCCTCGTCTGCCTGGATGATCTGGTCCCTCTAACAGAGAGCCTGCAGTCAAGCAGCAGGGTCTGGTTCTGGTTCTGGACTGTCCCCCTGAACACAGTGGCTCTCTCCAGCTGCTCTCTCAAAGCAATACATTGCAAACCATCCTCTGTTCTGTCTCCTCACCCCAACTGGAAAAGCACAACATCTCCTCCAGAGACTGGACTGCAGTGATCCAGCACTCAAGTGTTCAGTCACAGTGACTCCCAGGAGCAGGTCTGTAAGGAGAGCTGTCTCCCACCTGTTAGCATCATGCTAATAGAGGGTCTGTTCATGGTGAACATCTCCAGGAACTCCCAGCAGCTGTGAGCAGGGTTTGAACCTGCGTGGGGAAACCCCATTGGATTTCAAGTCCGCCTTCACCACTCGGCCGTCACAGCTGCAGCTCCAGCTGGAACTCCATCACAGTCCATGTTTCAGTCGACTGTAGTGAAGCCACCTCCAGCTGTTCATGTCAGACCAGTTTCAGTGAAGAAACAAGAAGGAACAGGTTTCTGCTCCTCGCCCGGATTCAGTCCTCCACAGCCTCTTCATGCTGGGCTCTGAGTCTGAGCTTCCTCCACCTATCAGAGCAGATCCCTCTGCAGTCCTCAGCACAGGCTGCAGACCTGTCAGGAAAAACGCCCAGAGAGAGTTACAGTGCGATGATGATCGTCCCAGTCTGTCCTCTGTCCAGGTGACGTCCGTCTCTCTGCTGCTCCCATGAAAAACATGGCCGACGTCTCCGACTCGTCTTCAGTCCATGAATTCTGTGTCTGTTTTGCTCTTCAGGGTTCCTACAGCTTAAGACAAGTTACATTTCTGACTTTTTAAGATTTTTTTAATGCCATTCAAAATTAAGTTCAAGGTCAAACTCACAATTAATACAATTAAGGAAAAAAAGCCACCACAGGAACCTTTTCACCCAAATGTTTAATGTAACATAAAATTAGACTTTTGGTCCATTGAAAAACTTAAATTTTGAAAAATACAACACTTCATTGTTGAACACTTGGAGAACCATACATAAAGCGGTGTACACGTCCTGAATCCTCAGTAAAATCATGACTGGCAGAGAACCTTTAATTCCAGTCAACTCTTCTGCTGCATTCATGAGTATTCTGTCTCCTGGTCAAGCATCAGAAAAACACATGCCTGTAAAAAACACAGTATAATGATTTGTTTAGCCTTCTTGTAGGGATGGCAGGATGAGCAGCCTTTCTTCAGTTCCTCCTCACCCTTTTGCATTTCTGTGATGATCGTCCTCCAGCAGGGAGAAACAAGGAATACATTCCTGCTGTGTACATTCAGCTGAAACATATTTTTATTATTAACGTCTAAAGGGATCTATTATACGGATCTATCTATTATCTATTTTTAATGATGATGATTAATGTGTCCAGGAGTCTCAGCATCCAGTCTGTCCGGAGTCTGCAGAGCAGAGGCCGGTGTTTACCTCTGCTCCCCACTAGAGGGCAGTGCAGCTCTCCCATCACTGAGCGAAGCGGGCAGAGGAGGACGGTCCTTATTGAAGCGGCCTCTCAGCTTTTGTTTATATTGTGGAAAACCGTGTTTGTGCTTTATTTCTGGGATGCTGGTCTCTAAAGAGCAGGTAAATGTCTTCAGTGCTCTTTTTTTCCATGGAAGTGCCTCAGCAGAGACTGAAGTGGCTTCAGCTGCTGAATCTCCTGGTACAGGCTGCTTAGTGCTGCTTTCAAAGGAGCAGCTTTTACTGTGTGTACCTGGCTGGGTTTACCGTGGAAACAAACAGCGTCTGGCTGGTGTAACCCTGAGGGGAGCGTTCCTCGGCGGGGTTTTCGTCCCTCTCTGGGTTTTTCTGTCTTTCCTTTGGTTGCTGACAGATTCCAAACACACCTCTGGGTTTGGTTCGGACTGTTTTCTGACTCGTGTGTGAATGTTGACTCTCTGGACTGGGGCAGATCGGGCTCTGGCTCTGTTCACACTGACGTTTAGTGGTTCTGTTAGCGGGAAACTGGTTCTCAGACGACGGGCCGTCCGGTGAACGGCCTGCTGGATGTTCCCAGAGTGCACCTGGTCGGTCAGCCGGCCCCTGGTTCCGACGGAACAGCTGGAGCTCCTCCCGCCTCGTTCACACGCATTCCTGCCGAGGCAGCGCTGTACTCGCCATTCATCATCAGGATGTTTCTGCTTTCTTTTCTTCTGCGGGTGAGAGCCGTTCCTGTGAGAACGCCGCTTCGTCTGACCAGCCGTCGTCCTGCAGCTGCTCTGCAGCCTATAAAGACTCTTTCCCTGTAACGTTCCTGCTGGTGTTTGTCTCATAAAGACTCAGAGTTCCTCCTTTAACCGCCCGGTTTACATGACGGGACGGCTCCGTTAGAGACGTCTAAACAAGAAGGACCTGAACCCCCGAGGAACCAGGCTGCTGAGAGCCGCTCCGTCAAGCCGCCTGTGTGATCTTGAGGGACGACAGACCTGCTGGTTCCTGCTGACACTCGGGTGGAGGGAGTGGTGGGCGCAGTCCGCTAATCAGCTAACCGCTAATTAGCAAAATTTACACATTAGCAACTCTGGTTTCCGAGGGTACTTGAACGCCTCTCGTACAAGCTTCCACTGTGCAAAGTAATGAAAAGTCTCTTCTCTGAGGTTACAAAACCCGAAAATTGTTTCGAAAAAACATGGATTTTGTAATGCATATAACTCTCGATCCGTTTGTCCGATTGAAACAATTCAAAAACTGTTAGAAAGCCCCGGAACTCAAGATTCTGGGGATATTTGAATGACTCGCGTACGTGCCTGCGTCATGGTGCGACGTCAACAAATAATCCCCTATGGCGCTCTCGGCGCTCAGGGCTCGCGGAGAAAATAGAGAGGAGCCGAGCGCGAGCTGCTCCCCGCACCTATGAACCGTCAGATAGGTTAACAGGGGCGCCGATCCGAAACTCGGCGCACGGCGCTGCCATTTCCACGCGCGGCGCTGCTGCTTCCACGCGCGGCGCGTCCTGTGTGAACCAGGCATTAGCGGTTATTGTTAGCTTCAGCTAAATCTTTTAGCAGTTTATCGGTTTAGCGTTATCGAAGCTCACTTTTTGGTTAGCTGTGCCCACCACTGAGTGGAGGGAGTCCCCGCCCCCCCAACAGAGGCTGGATTTAGCTTAGCAACCTTTAATGAGTCAAACAGCAGCTTTGGTTTTGCACCACACACTCTGTTGCTGATGGTGTTTCTTTATTTAAATGTTTATGATCAACTAAAGCAATTCAGTGAAGGTAATAGAAGCAAGAACATGAAAATTAAAAAGCTCATGATGCAATAAAAAGCAGGTAAAGATACTGCTGATCAAATAAAAAGCTGCTTTTTGAATCGTCCTCCTGTCATCTCCTGGCAGAAACTGAAACACGACTTCATTTAGGTTGCGATCCGCCAGGCGAGCTTTCTGAACGGCGGCCATCTTGGTCGTGTCGTCGCGGCGAGAACAGCTGCTGCAGCCACACTGACGGAAACAGCTGGACGCACGGCAAGGAGAAGACAGGAAGATATCCCAACATTCCAGACTGTTCACTGGTTGAAGGAGAGCAGTGTTCCAGGTGGTGTTTCTCTCAGTTGATCATGTGGGATTAAATGACTAATGAGCTTTTAATTATATCAGATACTCTATATTACTTCACTTTCACTTCATCTAAGTTAGTTGATGATAAATGGATAAGATCACAGAGGGTGTGTCTTAGAGGAAATACTTTACTTTCAGGAAAAATAAATGCTATATATTATTTGTGAGAGTGGTCAGCACAAAAACCTTCAGTCCTCAGGTCCTCCCGCTGTCTGGTCCTCTGGTCCTCTGGTCCTCTGGTCCTCTGGCCATCCTGTCTTCTGGTCCCCTGGTCCTTTGGTCCAGTCTGTATGCACTGCTGCTTTTTTCTTCTTTACATGAAGAAAGTGCATGAAGACTGGTTACACAGCTGTCTTCTATTCCAGATGTGTGTGTTTCCCCGTTCTCTGCTCCGTCAGAACAGTTTGCTCAGTTTGTTTGGATTAAAAAGTACCAGATCCAGAAAGTGCTTTGAAGCTCAGGCAGGCATCTCTTTGTGCTGAATCACCCAGATGAGGGCAGGAGTGAAGACGAGGTGTCAGAATTAGACCAGCGTCACATTTAGACGAGGTTACAGGTTAAAGTTGAGGGTGAACGTCAGGCTGCAGGGTTCAGGGTTCAGAAACAAGCGAGCTCAAACTGACATCTCCGCCCCACAACTAGAAGAAGAAGCAGAGAACTCCGTCTGTTCAGATGTGGGAAGATAGAACAGTTTGTTTCCTGCTGGCGGTCGTACACAGCCTCAGAGTCAAACATCACCGATGCAGGAAGATGTAAATCTGGTCCATGTGCCGCCTCGGTTCACATCAGAACCTGGACCAGGAGCAAGCAGAAAAAATCTCTAGTTTTCTGAGAAAAGACTGATCTGTGACTTCAGTCAGACCACTTTCCGAGGTGGTCTGGTCACATGACCTCTGCTGTCCACTGAGCTAGCGCTCCTGCTAACATTAGCCTGTGACTCAACGCAGGAACAGAGACCAGACCAGAGACCAGAACAGAGACCAGGTCCTTGTCTGAGGCCATGAGAAGATCATTAGTGACTTTTACCAGAGGGGTCTCTGATCCATGATGAGCTCCAGAACCTGCTCTCCGGTCTGGGATTAGCTCTAGAACTTTGTTTCTGGTCTTTGATGAGCTCTAGAACCTGGTCTCTGGTCTATAGTGAGCTCTAGAACCTGGTCTCTGGTCTATAGTGAGCTCTAGAACCTGGTCTCTGGTCTGGGATGAGCTCTAGAACCTGGTCTCTGGTCTATAGTGAGCTCTAGAACCTGGTCTCTGGTCTATGGTGAGCTCTAGAACCTGGTCTATGGTGAGCTCTAGAACCTGGTCTCTGGTCTATAGTGAGCTCTAGAATCTGGTCTCTGGTCTATAGTGAGCTCTAGAACCTGGTCTCTGGTCTATAGTGAGCTCTAGAACCTGGTCTCTGGTCTATGGTGAGCTCTAGAACCTGGTCTCTGGTCTATAGTGAGCTCTAGAACCTGGTCTCTGGTCTGGGATGAGCTCTAGAACCTGGTCTCTGGTCTATAGTGAGCTCTCGAACCTGGTCTCTGGTCTATGGTGAGCTCTAGAACCTGGTCTCTGGTCTATGGTGAGCTCTAGAACCTGGTCTCTGGTCTATGGTGAGCTCTAGAACCTGGTCTCTGGTCTATAGTGAGCTCTCGAACCTGGTCTCTGGTCTATAGTGAGCTCTAGAACCTGGTCTCTGGTCTATAGTGAGCTCTAGAACCTGGTCTCTGGTCTGGGATGAGCTCTAGAACCTGGTCTCTGGTCTGGGATGAGCTCTAGAACCTGACTGAAAAGACTCAAATAGGTGGTTTATTGTAAATGGTCACAAAGCTGACTTCAACGACTTTCTCTAGGATTTTAGAAATAAAGGAATGTTGGATGTTGGTCTGGAACTTGTTAGAACTCCTGGATCAAGAGTGGGATTTTTAAGAAGAGGTTTAATAACAACGTTGAAGGCCTGTGGTACAGAACCTGGTACTAAAGACAGGTTGATCTGATCCAGTACTGAATGCTAAGGGGAAGAACCAGACTCAGAGGGGACTTCCTGTGCCTTCCAGATGTAAGGGGACCAGTGGAGATGTACTATGGACACCGCCGTCTTGTAGATGAAGGACTTTGGCTTTCAGCATGTGTTTTCTGTCCAGGATGCAGTTACAGGCCATGAGTGTTTACAGAGGTGCTCTGGTGTTCCAGCTTTGTGTTCCTTCAGACCCTTAACAGGCCGTTGAGGAGACTCCAGGACTCGCAGATTTTCACTTCTGGCAGTACCAGCGGCGCCACTGTCAACATTACTGGACTGGCGTTTCGAATGTTTTCCCCACAATCCTGTAAAGTGGTTGTTCCAGTCCGACGGGGATCCGGGTGAAGAGAGCAGCGTTCAGTTTGGCAGGTGGAGGTGTTGCTTCACACCTCTTGTTATTTACAGTCGGAGCAACAGCAGGGTCAGTGAACCAGAGCAGAGAGAGGAGGAAAGACCACGTCCTCGACTCGTTTACAGCAGCTCACATCGCATCGACTCAGTAGTGAAGCCTCCAAAACCCTGAGGTGGAAAACAGAGGATGTAGCAGATGAACGGTTGGATCTGCTCCCACTCCCACAGCAACATGTTCTATCTCTGAGTTTTCTCACGTTTCATCGCAGTCAGACATCATCAGGAATTCAGAAACATCTGGAAGAGACGCTGATCCTCACGGTTACTCAAATGTCCGTCTTCACAGTCATCTCCAGCATCAGCTGTTCGGGAGGCGGAACTTTCAGTCCTCTTCGGTTACCTCATTGAAAACACAGACCCCGTCCAGCGGACGGTTCCAGGAGGTCCAGTCCCGGTCCTGGACCGTCCTGAATGGTTCCAGCCTCTCCCCGCTGCAGGGGGGACATCCTGGTTCTCAGGAGACAGAATGACCACAGGTAGGATTTGGTGACACTGAGAGGCGTCTCAAACATCCAGGACACCGCCGATCAGTGATGGCGTGGCGGTGTCCATGGACGTTAGTGCTTCCTCCTGCTCAGAGAATCCAGCTCTCACTTCCTCCACATTTCCATTCATCCCAAGAAGCAGCGGTTGCAGCAGATCCAGAGAGACTGCAGCTGCTGCTTCACACCCAGCATTCCTGGCTGGTTCCAGGGTGGGAGGCGTGGCAGGAGCGGTGAGGCCGAGGAACAGGGTGAAGTCTTCCCAGGCAGACTGCATGAGTGAGTCCATTTGCTTTGACATGAACCTTTCTGCAAAGACATTTTTCATGTGGAGTGTATTTATGGCTGCAGAGTGTCCAGAAGGGCTGGTCCTTCAGGTCACCTCTGACCCTGGACCCTGCTTACAGCTGCTCTTCGTCGTTCAACAGCAGTGAAATTATCTCACAGCTAGGACTTTTCCACGCTGTATTACCAGGGGCCTGGTGTCCTGCAGGAGATATTTCACTTCCTTCATGAAACGTCAGCAAGGCTGCTTCAGTGAACTCTTTCTCTGGAATCTGTTCCCTCTGCAGTCTTTCCTCCTGCCAGACTCTCATACCTGCTCACAGAACTGATTTATCCTCTCGGAGCTGCGACGCTAACGACGCTAACGGCTGCCATGATGCTTCACGGGAAGCACATCAGCTGGGGTCCCGGACGGACGGGAGGCGAGGCTCTCCGCTCTGCCGGCACATCTGTTCCTCCTCTGACGCAACCCGGGCACATGCAACACATCTGGCTCCACTATCGCGCACGTTGTTAGCGTTAGCCGCCCGCAGGAAAACACAACCAGGGACTGCGGCGGGGAAAAGCTGAAAAGACAGAAATATAGATGTTTAGATACTGGAAATGATGATATGCACACGAAGGAGTGGTGGGTTTCATACTTGATGGAAGGAACAGTATGATTTTAGCTGAAGCTCAAACTCTTCTTCAGAGGAGCTGAGACTCTGGAAATCCTCTCCTGACGAACCAGAATCCTTTGCAAAGAGAGAAACAACGAATCACCTGAAGCAAACAGGACGCTAGCTGTGTGTTTGACAATCAGCACTGTGTGTGTTATAAATGATGTGTCTGACCAACATATCAACCACAGATCCACAGATCCGTCATAATCTGCACACACACACACACAGAGAGAGAGAGAGAGAGAGCGGTGTCTCCACTGAGAGAGAGCAGCAGAGAAAAAGCTCTTTTCAGCTTCTCTCATGTATGGTGAAAGAAAGTCAGTGTGCCGCAGGAAACACTGCTCGTTTATTTGTGTCAAGCCACGGAGCTCACACACACACACACACGCACGCACACCCGCACACACACACACACACACACACACACACACACACACACACACACACACACGCACACACACGCACACACACACACACACACACCTTGTGCCTCTAAAAATAGCAGGTCCTCTGGGCTCTTTGTGTCACGTTGCCTGAGATGTTATTAAAAAGTAGTGAAGTGTAATAACAGCCACCTCCACCCTCCTCCACCTCCACCCTGCTCCACCACCCCCACCCTGCTCCACCTCCACCCTGCTCCACCCCCACCCTGCTCCACCACCCCCACCCTGCTCCACCTCCACCCTGCTCCACCTCCACCCTGCTCCACCCCCACCCTGCTCCACCCCCACCCTGCTCCATCAGGGCTGCTCTGACTCTTCTTCAGGTCCTGAGAAGGACATAAACCACAAAACAAAGGAGGACAGAAGGTGTCTTCGTGTTGACGAATCACAATAGAACCACGGACTTCATGACGGAACACTGACGGAGAACGTTGATGAAAACCATCTAGTCCTCGGAGACCGTCAGGAGTTCTTCTGCTCAGGTTTCAGGCAGGACATTTAAATAACACACACATGAACACAAACTGACTCATACCACACACACACACACACACACACACACACACACACACACACACTCAGAGCTGTCTGACTCTCCGTCCTCGGCTGGAGCTGCAGGTCTTGTTTTGGTGAAACACAACAGAGTCTCTGTGCAGCAGAGGAGGAGGAGGAGGAGAGAGCTGATGTTCCCCGGGGAACCGGGGGAACCGGGGGAACCGGGGGAACCGGGCACCGGGGCTGTGGACGTCTCCAGCAGGGTGGACGCTGCAGACCGTCGCTCAGGACGTTTCCTCATGAGGAATCCTCACGATGACCCACTGACCGCCGGGGGAGCAGAGCTGCCAGCTCCACCTCTGTTTTAACAGACAGAAGCAGTTCCACAGGGTTCTGTCTGAGAACCTATACTAAGGTTAAACATGGAGTTCCACAGGGTTCTGTCTGAGAACCTATACTAAGGTTAAACATGGAGTTCCACAGGGTTCTGTCTGAGAACCTATACTAAGGTTAAACATGGAGTTCCACAGGGTTCTGTCTTAGGGCCTATACTCTTCACACACTCCATGCTTCCTGTCAGAGCAGCATCAGGAAACAGTCCTTTAACTTCCACTGTTATGCAGATGATGCACAGCTCTACTGACCAGTAGGACCAGATGAAACTGATCCGCCGGTCAAACCAGAAGTTTGCCAGAAACATTTGGCCCAAAACTCCTGAGAGAGAAGTGATTTAAACATCTAGAACCACTGAGAGGAACCCGGAGGTACTGTAGACAAGGACCAGAACCACTGAGAGGAACCTGGAGGTACTGTAGACCAGGACCAGAACCACTGAGAGGAACCTGGAGGTACTGTAGACCAGGACCAGAACCACTGAGAGGAACCTGGAGGTACTGTAGACCAGGACCAGAACCACTGAGAGGAACCTGGAGGTACTGTAGACCAGGACCAGAACCACTGAGAGGAACCTGGAGGTACTGTAGACCAGGACCTTATTTCATGCTGAGGGTCAGCTCTCTTCTGGCTTTTGACTGAGGTGGTGATTTAAAGGAAGTCAGCATTGGGGCTCAGCTAGGGTCAGGGGTCAGGGGTCGTCGCTGTGGTTCCACTTCAAGGCAAAGACTTGTCCGGTCCCCATTAGGCATGAAAACCCAACCCAGTGTGTTTCTAGCAGCAGTGGGGACGCAGGGACTCGGGGACGCTTCACGTCCGTATGGAGAACTGAGAACCTGGTAATGAAGGGGCAGTGTTCAGTCTGTGTGTGTGTGTGTGTGTGTGTGTGTGTGTGTGTGTGTGTGAGAAACATCTGTTCAGAGGTTGGACCTTTGACCTACAGAGGTTATTCTGGATCGCTGACAGGAAGTGTGTGTGTGTGTGTGTGTGTGTGTGTGTGTGTGTGTGTGTGTGTGTGTGTGTGTGTGTGTGTGTGTGAAGTGACCGATGAACACTACAACACACACACACACACACACACACACACACACCCTCTCCCTGTGAAAACACAGCGATCTGTGTTTTCCAGAAAGCTAACTGAACCTCCTGAAGCTGGACTCAGAATCCAGAAGCCACAAAAACAACAAAACAACAAACTGACGGCGAGGAGAGACGTTTCGAGGAAAACGGGGTGGAGGGGTGGAGAGGTGGAGGGGTGGAGGGGGGTGAGGGGTGGGGGGTGGAGGCTGTAGACAATAAATCCCTCCAGTCGTCAGCGCCGCCGGTCAGAGTGGCGTCTGACGACAGGCTGGAGGACGGCCGGCAGCCGGCATGGCGGCGGAGCCGCAGGAGTGATCCGGTTGGCAGCAGGGGGCGGGGTTATCTGCGAGGTGAAGGACCCGGACCGCCGCCGGCCGCCGCTGGAATGTGTGTGTATGTAGATCTAGCAGATAACAGCCTGGAGAATGACCGGAGGGAGGAGCAGGCTGGAGGGTGAAGCTCCAGATCTTCACACTCATCCTCATCATCCTCTCATCAGACTGGATGACGGCTGAAGGGCCGGCTGAACTTTCCCATCATGCATCCTGTTGGGACTCCAACAGCACCAGCAGCTCCACCGGGGAGCCCTTTAGAGCCCGATCCGATGGCTTTCCCGTGTGCCGGGCCGCCGGGGGGGGGGGGGTGGAGGGGGGGGGGGGGTGGGGGGGGGTTCTCCCTGAACAAACAGGTCCTGTTGACTCAGTCACCGGAGCCAGACGGCTAACGCATTAAGCGGCCGCTATGCTAGCTGGGGACCGGCCGTGCACGTGGCAAGCGGCGGCCTCAGCGGAGTGAGAACAGGAGCTAACGCTAACAGTCCCCCCCCCCCCCCTCCCCCCCCCCACCCCCCCCCCCCACCCCGCACACACACACACACACACACACACACCCCGCCCCCCGCCTGGTTCAGGGGGTTTACTGGCTCTTCCTCGTCCAGTAAAGGCCTCAGCTCACCTGCTCTGGGGTCACCTACCTTCCTGACTGCTCCTGTCTCCAGGCTGTTTCTCAGTGAGATTCATCCTTCAGTCCAGCTGTAGCTGACCTTTGACCCCACAGTACTGAACAGTTTGACTGTGAAGTACTGACACTGTCCTCTGCAGTACCGCCGCTGGCCTGGGGGGGGGGCGGTGCTGGGAGTAGAAGTACTTTCCATCGTACAGCCTCGTGCCGTCATGTCCATCCCAACGCCTCACACACACTGAACACACACTGAACACACACAGAACACACTGAACACACAGAACACACTGAACACACTGAACACACTGAACACACTGAACACTAGGGGTGTCCTCAGATATTCGATGATTCGATGATTCCTTTGGAAGGGGCCTGATGCGACGGCCAATCATACAGTCGAAGCATCGAAAAAATGTGGTTATTAAACGAGGACCATTCCATTCCAGCTGTATGGGGGTGCTGAATGACTGGTTTTACATAGAATTGCTTGGTTGTTTTTTTTTTCCAAATAAACATGATATAAAGCCTATTTGATATACATGTTAGCCTATCAAATATACTGTGGAAAAATTTACTTAACTTGTACTTTTATTCAATACTCCATCTGTTTAGTGTTTGTGAATCAACCACCATGGTGAGTGGCACAATCCCATTTAGCGCAGAGCTCCGTCACAGAGCAGCATCTCGGTGGTGATTTGGCTGAACTTTAAAAGTCTTACAATGTCGAGAAAAAAACAGAACTTCAGACCAAGTCAAAGATGATCCAAAAAAAGTCAAATGCAAGTTGTGTCCTTTCATATCACTTCACAACAACATGGCTTTCCACATTAAACAGGTAAGCATCCAGATAATTGGGCTGATAAAAGATCTTTCTGTCACTTACTTCTCATTTTTAATGCTGACTTTTATTTCGTTTAATTGTAATATTTTAGGTTATTATTATATTATTATTTTTATTTATCTGAAAGGCTAATTCTATTTAATTTAGTGTTTGTTTTTGCGTGGATGTTGCGCTGCCAAACGGACCGACACAGTGCAATTAAGCCTGTTTCATTTAATTTGAGTAGATAATGTGAGAAATTGTTTAGCCAAAAAATGTGAGCCTATCTGCAAAGATTATAGATATAAATAAATGACATGCTTTAGCCCGTTTGTTAGAAGAGGGTTTGGTTCTGGTCATTTGAACTATACTTCATTTGTTAGATGTTTAGAGTTACCGACACTTTGTTCCAGTCTGTGTTTCAGTGTGGAGGAAAAAAATAAAAGTGTTGTTTTACCTGCCTGCGCTGTTTGTTTGTTTTCTTTTTCTATATATTAGTGCAATCAGGGCCGTCTGTAGGTGTGTGAGCACCGCTCTGCAGTGTGCTGCTGCCCAGTGTAGGAACGCCCCCCCCCCGCTCCCCCCCAAGATGATAGATTCGACTATCAGTCGACTATTGGCAGGATCGGACGAATCAGATTCGACTATGGAAATTCTTAGACATTCTTAGAAACACACACTGAACTCCTCCAGAGCTTGCCTTCACTTCATCGCTCACAGTCCGGGGGTGGAGGAGGAGGGGGGGGGGGGGGGGTTAATGGTCTCTCACTCAGGGTGTCACAGCCCCCGGCTCTCCATCATCACCTTGGTCTCCGGCTGGCTGCAGCCTCTCATCTCATCTGACCTGAGGTCAGAGGTCAGCCTGAGAGAGGAGCTGTGAACACATGAATACCAGCTGGACTGACACAGGAGGAGAGGACTTCATTATTCAGCAACTATTTAAAGAATGTTTCAGTAGACTGGATTAAACTGAGCTGAACCTTCTGGACTGTTGAAGATGAAGAGGAGAAAGAAGTCCAGACAGAACTCTGAGCTTCAGCAGCTCGGATCGGTTCCAGGCCCCAGACGACCCTCCTGCTGCTGGCATTCCTGAGGAGCTGCAGGCGGAGAAAACCTGGATCCTCTGATAGCGGAGGAATCCCAGCTATGCTGAGCCAGAGACCAGAGCCTCACCTGGTCCAGAGCCGCCGCTCCTCGCCTCCTCGCCTCCTCGCCTCCTCGCCTCCTCGCCGCTCTGCTGTGTGTTCAGGGGAAGAGAAACGCCGCGGGGCTCTCAGAGGGTCTGGATCAGACCCTGGAGCCCTGCGGCCCCCCGCTGGCCCCCCCGGTGCCCCCCGGACACCTCCAGCCCCATTCAGCGGCTCACAGCGGGACCATTGATCCGGACCTGCTGCTGCTCCGTCAGCTGGGAGCCAACAAACACCTCCAGCCAGAGAACCCGGCTTTCAGAACGCAGAGAGCAGCTGCTCAGGCTGAAGGAGTGTTGAGACAGTTCCACTGGTCTGCTACAGAACACACTCCCAACAGAACACACTCCTAACAGAACACACTCCCAACAGAACACACTCCTAACAGAACACACTCCTAACAGAACACACTCCTAACAGAACACACTCCCAACAGAACACACTCCTAACAGAACACACTCCCAACAGAACACACTCCCAACAGAACACACTCCTAACAGAACACACTCCTAACAGAACACACTCCTAACAGAACACACTCCCAACAGAACACACTCCTAACAGAACACACTCCTAACAGAACACACTCCCAACAGAACACACTCCCAACAGAACACACTCCTAACAGAACACACTCCCAACAGAACACACTCCTAACAGAACACACTCCTAACAGAACACACTCCCAACAGAACACACTCCCAACAGAACACACTCCTAACAGAACACACTCCCAACAGAACACACTCCTAACAGAACACACTCCTAACAGAACACACTCCTACCTGGAAGCGGGACACTCCTCCTAAACACGTCTCTGACACCAGAGGCCCGACGGACGGCGGTCCTGGATGGAATGCTCCTGCAGGCTGTGGGGGACTGAGTGAAAGATCAGTCAGACTTTAACCATGTTTAGCATGTAGCATGTAGCATGTAGCATGTAGCATCACTGGCGTGTGAGGAGCGTTTCCTGTGTCTTCTTACCAAAATTAAACACAGAACCGCTTTGGGCTTTTGGCTCCAGTGACTCTTTTAGTAAATATCTGGTCAACAGTGACCTGAGTGTGACAGGCTTTATGTCTTCGCTCTAACTTGTAAAGAAGAGATGAAAGAACATCCTTCTGTAGTCAGACCTACAGCGACACACAGGATCCATGATCCTGCTTCCCAGACTCCGGCTGTTCCAGCCAGGACGCTCCATCAGTGGGAAAACGTGGCTCGGTCCCCAGAGGGGTAGGAAACACAGTTTGAAGGATTTATCTGTCTAGAACAGCTGCTGTGGTTCGATGTTGAGGTTTTCACCTTTCCAGCTATTTCTAGCAGTTTTCTCTATTTGATTATTTAGTGGCTGGATTCTGGATTTCATCTGGAAACTGCAGCCCAAGAGCCCAGTTTATCTTTATTCCAGTGTTATTTTCAGGAGGAGATTCAGAGGCTGAACTGAACAGACGTGTTCCTGACGGAGTGTGTTTCGCCTCCTCAGCTACACCCTGCAGTGTGTGTACCGCCGTCGTCATGCCGACAAGGTCATGAGACGTTTTTACCACTTTACACCAAATAAAACTCATCTGCACCCGAAGAAACGGCTGAAGCTTTGAGAGAGAGGACGAGAGGTCAGGAAGCTGCTCTGATCCTCCAGGAGGCTTCAGGCCGTCTCGCTGTTATTCCAGCTGTTCGGAGTTCCAGCTGCTGTTTTTAACGGTGAATAAAGTCATATTTCTGCTGTAAGATGTGTAAACTGATCAATCTTTCAACATTCACGGTAGAGGTGTGCTGATACATCGATTATTAGATGAATCGCGATGCGACACGTAATGATTCGATTACGATTCATAAATATTCAAAATCGATTATTTTTCATAATAACTAGACGCCAGGAGCACGGACGCCACTTGCGGAACCAAAGTATTGTTCCTACGCACCACCCGGACATCTGTAGTGACGGACCGGTTAATATGGCGACAGCTCGCTCTTTAGCTGCAGTAACAGAGCGTGAGATTCATTCTTCTGGATTAAAAGCTAGTGCTAAATGCTAATGCTGCTTTTGCTAAAGAGAAAATCATTCAAAGTTCTCGTCCACAACATCTTCATCCGACAGATATTCGTCCATTTTACACTACACTGGGAAAAAAAACACCGTGTGTAGCCTCACATTGCCCTGGAAACAATGAGCCGTACTGCGCATGGCGCGGCGCCGTAAACAAAGCTTTCAGGTCAGAGGTCAACAAAACAACCACAACATTTATCTCTGTGATCTGCGTGAAAGAAGTCCAGAGGCGTTTGGCAGCGTGAGGATGTTTATTCCAAGAGCAGGGATCAGAAACATGCGTTAGCATCGGCAGTCAAAAACACACACACACAACAACACTGCAGCTCCAGTAGCTCCCGCTTACGTCCCACCACCGCCGAGACATGTAGACAGATATCTAGATGTAGGTGTCTAGATATGCTGCACGCCAAGTAGTAAATTCAAATTGAACATATATCTGCATATATGACATATCTGCTGTTGTTTGCACTTAAGGGAGGTAACTGTTGATCTGCTGTCAGTAGGGGCAGCTTTTTGTGGTATTGGCTCTTTAGGCCACAGCTACAGGCACAAAGTTTATGCCATGGTTGCTGATGGACCACTTGACATCAATAAAAAATACTTTTTTTGGTTTTGAATTTGTTTGATTGCTTTGATTTATGTATACTGAGAAACAGCTGTACATTGTTTCAAAGTATGAAGTGGGCACTAAGTGAGGGAGAAAAATGCACAAAAAAATCATGATAATCGTTTTTATCATTAATATCGTGATAATCGTTGAATAATCGAATCGTAGCACCCTGAATCGTAATCGAATCGAATCGTGAGGTGCCTTAGATGGCACACCCCTAATTTACGGTAGTTTCTCTTATTTTTCAAGCCTTAGAAATGAAGCTAACATCTATTCCCATGAAAAATAACACAAATCTTTAAACTTTAAAGCTCGTGTCCGGAGTTTTGAAAGAGAGAGCTTTTTTTTTTTTTAATCCAACGTCTCAGGTTCCGCTCTCCCTCTGCTTTCATGAGCGACCAAGCCACGCCCCTTTAATTGTGCACGCTATTATCCGTCGGGTGAAAATGAGAGCCTCTGAGTCCTCCAGCATCCTCCATGTTGAGCTGTTTACGCTGGATGTTCAGCAGACAGTGGATATATCTGCTGCAGAGCTAACTCTCCTCTGCTGGGCGAGCGGCCGTGCTCTCTGGCTGCTCCACACTTTGATTGACAGCAGGACAAGGCGGAAGCTCGAAATCTATTGGCTGAAGCTGACCGGCGCTTTTTCAGATAACATGGGGGTCTATGAGACGAAGGCGGGACTCATAAATAAATGTTTATATTGCTTTATGCTAATATTATATTGTAGTATGGAACCAGACTGACACATTGAAGCTCTGTTGAAAAATGATTCATACTTTGGAAACGAACGGAAACTCCGGACACCAGCTTTAAGAGAAAATAAAAACACCTTTGTGCGTTTGTTCTTCTATCAGACTTCAGAAGTGGGGAAATGTTGATGTTTGTCTTCACAGCTTCAGGATTTGATGGTTTCTGTGGCGCAGACGTTCCTCTGCACGGCCCGGGTTGGGCCGCGGGCCTCATGTTTGGCAGCCGTGCTGGAGCTGCAGGGAGCTTGCCGCCGCCTCCTCCTCCTGCAGTGTTTTGGAGGATGGAGGCCGCTGCAGCTGCTCCAGCTGCTCCAGCTGCTCCGGCTGCGGCTCGCGCGCCCTGAGCTCCGAGGCCGCGTGTCGCTTTTTGTTTCCCGGCGGGACCGTGCGCGATGGGACCGAGCACGACGCGGACCCGATTCCCCAGCGTTGCCGTTCCCCCCGAACATGTGCGGCGCGCCGCCGGCCGCGCGCCACGACGCACCGACCGACAGTAACCGTGCGCGCGTGCATCCCGTGCAGCATGCCGATCGCGTGGGTCCCGCTGAGCCTCCTCCTCGGCTCCATCGTCTCGCGGACGTGGAGCGCGCACACGTCGTGGGACGGCCGCAACTTCGGGAACGAGTTCGGGACGCGCAGCGCTCAGCCGCACATCGTCTTCATCCTGGTGGACGACCAGGGCTTCCGGGACGTGGGCTACCACGGCTCCGAGATCAAGACCCCGACCCTGGACCGGCTGGCGGCGCAGGGCGTCAAGCTGGAGAATTACTACGTGCAGCCGCTGTGCAGCCCGTCCCGGAGCCAGCTGATGACCGGCAGGTAGGACGCAGAGCGCAGAGCCGCGGAGCGCAGAGCGCAGAGCGCACGGCTGCAGCTCCGGAGCCGGGTTCTATCAAATCTACCAGCGGTGTCCACGCATGCATGTCTTCATTATGAAAGTCAGGGACTGGATGAAACATGAGGGGTGAGAGAGGGACAGTATTCAGGCTGATGTGACAGATGAAGCTTTAAAAACACATTTTCAGAGCTCTGTGTTGTGAATTTACACTTAAAAAACCACCTGTAATGTAAAACTAAAGCCTGGCAGCGGCAGATATGAAGACTGATCAGTTATAAAAAGACATTTCAGACACAGTGTCCAACCAACGGAGTGAGACTCAGGTTCTGCATAACTTTACGTATATCTAGTTATTTAAGGAAAGATGCTCTGAAGAAAAACAGATTTAAGACAAAAAGAAGAAAGAGCCGCAAAGAGAGAAAGTCCCAACATGCAGACAGAAGCTTCTGGAATGAGAGTGAAGCAGTGATGCAGTCTGTTCACTAAAAGGTGGATTTGCATGTTCTTCCTGGGCCTTCCATAATTCAAAGACGTCCTTGTTAGTGTGCTCAGTCAGGCAGCACCCAGATGATCATTCTTTCTGTTAAAACACACAACCACAGACGTTGACGTGAGCTGTGTGTTCATCGCATGTCAACAACACACACACACACACACACACACACACACAGTCTCGTATTTCTATCCTTGTGGGGACCTTCCATTGACTCCCATTCATGTCTAGCCCCTAACCCTGACCCTTACCCTAACCCTAACCCACACCACAACAAAGCCTAACCCTAAAGAAATGTTTTTGCACTTTTACTTTTTTCAGTAACAACAACATGGTCAAGAAAACACTGTTTCTCCTACTTAGGACCGGAAAAAGGTCCCCACAAGGCACGTCGTTCCACGTTTTGCTATCCTTGTGGGGACATTTGGCCCCAACAAGGATAGAAATACGAGAACACACACACACACACACACACACACACACACAGGCAGGAGGTTCCCACACTGATTCATCTTCATGAATGGTGGTGAAAACCGATCAGACTGGAACTCTTGGCAGAAGTGAAGCAGATGTGCAAAAGCTCAGTGAGAAGCTACAGCCAGTGCTGTGTGTGTGTGTGTGTGTGTGTGTGTGTGTGTGTGTGTGTGTGTGTGTGTGTGTGTGTGTGTGTGTCAGCACGCTGAGCCGATGTGGAGCAGCTGCCGTGGTCAGTGTGTTGAACTGTCCACAGTGAGCTGGACGCTGTGGAGCTGATCTGTGCTATCTGTGATCGGCTCGCCGTGTCTGCCCTGTGGAGTACCGTATCAGGGAAGCCACTGGACGCCTCCACCCTGACTCCGTCACCCATCAGTCTTTAGGGTGGGGTGAGACCACAGCAGAGCTGAAGAAGAGAAACATCCTCGGGTTCTAGAAAGACCTCCAAGACCAGGACCCTTCAGAACCAGGACCCCTCAAGACCACGACCCCTCAAGACCAAGACCCCTCAAGACCAGGACCCCTCAAGACCAGGACCCCTCAAGACCAGGACCCCTCAAGACCACGACCCCTCAAGACCACGACCCCTCAAGACCACGACCCCTCAAGACCAGGACCCCTCAAGACCACGACCCCTCAAGACCAGGACCCTTCAAGACCAGGACCCCTCAAGACCACGACCCCTCAAGACCAGGACCCTTCAAGACCAGGACCCTTCAAGACCAGGACCTCACAATTCACACAGTTCACAACCTGGAGACATGGTCTCTGTTTACATGATAACAGTTAAAATGCAACATTTTGAAAACAGCGCCCAAGGTGGAACTCTTCTCTAACACTCCATCTTCATGTAGACAGAGAACCATGCCGCTTTCCTGAAATTCTGCTCCTGGTCTTGGTTCTGGTCTTGGTCCTGGTCCTGCTCCTGTGCTCCATGGACGGTCTACAATCAGAACGATGTGTTCCTCCAGAGGGTCTTGACTCCCGGTACAGACCCTCCTGGACCTGACAGTCACCATCACAACAGTCCAAGCTGGTGTTCTGTCCTCATGAATGTCCTGTTCTCTGTTGTTAGAGTGTATCGTTCTCCATGTTCTGTTGTTAGAGTGTATCGTTCTCCATGTTCTGTTGTTAGAGTGTATCGTTCTCTGTGTTCTGTTGTTAGTGTTGAAGTATATTTCTCTTTGTGAACATTTTCTGAAACAAACATGTAAAAATGAAGCGTTTTCTACTTTAACCGTTGTCCTATAAACAGAACCTCCGTCCGTACGGCGGTGCTGTTCTGGAGAACACAGAGAACAGGGCGTCCACACGCCTGACGAGACCCTCCCGCTGTGCCGAAGTGCCCTGGAGCCGCTGGTTCCTCCGGTCTCCACCGCCTCAGACTGGACCAGCGGGGATCCGTCCCCTCTGCTGCAGGCTCCGGCGCTGGAACCCCCCGGGTCTGGGTCTGACTCTGATTCTTCCACTGACTCATGTCTGGGCGTTTCCAGGGTCTCAGCGTTCAGCAGGAAGCCGTAAAGAGCGGCTGGAGGCCGGGGAACGTCTCCGGTGCCGCCGGGGGGTCGGTCTTTAGTCGGATGCAGAAAGCTCCACATCAGCAGCTCCGCCACATGTTCCTGCCAGACTGTAATGAGGAGCGCGCCGCCGCCGCCGCCGCCCTCCGACACGCCCACGGCGAACATCCTGGTGGAGACACACTCTGTGGCGTCTCCAGCTCAGGAGTGAGAGGACGGCCGTCCGTCCGTCCGTCCGTCCAGCCTCTGTCCGCTCAGCGCTCGCCGGACAGACAGGTGTTTGGTTTCTGTTCTGGAACACTCGCTCAGACTCGTCAAGGCAGATATCAGCCTCGGGTTTTTAAAAGCAGTCCTTCATTGGAGCCTGACCGAGTTTCACTCTCCATTTAGTCTTTTGTCGGCGAGACGTCGAGCAGCTGAAGACATCTGGACCGTCTCTGTCTGGACTCCTGCTCCTTTCTGATTTGCCGTTCAGATATCTGCAGACATGTGCTGGTCGTGCTCCAGCTGTGCTTGACTCCTCAGTCTGTTACCTCGGCACAGCCAGGAGTCCAGTTTCCACAGGAGGAAAGCTGGGGGAAAACCACTCCTTCAGCCTGCCTCGCCGTGGTTCTGACGCTGGTTTGTTTACAGCGTTCTGCAGCGGCGTTCACAACATGCCGGCTTCAAACTGACAGCCAATGGAAAGCACCGGACGGTTCTGTGCTGCCAGCAGAGCTCTGCCCATCAAACATGTTTAAATCAGACGGCAAAGGAGCAAAGGTGGACTTTTCACAGGAAGACCGAGAAACTTCAACAGTCACAGTTTTGGAACTGCTTGTGGACGATGTCGTCTGTTACTCCTCATTCCTCATGCTGAACCAGCTTCTCTTCACCTGCTGATCTTGACCGCTGAGCCCAGAGTCTGACCAGGTCATGCTAAAGAACTCCGCTGTTTAAAGATAAAAATCCTGACTGAACCCAAACACAAAGCGCCTTTCGGATGAGTGAGTTAGAAGAAGAACTGAGGGATTGAGTACCGATGAGTCCAGGTGGCTGGTGAAGAGGCCCTGCTGGGTTTGGAGGAACACCGTACCCGAAGAACGGTGGGTTCGTTTAAAACAGGTCGTCCAGATCCGGGAGTCCAGCAAACCGGTGCTAACAAGACTCTCCTCTTTAGTTAGTCGACATTTCTGTCATTGTTTGGTTTTCTCAGGCAGTTTTCTAAGATTCTTTTTACGTGATTGTTTTACTAATTTAATAATCTATCTCTTTATGATAGGCTGTCAGGATTATTCCGTGTATTTGAGAGTGGTGGTGACATTTTGACCAACTAAAACAGTTTTCCAGATGTTTAGCCCTCACTCCTGCGGATCAGTGGAACATCCATACTTTAAGTGTTGGGTGTGATTAATGCAGTGATCCGGTTCCCAGGATCTGGAGCCTCGGCAGGTTTATGGGAGCCGTTGGGTCCAGCTGCTGGTTGAACCGCAGAAAAAGCACTTTAACCTCCTGGTAACTGGAGCCTCCCCCCCACCCTGGGGACAGCCCCCCCTCCCCTCGCCCCCACAACAGAGAACCCTCAGCCTGTCTGCTGGTCTGTAACGCTGCTCTCATGAGGTTAGAAGCTTCCAGCCACAGTCCAGTCGGCCTTTACTGATCCGGATCAGATGAGCTGGACAGGTGCAAAGGTCTCCGGGACAAAGAGGGCTGGACTGAAGCAGCCTGATGACAATGGATCAGCTGGATGTTGATCTCAGAGCGGTGGTCAGTATCTCTGAGCCGGATGGAGACGGGGTCACGGGCAGCCCAGGACCGTGAGTCCTCCAGAGACGCTGAGGATCCTGGTTGCTGCCTGCTGTGAAACGAAGCCTGACAGGAGAGAAGCTGTTCATTTCCTCTGACACCCGGGGAAATGCAGACCGTCAGAGGACGGAGCGGCACTGCAGAGACGGCGAGGGGAGGAGGATGAAGACACGGCAAGGACGGCTGAGATGAAACTCCCCGGCTGGCTTTGGTTAAACGCAGAGCGCCGGGCTGAGAGGCTTATTCGAACCACATGTGAGGAGTGGGAGGATCCGGGACCGGAGAGGAGGGCGGGGCTCGGCCTGAGCGGCAGGTCTTGGCGGCCTCGGCGGCCCCGGCGGCCTCAGCAGCCTAGGTGGCCCCGGCGGCCCCGGCGGCCTCGGCAGCCTCGGCGACCCTGGCGACCCTGCCAGCCCCGGCGGCCTCGGCGGCCTCGGTGGCCCCGGCAGCCTCGGCGACCCTGGCAGCCCCGGCGGCCTCGGCAGCCTCGGCAGCCTCAGCAGCCCCGGCGGCCCCGGCGGCCTCAGCAGCCTCGGCGACCCTGGCAGCCCCGGCGGCCTCGGCAGCCTCAGCAGCCCCGGCGGCCCCGGCGGCCTCAGCAGCCTCGGCGACCCTGGCGACCCTGGCAGCTCCGGCGGTCTTGGCAGCCTCGGCGGCCTCGGCAGCCAGCGCACTTGTCTTGTCGGACTGGAGCGACTGCTGGTTTGAAACCGATTCCAGTTTCATGACGGGTGTGATTTGTTGGGTCTGCGGCTCGGATTGGTGTTTTCATCAGTAAACCCGGGAAGCCGCTGAGTAGAAACGCTGCCTGGTCTGGAAGCGGTCCGCTAGCTGCTGCGGGGATCTGCTTTCGTGGCCCAGAACCCGGCCCTCCAGACCCTGCTGGGTTTAGAGGAGCCGTAAATCAGAGCCCGTCTCCAGAGGGCAACGGTTATTCCAGGCATTATTTTAAAGCCCCATAAATACTTAAGACCTACAACTACTGTCCTTGAGGTGCCCCAAAACCCTTCAAAGTCAAGTCCCCCCCCCCCCCCCCCCCCCCCCCCCCCCCCCACCCCCACCCCACCCCCAGGCTGCTGCAGTGGAGGGAGCACTTTGCGTGACATTCTCATTACACGGCTGTGACCTCCTGGTATGTGAGCAGACTTGCAGGAACACACACACACACACACACACACACACACACACACACACACACCCACACACACACAGCAGCTCCTGCAGTGTCATGGCGGTCCAGCTGGTGTCGGGGTTCGGGGCTGGCGGGTCGGCGTTGGGCTCGGTGGTGTGGGTGTAGCAGGACTGTGGAGGCGTCTGCGTGCAGTGGACTGCTCTCCGAGCTCGTCACGTCTGCTGGGTGACTGAACTCTGACTGGGTGGATTCTCCGTCTTGTTTCCGTTCATTCATGGCAGTTTGATTGATTTAAGTCTTTAACGTCATCGCAAAGCAAAAATCCATAGAGAAACGAGTTCCTCTTCCTCAGCTGAACTCTTCCAAACAGACGTGGACTCTGAACCAGTCTGGGTTTGAACCCAGACACGGAATTCCCCAAACAAGACCCAGACCTTAAAGGTGCATTAAGGAGTTTAAAACATTAAAAATACTTATTTTCCACCATAAATATGTTACAAATATTCAGTGATGTGTAGAATGTGCCCTGACATATTCATTGTAAGTACCGCTAGCAGCGCTGAATTGTCTCTTGAATACTTGCAGTGCCGGTCCGGCTCCAGAGTTTCTTGGGGAGGATGTGACGTAATGCGCCTCCCGCTGGCCTGACTAGCTTAGCTTTCGTTTTGTCCGCCATTACTCCGCCAGATGCTCAGCGAGCAACAACTGAGCAGTATTGAGGATGGATCTTCCAGAAAGTAAGAACAGACCTAAGAAATTTTCCTCCAGCGCTGCTGACAGCGAGGAAGGAGGCTGACCAGAAGGTACATGTATAACTTTACTGACTTCAGTTGAAGCCATTCTTGTGAATCGATCACCTCTTCTGCGTGCCAAGGCTGCTGATGCAGTTTTATTCCCCTCGTCCGTGCACGTACATGGACGCAAGCCACGGGCACGAGCGTTTCACTAAGCTGCAGTTACACCCAAGACCTGCAGGGGCCGCTGTTTCACATGAAACGTGCAAACTCCTTAATGCACCTTTAGAGCTACATTGGGAGTGTTTACCTGTATTTACCTGTAAACCACACATGGATTTAAACTCCAGCTGGTTTAACAGACATTTTCATATCCTGCCCGCTTTATTTAAAATAAACCTGAAATATTGACGGAGACAGGAGCTCTGTCAGCTGGACTCAGACCAGCTGGCTGAACAGGGCTGTTTAGACTGAACCCAGACTGTTTATACTGAATAGCACAGCCTGCAGTGTGTGTGCTCTACCAGCCAACGTGACCCTCGATCTGGCTCAACGTGGATTCACTGATTAGACTGACCTCCAGGCTCTGGAGCGTCTGTTTTCGGGTCCATCAGCCTGAAGGTTGGCCCAGCTGTCCAGCAGCACTCTGAATAATTCATGACTGAGTTCAGTAAAGACATGAAATACAACTGTCAGCTATTAATTTAAGAACAGCGTTCGCTGACCTGCACTCTCATTTTCTGACAAACCATGAAGCAAACTCTATAACTTCTGCTGCCATTGATACTCGATTCTTTATTCCTGTTGTTGTCTGGCATTTTTTGCATGAAATATGCTTCAAGTTGTGACTCCAGGCTAAACAAGTGAACGCAGTGGAGGGCAGAAGACACACAGCGGCCCGTTGTATTCGCAGAACGAGTGCAGAAGGAGATTGACGATAATGAAGCGTGTTACATCCAAGAAGTGGTTTTTATAGAGGTTTATGGGGAAATAACTGGGCTAATTTCATCATGATCTGAGTCTGTGGAAACTCTGGAATAACAAGGTTTTACAAGAACCCTGTTCACCCACTTCATCGTGTTAGTTTGGTTGTTTTTCTATTTTTACACAGTGATCTTTCTTAGTGTGAGCTGTTGAGGTTCTTGAGTTGTGTTCTTGAATAATCTGAGAAAAAAAACTTGTGAGAATAAAATCTGCAGAAGTGTAAACATCACAGCTTCAGTTCTGAAGGCTTTAATAACAGCAGACTGGCAGATTCCAGTCGACCGTCATCAAACTGTCAGATGTTCAGGAGGTTCCCTTCTGCAGTTGGATTCTATTCATTTGAAATCTGGCAGGCCCACGTTAGTCCCTGCAGCTCCGGGTGTGTCCCACAGTGAGGATCAGTGCCTGGCCCACTTCCATCCAGCTTTCTTTGAATCTTCAGTGACACTCGAAGCTGTTCCTGCCTGTTAATCTGCAGTAATGGAGGCTGATCGCTTCCAGATTTCTTCAACCTGATGTTGAAATGATGGAGCTCCTTTGTTCCTGTGGTGCTCAGAGTCGTAACTCTGTCTTGTCTTGGACCAACTGTCCTCTGGTTCTCCTGTTCTCGGCTGAAAACCGACTCCGGTGGCAGTTTGACTGCAGACCGCCGACCCCAGGACGGGCGGAGGGAGGAAGGGGTCAAAGCCAGGGAGGAAGGGTCAAGGCCAGGGAGGCTGGAACCGGAGGTCGCCATGCTGGTCTTCAAAGAGTCCCAGCTGAGCCGCCGGTCCGCCTGCCAACATCCATCCCATCAGCAACAGCTCGACGGCCCGGACCCGGCAGCCAGACCTCTGGTCCCACAGCCAGCGGCTTTAATTGATTACATAAGACGGCCCAGTCAGCACTCCGAAAGGAATGGAGCGACATTCATGTTGTTATGGGAGACTAAATTTAGAGGAAATTTGAAACATGTCTCTTTTAGATTGGATTCAGAGGCGGTCCGAGCAGACATGAGAATAATAATAATAATAATAATTAAAGCTGCAAGCAGCATTGGGCCATCCTCGTACCTTGCAGACTGAAGCCCAGATCACCCATACTACTCTGTAAATATCCATTTTCATGATTTTGGCTCATTTTTGAATATAAAAAGACTTTTATTCAAAGGAATTTTGGGCTTTTATTTTGGAAAGGTGTTACATGTTGTCATTAACACTGATCAACCTGTAATTATCCATTTGTTTAGACTTAAAATTCGTTTTTTACAGAAATGTTACTTTGATTATCTTATGGCCACTCTTAAAAACACCAAAGTATCCATCCTTTACTGTTTTTACTGTAATCTTTCTTTGTGAGCGATGGTTCTTATTTTGGGGCTCCGTAGCTAATAATAATAATAATAATAATAATAATAATAATAATAATAATAATAATGTAAGAACGAACCGTCCTGAGGTGAACACATGGCTGACAGCTCGCAGTGATCCCACGCAGAGCCGGGTTCTGGACGCAGTTATCGCTGTGGCCTGGAGGAGGAGCCGAGAACGAGGCTCATCCAGTCCAGATGTGTTTGACAGAGTTCTGCAGGCTGGAATCCTCCGGCTAAACCTCTGGCCTCACTGAGGCTCGTAGTTTTACGTCATCTCATGAATTCCTGCCAGAAGCATCGGAGCCGATGTTCTCCGGGAGAGTCGACAGCGCACTGGAAGGTGTTTGAAATCTAAACTCTCACGTGCAGATTTAACATCGTCTCTCTGTTTCAGGGAATAATAATTACAGTCAGATGAATCCGAGAACATCTGCAGAAATTTAAAGACCAGCCATGATTACATCTGAACCCCCAGAAGAAGATAAAGAGCAGTGTGTTCTCTCTAAACTCATTAGAGCTCACAATAAAACTCATTCTGAAGGGATGGTGTCATGAAAACAAAGCATTCACGCAGTTTACCCTCCATATGCTTTTAGAAAGTCCAATCAGAAGCGGCGGCTCATCTCAGGCTCTCTGGCCAGTTCCCAGCTGTTGTTTGGGTTGGTTAGCGACTGTTTGAACTAGTTTTTGGACCCCCTGAGCGCGTCCTGCCCTGTTTATTGGATCATGTTGACTGTAGGCTGCATTTAGGAAGTTTGAAACGGATTACCAGCAGCTGCCAGCTGGCTTTAAAGTGGATATTAACTGATTTGGACTGGTTATGGACTGGTTAAGGACTGGTTAAGGACTGGTTATGGACTGGTTAAGGACTTGTTTAGGACTACAGGAGAGTGATTTTGGGTCTTGATTCAGAGTGTCTGAGTGAATGTCTCGGTGTTCTCCTGGTGCCGGGACGACCCCCATCCCTTCATGGGCTCCAGGTCACACGTCTGTTTCCTGTCGGCTGTTGAGTGACGGCTCTTCTCGCCGCTCTGCAGCTGGGCCGCCGTCAGCTCCGGTGTGTTAGCTTTGGACGGCGCCGGCTGTAATTCTGATCATATAATGTGTCGGAGTCGTTTCCAGGCTGTCCTCTCGGTGAGATGAGCTCTGAGAGGAGTTCTTTGTCGGTGAAAATTGCAGTGTTCAGTTTCATCAAATTATATCGGTTTCATTTTCAGTGTTTGGATGATTTAATCCCCGCAGTGGCGAGGATATGGTACATAAATATACTCATACAGCAGGGGGGGATTTCACAGTTTGAGTCAGTTTTGAGCTGCTGACAGCAAACAGGGTAAAGTTTTTCATTACGTTGGTCTCTGATATAAAACCCCATCAACAGCACCACTGGTTTATGTTCCACTCAACACTCTGACTTTCTTGTTTTTACCAGAAAACCTTTCATCCACATGTATAAAGTACATTTCCCAAGATATTTGCTTTACGGTCATTGCTAATCCACCAATAATGAAACTGAAAGCTGGTTGTAAACTTTTATACCACAATCCCACCAATAAAAGAGCAGCTCGGAGAGTTTTAATGTGGAAAAACTGCTGGAGGACTTGTCCTGCTCTTACAGTAGCACCGTATTGATTAGAAACTGGCAATAAAAGAGAGTCCAGATGTTTTCTCCAGTTCAACACTTTACGGATGTTTGACGATTCCTCGTCTCTTGCTCTTCTTCTTCAGGTATCAGATCCACACGGGCCTGCAGCACTCCATCATCCGGGCCACGCAGCCCAACTGCCTCCCGCTGGAGAACGTCACGCTGCCGCAGAAGCTGCAGCAGGCGGGTTACTCCACCCACATGGTGGGGAAGTGGCACCTGGGCTTCTACAAGCGAGGCTGCCTGCCGACGCAGCGGGGGTTCGACACCTTCTTCGGCTCCCTGCTGGGCAGCGGGGACTACTACAGCCACTACAAGTGTGAGGGGCCCGGCATGTGCGGCTACGACCTGTACGAAGGCGAGGAGGCGGCGTGGGAGCAGGACCGCGGGATGTACTCCACCGTGATGTTCACTCGCAAGGCCGTCGGCATCCTGGCCAATCACGACCCTCGCAGACAGCCGCTGTTCCTCTACCTGGCCTACCAGGCGGTCCACTCCCCCCTGCAGGCTCCGGCCCGCTACCTGGAACGCTACAAGGCCATCCCCAACCCGCACCGCCGCAAGTACGCCGCCATGGTGTCCTGCCTGGACGAAGCCGTGCACAACCTCACCCTGGCCCTGAAGCGCTACGGTTACTATGACAACACGGTCATCGTGTACTCCTCGGACAACGGGGGCCAGCCGCTGGCCGGGGGCAGCAACTGGCCCCTGAGGGGCAGCAAGGCCACCTACTGGGAGGGGGGCATCAGGGCGGTGGGGTTTGTCCACAGCCCCCTGCTGGTGAACAAAGGAACCAAATGCCGATCTCTGGTCCACATCACGGACTGGTTCCCCACGCTGGTCACTCTCGGGGAGGGAACTATTGACGAGGACCTGAACTTGGACGGGTACGACGTCTGGGAGGCGATCAGCGAAGGCCGCCCATCCCCCCGCCAGGACATCCTCCACAACATCGACCCCATCTACGTCAAGGCCAAGAACGGGTCCTGGAAGGCCGGGTACGGCCTGTGGAACACGGCGGTGCAGGCGGCGCTGCGGGTCGGCCACTGGAAGCTGCTGACCGGCGTGCCCGGGTACAGCGACTGGGTGCCGCCGCAGACCTTCTCCAACCAGCGGCTGACCAACCGCTGGCACAACGAGCGCGTCCGCTGGGACCGCGGCAAGTCCGTCTGGCTCTTCAACATCAGCGCCGACCCGTACGAGCGGGCGGACCTGTCGCAGCGCTACCCGCACGTCGTCAAGAAGATGCTGATGCGGCTGGCCCAGTACAACCGGACGGCGGTGCCGGTGCGCTACCCCTCCAAAGACCTGCGGTCCAACCCCCTGTACAACGGGGGCGTGTGGGGGCCCTGGTTCAAAGACGAGAGGGAGCGGCAGGAGGAGGAGGAGCAGTACCGTAACCTGTTCGGCAACCATCTGGGGAGAAGAAAATGGATAAAGAAACTGAGAAACAGGAAGTCCAAGAGGAAGACAGAATAGAAACATTTGTGAAAGACTAACTTTGCCTTTTCTCAGGGTCCGGCCGTCCCTCTCCAGGGTGGTCTTCTCAGATGCCTTTAACCTGACTCCAGTGCATACTGTATGAAAGAAAACTGCAGATGGGCCTTTCTCCAGAGAGAATTAGGAAAAGATCACTTGTTCAAACACTACTGCCATGCCCAGACACAACGAAGACCTCATGCTAGTGCGCCGAGCATTTCAAGAATGTTTATTTTTCTAGATTGTGTTGCATGCTTGAACTGTTGTCACCTCTGGCTCGTTCTTGTAGATTCATGTTTCCCTTAGAGTTGGAAATAAATCCTCGTAGACAGTTGCCATAAATGGTTGGCGACAGAGAAGTAAAGTTCAGTAATGTTGATAGTTTTGTGGAAGCAGATGTAGGGTCTGTGTGATGTGTGAGTGGATGTACGGCGGTTTTACAAGCACAGTCTCTCGGTACTGTAGAAGAATAGACTGTTCTCTCTTTAAGACGCTGTCTGGTCGGGCACCGGGCCAATGTGAACGTTAAGACAAACCAACGGAATAAAAAAAAGCCCCAGACACAAAGCACTTTGTCTCCGGCAGTCTCTCAAGTTGGGGCTCGTCGGGGTTTCACTGCCAGGAGATTTCCTTCAGTCTGACGACAGTAAGTACTCTTGTAAGTGGAAATGTTTTAACGTCTCTTTTATGCGTGACACGCGGCCACACAACACATCATGCCCGGAAAATCTTAGTGGTGATAAAGATCGCATTTGGTTCTTCCAGTCGTTAAAAACTGCCGAGCTCAGCAGGTTTACAGTTCCTACGATTCGACGCCGTGATCATCGCGTCCAGTCTTAAAGTCATTTTTTTCATATGCATCTGTTTCCTGGTATCCATGGCAACGCAACTCCCAGAGCTGTACTTCCAAGCCCTAAACGGCTGTGATTGGCCTGTTCGTGGTTTACAGACCAATTAGCTGTTTTAATGGTTCTAAATGGCTTCTAAATACGCTGCAGCGCCTGGAACACAGCTCCGGGGGAGTCCCGCCGACCAGAACAGCCACAAACACATGAGCACACAGCGGAGAGGGCCAGAGAGGCTTTCCCCTGCAGCAGAGCGCCAGGCCGAACCACACACCCCAGGGCCAGGCGAAACCACACACCAGAACCAGGCTGAACCACACACCCCAGGGCCAGGCTGAACCACAAACCAGAGCCAGGCTGAACCACACACCCCAGAACCAGGCCGAACCACACACCCCAGAGCACCAGCCCGAACCACACACACCAGGCCGAACCACACACCCCAGAGCACCAGCCCGAACCACACACCCCAGAACCAGGCCGAACCACACACCCCAGAACCAGGCCGAACCACACACCCCAGAGCACCAGCCCGAACCACACACACCAGAACCAGGCCGAACCACACACCCCAGAACCAGGCCGAACCACACACCCCAGAGCACCAGCCCGAACCACACACCCCAGAACCAGCTGAACCACACACCCCAGAGCACCAGCCCGAACCACACACCCCAGAACCAGGCCGAACCACACACCCCAGAACCAGGCCGAACCACACACCCCAGAGCACCAGCCCGAACCACACACACCAGGCCGAACCACACACCCCAGAGCACCAGCCCGAACCACACACACCAGGCCAAACCACACACCCCAGAACCAGCTGAACCACACACCCCAGAGAACCAGGCTGAACCACACACCCCAGAGCCAGGCCCTGAGCTCACATCGTCAACCCGGATTCAGCTGAGCTGCTGGAGCCGATACGGCGGAGGCCGGCCTCTCCTCAGCTCGTCCGGCGGTGTGTCCAGTTTATCTTGTTCCTGTTGGGGCTGGATCCACCTGGAGAAGCTCCACTCAGTGTTTGGTTTGAAGTGTAAACCGAGGCTTGTTTCACCAGCGGCAGCTGACGCTGGCCGAGGCGGAGAGGAGTTTTTCATTACTCAGCGCTGGACTTCCCCTCCCCAGAGCCATAGGAACACTTAAACCCCGGATTCTCTGGGAATTCACATTTGCTTTCAGTTAGGGGCATTAGCTTCCCTCCCATGGGAAAAAGCAGATTTTTTTCCCCCCTCTGTACCGGAGTGGTATCAGCCTCTCATGGAGGACGCCCGTTAGCACGACCCTGATCGGCGGTCGACCAATCAGGTGGGACGCTGTGATCTCCGGCCGTGGCAACACGTGAAACGTTTAGCCGATGCAAATCGGCCGAATCAGGCGCAGCCAGCTGGACCCGGCCCTCCGCCCGCCTGCCAAGACCTACAGGCAGAACCGTGACTCAGCTGGGCCCGGGCTCCCAGAGAAACCGGCCCCGGATCCAGCAGCTGTCGGCCAACGGGATCGAGTCGGTACAGTATCTGCTGAGAACACGCTGAGCGCCGGCTCTCGCTGGGGGCGTTGCTCTCTCGCAGCTTCTTGGCAGATGTGGGACATTCCATTCAGACGAGGTAGGCCTGTCGAGGCTTTGGGTTTGTGTGTGTGTGTGTGTGTGTGTGTGTGTGTGTGTGTGAGCATATGAAACGGCTGCCGCTGTCACGCTGGATGCTGATGGCACAGGAAGCTAACGGGCCCGAGCGAACAGGATGACGGCATGGTTTTCCCTGAGCGAGGCGCCGGCGTCCAGAACAACCAGTACCCAGTGGAAACGGCTCCGGGCTGCAGTGACGAGGTCCGACCCGAACGAGCCTCACAGCCACGCCGCCGGGGGGGGGCGCAGGGAAAACAAGGGGCATGGCACTGGATGCTGCACCTTTAAAAATGGACTCATATTGAGATTGGAGTCATTTTCTGCAGTAAATGTTTGGTTTTCGACTCTCTTGCCATCTACACTGTGAACCAGGTCAAAGACAAAATTTTAAAGATTTAACAGTTAAATATGTCTGTGATCTACAGTACCTGTCCAATTTATTCATTTCCTTAAAGGTCAGCGGTGACTTTTGGCTGCAGCTGTGAGCTACAAGCTAGCTTCCTGCGCGGCGGCGTCCACCGAGGCGTCCTTGTCTTCCTGTCAGCGTCAGTCAGACTGTAAAGTCTTGGATTGTTGGCAGGAACCATGAGCTGGATTCGTCAGAGTCAGACTAAACTGGGTTATTCAGTCAGAAACAGCTGAGACGGTGAGCGAACGCCGTTCAAACTCTTCCTCGCTGGAAGTAGGTCAGTCATTTTAAAGAGGTTGGATACTTATCCAGTCACTTTTCAGAGATGTTTTTCCTTTTTTATTTTGCTTTCCTGGAGTTTGAGCCAAGTCTTATGTCCCATGATTCCCTAAATAAGCAGTAAAAGTGAGAAACATCCAGCATTTCAGCAGCTGAAGCACCTTGACTTTTATATGAGAGAGCTGGACGGAGTCGGCCGGACGGACAGTCTCTCTCGTCTCCGTCCAGACATGGGGATTTCCTGCAATGAGCAATTTTACCCACAATTCAGCGGTGCAGAGGTGCGGCCGCTCGGTTTGCAGCATGTGGCCTCACTTTGTGTTTCCCCAGGACCGCTGCTTTAACTTCCTCATGTTTCTCCTCCTCTTCATTCGTCTTGTTGGATGTTTGCGCTCATCTCCTCTCGGACTGAGACATTCTTCTCTTTAGCCCTGCCGTCACTCTGGTGTTTTCCCATGATCCATCTGCTGCATGCGGCCAGGATCCGGAGCAGCGCCTAGTAAAGGAACAGCTGATCAAGGCCTCCTGGTCTAATAACAAACTGACAGTGACTGACTGTCTCCTGTGCTGCTCATGAGCTAACTGTTAGCATTAGCATTACATCATGGTCACCATTTCACTTAACTCCTGTTTCCTGGGGTTTACCATCTCTCTATAGGTCCAGAAGGAGCTCAGTTTTCCTCACAGCAGACTGAAAATCATCAGCGTGAAGCTGGGTCTGTACTGACTGGGTTAGCATTAGCATTAACATTTTGCTTTTTTGGTTAAAATTAGCAATCTGAAATGAACGTTAGCTTCCCTTCCTTTTATATTTCCTGTTAAAGGTGCCGTAGGCAGGATTTTGTTAGTCAATGCTAATTTTTCTGTGTTTTCTTTGGATTAAATGTTAGAGTATCCATTGATAATCCTTTAGGAGTGTAGCATAATTGCACTACCGCGAGGGCGCAGCGTTTCCATCTGTCTCTGTTCTGAGCTGAAAAGGAATCTCGACAGCTCCAGGTATCTTTGACCAATCAGAAGAGCCCCTGAGGCTCTAACCATGATTGGTCGAGGGGCGTTCGTCGCACGTTCTATTGGGAGGGGCTTAACTTGCGTAAGGGCGAGATGTCAGAGAAAACAGGACAGGATTGGCTGTGCTGGGTTTCAAATCGCCATCTTAGATGGGTCACATCGCCATCTTGCTTAGGTAAACCTAAGCAAGATGGCGGAGATGCCGAATCCTGCCTACAGCACCTTTAATATCTTTTTTCCCACTAGACCCATTTACTGGGTATCAATTCAAAATCTGATTCTACACATTTCTTTTATTTTTTATACAGATCAAGGCTTTAATTTTTTTTCACGTTAGAGACTTGATGGAAGCGGAGAGTCTTTATATCCTAGTACTAATTTACAGCTTTTCATTTTTTGCTTTTTTTTGCTTTGAACAAAGCAGATAAGAACCTTCTGGAAGGTGATCGCCGTCACTTCCTTTTCCTTTTGTCCACAGCGTCACTCGGACGATGAACACATGAACGGTACTTATCCAGGCACTTTTTAGACGCTGGACGTCACGACGCGACGGTACGACGGCGATCTGGACAGGAGGCACTGAGGGACACGGGTTCGAATCCGCCGGGAAGGGAGGACGGGAACAGGATCTGAGGCAGGGAGGGAAGAAGGAACTGCTCAGGCCTCCTGTGGTCCAGTACTGGACTCCTCAGACCCCCTCTGGCCCGGTTCTAGACTCCTCAAAACTCCTCTAGTTTGGCTCTAGACTCCTCAGACCTCCTCTGGTCCAGTTCTAGACTCCTCAGACCCCCCTCTGGCCCGGTTCCTGTGGCCCTGGTTGACCTGTATCCTCAGTCCCCTGCAGGGACCCCCTTTCAGGTCTTCCTCCAGGTCTTGTTAATCAGATTAGATTCAGCCTGGTGGAAACACCCACTGGTCCGCTGACTGAAAACCAGACAACTCCTGCCGCCTGACTGACCTGACGGAAACCAGTCCAGCTCCAGGAGGACCAGCTTCTGTCCCTGTGGTTCAGGGGACGTTCAGCCATCAGAGAGCCTGGACTGCAGCGCCACCCTGTGGTCCTGCACTGAAACTGAAGCCCGTTCTCCTCCTCCACCTGGAACTCCAGGAGGAAGAACTTTTCACTTCTCGTCACAGTTTCAGCTGAGAGCCCGTGGAGACCTTCCGGAATGTGGCGGAACATTAGAGAATAAACACTGAACTTTAAAATCTCCCCCAGAGCAGAAGGAACCGCCGGGAGAAGGTCTGATTTCCCTCTGAATGAACTCCTTGCTTCACTGTTTGGTTCAGGATGACAGCAGTGAATGTTAGCGGAGCAGCCTGATCCGGTTCTGGTTCCTCCAGTCCAGCGTTCTGAAGACCTTCAGCATCGCAGAGAGGAGAGGATGAAGAGGAGGATGAAGAGCAGCCAGCAGCCAGCGGCGCTCCTCCTCCTCCTCCTCCTCCTCCTCCTCCTCGCTGGATTACAGCAGATTAGCGGCTGATGGGGATTAGAGGTCCGGCTGAGTGCAGGTCTGAGGTGGACCTCACGAGGCCTGGGTCTAAAGCGTTCCACAACATCTGCGCCTCGGGTTCCGGGTTCCGGGTTCCGGGTTCCTCACAGCTGTTCTCACTGCTTGACAGCAGGAAGCTCGTTTCATCTCTGAGGTGGACTGAACACTGTCATGAGGAAACCAGGTATTACCGCGACAGATACACAGATTTAGAGTTCATTACGGTCATAAAGCATACATGGCAGGTAAGACATGGATGTAGACATATACATATACATATACATAAACGCACATACACATATATACACACATAGTTGACATAAAACCTTACACAAAAGTCGAGCCAAGACAACAAGACGACAGTCCAAATAGAACATAGCAAACGGAGTCACTTTTTTTACGTTTCCTTCCTGTCGTTTTATGTTTGGATTTTTTTCTTTCTATTCCCATTTGTTCTTTTCCGTCCTCTTTGTTCCACTCTCTCTTCCCTTTTTCTCTTCCCTTTCCTTTCCCTGTCCGCTCTTTTTCCATCCAAATTGTCCTCCTTCCTCTCTGTTCCTCTCCCGCTTTTCGAGGCCGCGAAGAGTAATACTTAGAGTAAATGGTAAGGCGAAGTAGATTACAAAAACAAACAAAATAATGAATAAATGAGTGAATTAATTAATGATTAAAACACACACACGCACACACACACACACACAAAACAGAACAAAACGTTTGGCTCGGTTGTGAGTTTTGTATGATGTGTGTTGTCGGGTTTGTCTGCTACTTCAGTGTCTTCATCAATGACCCTTGTTTTGTATGATTTTCAGAATATTTTCAAAGACTTTGCTGTTTTTAATTCCTTGTCCAGACTGTTCCACAGATTCACCCCTTTGACTGAAGTGCAATTTCCTTCAGTATCTGTTCTTGCCTTTACTTTATTGAATATTGCGGCGCCCCTCAGATTATATCTGGTCTGTCTTGGTCTGAACAGGTCCTGCAGTCCGGGAGAATGCTGTGATATGCTTTATACATGATCACTGCTGTGCTTCAGTTAGCTGAGCCATTTAGTTTAAGCAGTCGGTTTTTAATGGAAAGTGGATTTGTTGGTGTGTGATAGTCGCTATGATTGATAATCTTTACTGCTTTTTTGTAGTATGAAGATGGGATGGACTGTAGATTTATATGTGCGCCGCCACACTTCCACACAGCATGTTAGATAAGACAATAATAGGAGCAGTATAGTCCATAGTACATCACTGCTGTGATAGTAATAAACTTTTCCTTCTGTGTTTCACTGGATGAACTGGCAGTCGGCTCCTTTCTGCTCGGGGTTGACCCCTTGGTGACCTCTGAGCTGTGGAGCCGGGGTCCGAGTCAAAATCACAAACATGATCTGAAAAAAACTGATCTGAGTTCAGTTGAGGTCAGACATCCTGAAGAGGGATCTATTAGATCAAATGGATCTACAGAAATGAATCCACTGGGCTCTGTTCACACAGCTGATGAGGCTGGTGTCAAATTACACCACAGTGGAGTAGCCTCCTCCCAGCAGAGCCTCCTGACCGGCTTGTTTAGGGAGCAGGCAGCTGATGAACAACAGGGACATTGATCACATCAAGCTGGTATCATGAAGGTCAGAGGTCACTGATACAGACTCCGTGACTGGGTTTGACTGATTCAGGTCTTTACTCTTCATCCGTCGCTGTTCCGGCACCAGGAGGAAGAGGAAGAGCCAGACCCAGAGGTTTGTTTCCGGTCTTCAGTCTGATCAACGTGGAGCTGTGAGGAGGAGACCCGCCGCTAGATGGCGCCGCTGTGTCGCCTGAGTGCAGCTCTGATCCACATCCGCCGTGTGGGACTATTTCACCTCCACCTCAAAGCGAAGGAAGAGCTTCAGGCGCAATAGAAAATATGGAAATACACTCATTATGAACTAATCCAGGCAATAATGTATGAATACGATCAATACAGATGAATAAATAACTGATCAGCAGGTCATCTGAACACTGGATGAGCTGCAGGTTGACTCATGTTGATAAGAAACAATGGAAAGGTTCAGAAATTCATCAGAAAATTCAGATTTTCAACATTTCTCTCTCAACATGGAGGAAGCTTTTCATTAAAACATGATTTCTTTTCTGCTTAAATGAAAAAAAAAACATTATTTGCTTTCACAAAGTAAAATCTCCCCCAGGAAAGTCGAATACAAGTTAATATGAAATATTATTTAATGAAGTCCATCACTGATTTTTATACAAACCCAACAACAATAATTACAAAGAAATGCTTTAATTGCATTAAACTTTTGAATTGTTGGATGAAACCACAGGGAGAACATGAAGACCTGGACTCAAACAGCAAACAGAGCGGAGAGCGTAAACCACTGCTCCACCGTGTCAGGAGGAGGAGAACGCTTCACTCACATCCATCATCCATCCATCAATCATCCATCATCCATCCATCATCCATCCATCATCCATCATCCATCCATCATCCATCCATCATCCATCATCCATCCACCTCTTCTCTATCATACTTCCTGGTAAGGAGCCAGACTTCCTGAGGTTTTTCACTCTATTTTGTAATATTTTTTACGGCTGTTGGAAATAAAAAGGAAATAAATAAATAAATAAATAAATAAATAAATAAATAAATAAATAAATAAATAAATAACTTTTTTTTCCAATTTTAGTTGTGAGATTTCTGTTGGATTTATTCTCTTGATGATTAAACACACACACACACACACACACACACACACACACACACACACACACACACACACACACACACAGAGCGAGAGCAAGAGCGAGAGCGAGAGAGAGAGAGAGGAGTGTTATTGTGAAGAGCCTGGCCGGATGTGCTGCTCGTGCGTCGTAACGCGCTGAACTAATCCCGGTGTGGCAGAGTGCGTGCGCGGCGGACAAACACAACAGCAGGTCGCGACGTCCCTGTCAAGTCCAGCACGAGCCGTGGTCCGCGATCCGGAGCCGGCAGGAGCGCATCCAGGCCCCGCGCAGCGCACCCGCCCCCCCCCCCCCCGCGCGCCCCCCGCCTCCTCTGACCGCCCGGAAACGCACTGTTTGGTTTCAGTGGGAGAGACGCGCGCGCGGGAGACGGACTGAATCTGTGCTCGGAGCTTTCACTTTCTGAGAGTCTCACCTGAACATGGCTTCCACGACCTGCACGCGCTTCACCGACGAGTACCAGCTGTACGAGGAGCTGGGCAAGTGAGTGCTCCGCGCGTCACGCACGCTTTTCCTCTGGACTGACGGGCACGCAGGTGGACGTCGCGGATTCCTGCCTGAGCTTTCTGCCCCTACCTGCCCCGACCTGTGCCTTCCTGACCCCTCCGGCTCCTTCCTGCCCCGTACCTGCCGCGCGCTGCCGCGTCTCGTCCGCTTGTTGTCGTGCGTAACGCTCCCTGGAACTAACCGCGACACTTTATGCTCTCCTCCTCCCGCTGTGTGACTTTCTGCGTGTTTTCGCGTGCGCGTCAGCTCCTTTTCAGGAGTTTGTGATCGTTTGGAGACGTGAGGAAATGCGCTCCGGGACGCGCCTCGGCGCGCCCCGGAGCGCACGGCGCACAGAGGTTGAGTGTGACCGTGACGCGGACCTCCACCCAGTGCCGGAGACCTCCACCCGTCCGCGAGCTGAGGGTGGGCCCGGGCTGCGCTCCGCTCCCCCCGCCTCCCGCAGGCGGTGGCAGTCGCTCGCCTTTTCCCCGCTTTTAGCGCGTTTTGTTGTTGCGTGTGCGCGCTCTGCTTTCCGGGGAAGGTGTGGCTCTTGCTCCGCAACCTGATCCGGAGTGAATTCCAAAAACAAGACGGTGAAGAGCAGGAGGACTCAGTCCGGAGCGCGTGTCGTTTACATGTCGGGCCGCATATTTGTGGAGTGAGCAGCAGGTCCTGCACCTGAGGGCGTGTCTGGACCTGGACCAGGTCAGCTCCTGGGCCCAGGCCGCCTCCGGGCTGCCTCTCCGGGTTCCTGTTCGGACATGTTGGCAGAATGTTCTGTTGTCTGGAACGAAGCTCGGATTCAGCAGGGAGCCTGGTCGGGACCTGGTTTCACCCACTTCCACCAGATCCCCGTTAATTCTTGCTTTACAGACTCATCAAAGTGTAAAAGGTTTTTAATCCGTTATGTTCGCCCGGCTGCGACATGAGAGCATCACAGCTGTTCCACATTCCGGCCAGAACACAGCAAGGTGTTCCAGGGTCTGGTCCTGGTCCCGGTCCAGGTTCTCCTGGTAGTTCTAGAGTGAGCGGTGGCTGCAGTGTGGAAATGAGGTGGAGTGTGGGTTTCTAGATGTGTGATTCTAGTGTAACGCCATTTATCGTGGACCAGTCCGGTCTCTGTGTGCACCTTATTTAGCTTGCTGCTGATCCTGCATATCAGGGGTGTTCAACCTGCGGCTCTGGAGCCACATGTGGCTCTCCAGTCCCTCTGCAGCGGCTCCATGAAGCTTCACCACGTGATATGTGAATAAGCATAATTTAAAAATCAGTTAAATTATATGATTCGTCACTCTTGGTTCAAAAGGGATTCAAAAAAGGTTCAAGTGAAACTGGGAAAAACAACAAAACTGCAAGAAATGGGGGAAAAATGACAGAACAGCTTAAAAACTCTGAAATATCTTCAATTTCTAACATAAGGAAATGAAATACGACAGAAAGAAAGCAGAGAAAACTGTCTAAAAAGAGGTAAAACAGCTAAAATTCCAAAACTGCAAACAAAAAAAGCTTGAAAAGAACAAAACTGTTAAAATCAGGAACACAAACAGGTTCAGTGTAATAAACTGCTCTCTGTTCTGAACTGGAGTTAAACTTCATGAAGCTTCATCAGATCTGGTTTTGTTGGAATCTTCCCGAGCTGCTTTCTCCTCGATGTTCTTTATGGATCCAGAACAGCTGGACTTGGCTGGCTCGTTGTATCCGGATACAACAAACGACCCATTAGAACACGTTGAATAGCCAGCAGCAGTTGGTTCTCCAGGACTGGTTCTGAGCTTCTGAGCCAGCAGGCTGAGCCTGGACATGTGGACACTCCGTCCTCTGACCTGTCCCCCGTGTCCCGCAGGGGGGCGTTCTCCGTGGTGCGGCGCTGCATGAAGATCTCCACTGGACAGGAGTACGCCGCCAAGATCATCAACACCAAGAAGCTGTCGGCCCGGGGTGAGTGTGTCCGCCGCTCGGCGCGGCGCTGAACCTCAAACCCACTTCCTGTTTTGTCGTGACTGTGCTGGATTCTCACGCCTCGGACGGAGGGGGGTCCGCTTTAACCGCCGCCCGCAGCGCGGCTCCGTCCGGCGCCACTTTTGGTTTCCATTCCTGTCAGAGTGACACTGACGCCGCCGGTTACCGCCGGGGTCTGGCAGTGATTCGTCTGTGGCTCACCGACCGCCGTCTTTACCTTCTGAACACACACGATGGTGAGCAGGTCAGGAAATGCTGGGTGTGTGCTTCATCCCACCTGGGATTAACAGTTGAACAGCTGGCCAGAGGAGGAAGATGCTCTATAATCTCATGCTAAAGGAGGAAGATGCTCTATAATCTGGATGTTAGAGGAGGAAGATGCTCTATAATCTGGATGTTAGAGGAGGAAGATGCTCTATAATCTGGATGTTAGAGGAGGAAGATGCTCTATAATCTCATGCTAAAGGAGGAAGATGCTCTATAATCTGGACTAGAGGGAGGAAGATGCTCTATAATCTGGATGTCAGAGGAGGAAGATGCTCTATAATCTTGATGTTAGAGGAGGAAGATGCTCTATAATCTGGATGTTAGAGGAGGAAGATGCTCTATAATCTGGATATTAGAGGAGGAAGATGCTCTATAATCTTGATGTCAGAGGAGGAAGATGCTCTATAATCTTGATGTTAGAGGAGGAAGATGCTCTATAATCTGGATGTTAGAGGAGGAAGATGCTCTATAATCTGGATATTAGAGGAGGAAGATGCTCTATAATCTGGATATTAGAGGAGGAAGATGCTCTATAATCTGGACTAGAGGGAGGAAGATGCTCTATAATCTGGACTAGAGGGAGGAAGATGCTCTATAATCTGGACTAGAGGGAGGAAGATGCTCTATAATCTGGATGTTAGAGGAGGAAGATGCTCTATAATCTGGACTAGAGGGAGGAAGATGCTCTATAATCTGGATATTAGAGGAGGAAGATACTCTATAATCTGGACTAGAGGGAGGAAGATGCTCTATAATCTGGACTAGAGGGAGGAAGATGCTCTATAATCTGGACTAGAGGGAGGAAGATGCTCTATAATCTGGACTAGAGGGAGGAAGATGCTCTTTAATCTGGACTAGAGGGAGGAAGATGCTCTATAATCTGGACTAGAGGAGGAAGATGCTCTATAATCTGGACTAGAGGGAGGAAGATGCTCTATAATCTGGACTAGAGGAGGAAGATGCTCTATAATCTGGACTAGAGGGAGGAAGATACTCTATAATCTGGACTAGAGGGAGGAAGATGCTCTATAATCTGGACTAGAGGAGGAAGATGCTCTTTAATCTGGACTAGAGGGAGGAAGATGCTCTATAATCTGGACTAGAGGAGGAAGATGCTCTTTAATCTGGACTAGAGGGAGGAAGATGCTCTATAATCTGGACTAGAGGAGGAAGATGCTCTATAATCTGGACTAGAGGGAGGAAGATGCTCTATAATCTGGACTAGAGGAGGAAGATGCTCTATAATCTGGACTAGTGGGAGGAAGATGCTCTATAATCTGGACTAGAGGAGGAAGATGCTCTATCTGTGCAGGCTGGACCTGGTATCTTATATTAGTCTAGAGTTGTGGGTTTCAGCCTGATTGAAGCATCTTGAGTTAAATTTAGTTGTTGTTCCCTGAACAGATGCGGCTCTCAAAGAGAAAGAGATCAGTTTACCGTCCAGACGAGGCGTCTCGGGGGACGGGGGGATGGGGGGAGGGGCGGGGGGGGGGGGGGGGGGGGGGGGAGGGGCGGGGGACGGGGGGGATTTCCTCAGCCTGATGTCTTCTGTGGTTTTCATCTGGAAGTGAACAATGAGAGAACCTCTGAAAGAGGAACGGCGGTTTGGGCTCATGGTGGAGTGCTGTTTGTTCTGGGGGGGCGGGTGGGGGGGGGGGGGGTCTCTGGAAGGGCAGCAGGTGGTGGCTGAATGCCTCCGTCACCTGACGGAGCGTGGAGCCAGGTGCTTCTCATGAAGCCAGTGAGGAAACGCTGACGTTGAGCAGCAGGACCGTCCTGCTTCTGCCCAGACTCCACATCAAAGACCAGCTTTCCTTCTTATTTCACTGCTTTTAGACAGTCGCTCCTCTTCTCCCTCTGTTTTGATTGCATGTGTGAAACTGAAGAAACCAATCGACGTCTTCAGCCGTTACTTTCATGAATCAAGACCTTTCTTTAAAGAGAGCCAGTCATTATACTCCATGCTGTCAGTAAACATCTCGTCTCATCTTGTTTTCTATATTTTTTCCTTATATGAGCCTTGCAAAGCCTTATGAACTGGTGTCAAATTACAGCGCTTCATTGGTTGTTGACTATATTTGGTCATTTGAGCATTAGTTTCCTCCACCCTGCCTTCTGTTCATAGTAAAGTTGGGTTTTAAGAAGTCTTCAGAGAGGAGAGGAGCTAAATGAGAAGAACTCGACGAGGCAGAGTCTTTGACATTTTGAAAATGACGGGCTTTTGGCGCTCTGGCTGTTCGGCTCGGTCTCTTCCTCCTCGCTTCGCCGCTGACGGGTTGCCAAGCAGCCGTCGGACGAGATGAGCCTCGCCGCCGCAAACCGAGATCAGACAGTTCAGTAGAGTTAAATCCTCATGAACAGCAACAAGAAGCAGCAACAGAAAATCAAGAGCCAGTGCTTCATGTTTGACGGGAGGTGAAGGTATCCTACCCAGCAGCCCCCGTCAGGGACCGGTGCTGTCCGGGTCCTGGAGGTGGACCCAGCAGTGGAGTGGAGTCCCGGACCCGGAGCCCCGTCGGACCACGTGGCCTCGGAGACATCGAGCCATCTGCCGCCGGCTTCCTGCGCCGCCGGCCGCCTCCTGGCGCCACTTCCTGTGATTGTGCTGAGAGCAGATGGTCTGTGGAGCCGCTGGACGGCTCTGCACCGCTGAGACGTGGAAACACCTGAGCTGGAGGCCAGAGGAGGTCACGACCTCTGGAAGGCCCAGTCAGTCCTGCAAAACCAGAGGAGCCCACCTCAGCCACCCAGTCTGCAGATATCCGGGTTGCAGGTCTTCTGATCCCACCGCCGTCTGGCAGTGAATGAGCCGGCCGTCCACTGCGCCACAGCGCCGCCCGGGCCTGGTCTCCCGGGTCGTGTTCTTAGATTTTTCGTGCCGGCCGTGATAAAAGAGCTTTGTCCAGATGCGGCTCGCCGCCGCCGCCGGCAGCCGGGGAAACTGGGGCAGACCTGCTGATGCTTGGACCCGGCTGAGTGGAAACGATGGCTGGACAAACCCCAGCAGGCCGAGGGAAAGCCGCCCGGCGCCACGGCCATTCTGCCTCTGCTCCGCTTCTGGAAAATACCCCCCCCCACCCCCCCCCCCACCCCCCCACCCCTGCTCACCATGAACTCTTCATTCCCATGGAAACAAAGAGGTGGCCGGCTAAATATAGCGTGTGGGGGTAACGCGGCAGTGGAAGTATCCTCCATGCTGATGGGTAATTGTGCGCGCTGCCGAGCCGTGCGCCCAGATAAACAATGAGCAGCGAGCGCTGAGCGGCGGCGGCGAGCGGCGGCGGCGAGCGGCTCATCGGCTGCTTTTTATGGCGGCTCTAAGCTCGGAAACAAGCGGGGGTACGACCCGACCCCGTGACCCCCCCGGGGTTCACGTCCAGGCGGGGGTACCGTAATCCCCGCTGACACACTCGCAGAGCGCGGCTAAATAAAGGAGTCCATCAGAGGTGTGTGTGCCGTGCAGCAGGAGGCTTAGCGGCTCACGTCCCGGCTCAACACGCCATTTACACAGCGGCCCGCTAATGCCAGGCACCACAGACAGGATCAGCCCAGGGACGCCGTGCACGCTCCTGCACGGCGGAGGGACGCCGTGCACGCTCCTGCACGGCGCCGCATCCTGCCTGCAGATTCAGTGGTGTCTTTTGTGCAGCTCTAAATGTTTCTCAGACTTTAAACTCCTTGGACCATGAGCCCTCAGACCTGTGGTGGACCGCTGGACCCCTGGTACTCTGTCACCCTGGGACCCCCAGGACCCTGGGTCAGGGGAAACTGGTCCTCACATGCTGCCATGACCTGTTCACCAACGTGTGGTTAGACTTTCCATGTTCTCATATATCACGAATGACTGTTTTATTTGGAGGAAAAAGGCATCAGTGATGATTAGGGACGGGTACCGTTCACACTACAGCAAATCCAGTACCAGTACCCGGTACCTGGGAATCAGTGCCGGTGCTCAACGGTCCCCGTTTCTGCTACTTTTGTGTGTTTATGAGGTAATAAATGTTTATTTGTTGTTGCTCACTGCAGATGACAAGTTGCTAATTGATGCTAGCTTGCTAATGGCCACTAGCGGGCTTAGCGATGCTAGCGTGCTAACGGTGCTGAATGCAGGAGTTGTAGCTGTAGAGCTGAGCCTGGTCCCTCCTCAGCCTGGAGATAAATCTTGTTCTTAACCAGGAGCTTCCTGATTAGAAGTTCTCCCGCCACAGAGAGCGTAATCAACACCTTATTGAAGAGTGGAGCCGTGCTTTGTTGACATGCTAGCTACTGACATCTTTGCAATGCTGTTTTCAGGTGCAGGGTGGAAAATTCCCTACTCTTCCCTCACAGTCACAGGGACGAGTTCAGGTACTGAAACATGGTGCCGTTTGATTTTGCGTGATTCGGTACTCAGTAGTACCAACGGAAATCAGCCGGTACCTATAAAAGTACGGAATCCGGGACCATCCCTATGATGTGCAGTGGAGGAGTGTTTCGCAGCAGCGTCCCTGGTTTGAGTCCAGCTCCTGGACCTGGTTTCCTTCCTCTGTTCAAACCCGTGATCTGAACGAAACCAGACGGATCAGTCTGGCTGCTGGTGATGTGTTCAGTGTGTGAACTGGACTCTGTCAGCAGACCTGGTCCTGGTTTGGTGAGCAGCGGGGTTCATGGGGTCGTTCTCTGGCTTTCACAGAAAGAGAGGATCGTTGTTGAATCAGACCCAGAGCTGCTCGGGAGCAGGAACCGGCGGTTCTGGAGCGTTTTGGGTTTGGCTGGAGTTCTGCAGTTTTCCACAGGTTTGCTCTGGGCTCCGTCGTCCAGGATCGCTCCGAGTGTGGAGGAATAAATGACTTCTCCTGGCAGCTGACTTCATGTGAAAAATAGACATTTTCAGGCCGACATGGGGAAAATGGCCCAGCAGGGTCCAGAAACATCGATGTGTGAAACCTCCTGCTCCAACTCTGATAACCTGAGAGGATTCTTCAGGTCCGGCTGGCTCCTCGAGGTCAGAACCCTCCTTCAGGCTTCCCTGCAGTCCGAACCGTCGTCCTGGTTGATGTTCCGTCACAGTGCTGAGGACGAGCGTCTCTTTTCTGCAGATCATCGCTGTGGGTTTGGGAAGGTTTCAGTCAGAGGTCTGGACTTCCCGTTAGTCCAGATCTCTGCTCGTATCCCTGAAAAGCAGTGAGAGCAGGAACTGACCGGGGAGCCGAGCGCCGATTGGATTTATGACTTTCCATGTTCGGAGCTCAGATTCCCTGATTAAATCCGCGGCCGCTGTTTGACAGCAGACGGCTCTAAATCACACCGAGCGTTTAAAAAAAGAAAAGAACTGACCACAAATGGATGGAAGGAAAGCGCTGAGCTGGAGAACCCGGAGCTGCTGAGGCTCCTCAGTCTGCAGACTGACTGCTGAGCTGGGCTCATCGGGATCCTCTAAAGACCCAAAGCTTCACAGCTTCCAGTCGCTGCTCAGTAACAGACGGTATCCGGTTCCTGTAAGACACGAGCCCCTGTGGCTGGTTCTCACCTGCAGGACTCAGAAACGCAGCGATGCAGCGAAGCGAGCAGCGACGACACGCTCAGTTTAGCTCCTGTCAGAGCGAGCGAGGCGCTGGAGGCGGCCCGGCGGCTTCCCTTCACCCATCGCACAGCTGAGTTCCTGTTTGGACCGTGGTTCCTCCTGAAGCAGAAACCCGGTTTCTCAGTCAGTCCAGAAGACCACGGTGAAGTCGAGTCAGAGCCCGGAGATGAAGATCAGGGCCATGAAGTGTCTGTACTGTTTGTAATAATTCACCCCAGATTCCCTCCTCTGGCTAGCGATGCACAGCTGCTCGCAGGGAGCTAAAAATATCTGATCAGAGCTCCAGCAGGGCGCATGAAACCCCGAAGCAGGCCGGTCTGGAGCGGAGCAGCTGTCGGCGGAGCTGAGGACTCCCCGGCCCGGGACCAGAGGGGGCTTCATCTCCGGCCCGCCCGGTTCCCCCATCAATCACCCGCCAGCTCTGATCGCTCTCTCCTGGCTTCGGTCCTCGGTTGTTGTTCTTTTCCTGATGTAATTAATGTGATTTCCACTCCGGCTCGGACGAACTGCGCTGATGGATGAGCCGCTGAAAGAATGATGAGGGGGGCTGAAGGAAAGCGGGATATGAAGCATGCGTTAGATGAACGGCGGCGGTGGGCTGGCACCCAGCAGCCATCAGGAACTCAGTTCAGCCGGATCTTGGCCGAGGCTCAGGTGAGCAGCCGGGCTCCTCAGGTACCGAAGCTCCTCTTTGTATCTGCATCAGGAGGACGCTGAAAGACCCTCCCCCCCCGACACCCCCCCAGCCCCGCGCCGTCCTCACATCCCTTTGAAACCTGTGCATAAAGTGGAGTATTCCCTTTGAGCTTTATTCTGGATCCTCATTTAGCCAAGTAGGCCGGCCTCTGGAGAGACCAGCTGACGGCCTTAATTAGGGTTTCTTTGTCTGTCAGCGGCGGCGCCGTCCAGCGCCGTCCTCCAGCGCCTTAATAAACCGCCGGCCCGGTCCCGGCGAGCAGACCGGGTCAGTCCTCCAGCCCTCTGTGGAGACCTGCTCCTGCTCTGTGGTCCGTCCCCGGCCCGGGAAGGAGGATCTTCCCAGAAGAGCCTTGGGCCTCTGGCTCAGGGGTTCATGGCTCGTTCTGCGGGCGCTGAGGGTGAAGAGTGAACGTCTTAATGACCTGTGAGAGATGCTGGGTCCCTCCACTCTTAGCGCGAGGCTCTGGAAGCGCCGTTCCCCCCCCCAGGCGAGCGAGGTTCATGGATCCGTGCAGCGCTGCTGTGCTCTGCAGCCCGAGTCGACGGGACCCCCCCCCCCCCCCCCCCCCCCCCCCGCTGCTTCGTCCTGCAGGAATCACCGTCCTCCTGGTGGAGATGAGAGTGCAGCGGTTCCAGTGGGTTCTGCACACAATGTGGTCCAGACCCCGGTACACCTCACCCCCGTCACAGAACCCCCTCCACAGTGTTCCGCCCTGGCTTTTTCTTTATTTTTCCTCCACTGGCTCCGTCGCTGATGGAGTTGCTGGAGCTGTCCTGACGTGTGGGAGGAGGACCGTTCGTCTCAGGACTTCAGGACTGATCCTGATCCCTCGGAGGGACGCTCCTGGCGCTGAGCCTTGATTTATTGCCCCCCCTCCCACACTGCATTTCATGTTTGGAGGATGAAATCAGGGATCTGTCGTCCCTGGAACCTCCTGGACTCTGAGCAGCAGACTTCAACAGCGGATTTATTCTCCTGGGGGTAGAACCGCTGTGTCAGCTCTGTTTCCATGCTGGAAATGCTCGATTGGGCTGATAAATGGATCCTGAGCTGGTTGAAACCAGCTGTTTGGTTCTTTACATTACTTTTTCCTTTAAAGAAGGCAGATTTCAGTTGATGCTGAGATATTTTGATCAGACTGATAGAGCTGTCTTCAGACTTTTTCGTCGTCCGCTGAGCTCTGTAGACTGAAGAGGTTTGAGACCTTTAAATGGTCGCCAGTCTCTAACTCGCGCTGTTGATCAGCTGACATGTTAAACCTGTTGACTCCAGGACTTTCCAGCGTTACACCCAGGATGTTTGTTGGTTGTGTTTCCATGGTGCCAGATGTTGAGCCTTCACTCCCTCCTGGATGTGCATGTTGGGGAAGCAGAGCCGTGAAGAGCAGAAAATATGAGATAGAGTCAGGATGAACGAAGGCTGAACGGGAGAAGCTGCAGAGGAAGGAATGACGTGAGGAGGGAGGGATGGCCGAGTGGAGAGGAGCTGGACCCAGCTGGATCCCAGTCGGGGCTGGCGGTGGCGGCTCGTGCTCCACGCCGTCTGCGGTTTGGCTAACAGTGTTTCACAGTGCTGGGCTCGGGTCCGTCGTCCGTCCCCTCTAAAGCCAGTCTGAGCAGAGGAACACTCGTCTCCCATCAGAGGCGTCCGGCTGTCCTTCACTGCTTCATGTCCGACCGTCTCACCTGCTGGAGACCACACGCCGCCCTTTATGCTACCAGTAAATAACACCAATTGGTTTTCTGTAGCGGTTTTCTGATCTCCTCATCGGTCAGAAGGAAGTCAGCAGACAGAAGCGGATCGAAGCTGAAGCACAGTGATGGACGGGATCAATGCGTCCTCCATCCCTCCAGCAGGACTCTGCCCCGTCTCGTTACCAGGATCTGGTCTACAGACCGGTCCCTCCTGGAAGACCTTCTACTCGCTGAGGGTTCGTATTTATAACTGTCGCAGCTGAGAGCGTCTGGGCCGAGGGGATGCTTTGCTCGCAGCGTGGTTTACATTCTAATGGCGGCCGTGGGCGTCGGGAGGACGTGTTGCTGTGGGAACAGGAAGTCTCTGAAGGCTCTGTTCAGACCTCCGTTCCAGCTGCCGCTCTGCCGCCTTCAGCTCCTCCGGTCAGCGCTTCAGATCACGGCTTCAGTTCTGAGAGCGTTTCCCTCCACGACCCGATCAGGAGCTCAGCTATTGGGTTTACACACCTCCACAGAGCAGGTGGAATTGTCCAGAGTTTTGAACACCTCCAGACATTGTTCCTGTCCTCGTGTGTTCGTTACGTGAACGAGCACGTCTGCGATCGCAGCCGGATCCAACCTGACGCGATCTGTTCAATCCGCCGCCAAGCCTCAGTGAAGTGTTTCCCCTCCACGCGCTGCACGCCCAGGCCGGCGGAGCGGAACCCCGCTCCAGATCCAGCAGCAGATTTGTGTTTTAAGTGTGTAATCCAGGGTTTATAATCCCGTCCTCCCGTGCGCCTCCTCCCACCGGCAGCGCCGGGGATTAGGTCCTCCGCTGCCTCGCTCGTACGTCACAGCCACGCATCTGTCGAAGAGCCCGGCGGCTGCTGGAGACGCCACAGCTGGGAGTCCAGAGGCCGGGGTCAGGGTTCGAGACCCTCCTGGTCCCAGGGTTCCCCCGCCGCTCCCCGAGCTGGGACGCCAGCCGGTCACAGGGCGGGGCGGATCCCGTTAGGCCGGGGTGTCGGGAGTTCCCTTCAGGCTCCAGGAGAAACAGACGCAGACCTCTGTCCCTCCTCGGTCCGCCGTCCAGCGGCGTCACGGCTCACAGAGACCAGAACCACCGCGGCTCACCGGAATCAGACCGGTGTCCTCTTGTGTTGGACACCGGCCGTGCAGGATTAGCGCCTCGTCCGTGCGATCACTTCTCCTCCTTAATCCCACAGAGAAGATTCAATTAGCGCCGGGCCCTGGCCTCAGGCTCACATTAGATCACATTTCCTGGTCCGCTCAGCGCTGCCAGCGCCGGCCGCTCGCCGCCGCCGCCGCTGCTGCTGCCGCCGCCGCCACCGCCGCTGGAACAGAGGCTCCTTTCAGTCCGGGCAGAGCGGCGGCCGTCCAGCTGACTCACTAAAGAAAACACTGCTGCTCGCCGCCGGTGACTCAGCCCGACCTGCAGCGGCGCCGGGGGAATGTGGCAGGTAAATACCCGGTCCAGGGAGGACAGGAACACCACAAGACCCTCCAGAACCAGCAGACCCTCCAGAACCAGCAGACCCTCCAGAACCAGCAGACCCTCCAGAACCTGCAGACCCTCCAGAACCAGCAGACTCTCCAGAACCAGCAGACCCTACAGAACCAGCAGACCCTCCAGAACCTGCAGACCCTACAGAACCAGCAGACCCTCCAGAACCTGCAGATCCTCCAGAACCAGCAGACCCTCCAGAACCTGCAGACCCTACAGAACCAGCACACCCTCCAGAACCTGCAGACCCTACAGAACCAGCAGACCCTCCAGAACCTGCAGATCCTCCAGAACCAGCAGACCCTCCAGAACCTGCAGACCCTCCAGAACCAGCACACCCTCCAGAACCTGCAGACCCTACAGAACCAGCAGACCCTCCAGAACCAGCACACCCTCCAGAACCAGCACACCCTCCAGAACCTGCAGACCCTCCAGAACCTGCAGACCCTCCAGAACCAGCACACCCTCCAGAACCTGCAGACCCTCCAGAACCTGCAGACCCTCCAGAACCTGCAGACCCTCCAGAACCTGCAGACCCTTAAGAACCTGCAGACCCTCCAGAACCAGCACACCCTCCAGAACCAGCAGACCCTCCAGAACCAGCAGACCACAGAACCTCTCAGCTGACGTCCAGGAGCAGAACGCTCTCTGACTGATGGTAACGATCACGTTTGCAGGTTTTCCTCCGGATCTCTCTGATCAGCCATAAATCATCCGACGCTTCGTCACTACAACTTGAGGAATTATCCGCCAGGCGTGCGCACGTAGCGGCTGCTGTGGCTGGAATCCACCTGCAGCTGTGATGGACTTTTAATAGGTGAAATTAGTAACTGCTGACAGATTGACTCCTCTTAAAGCTGCTTTCAGTCGCTCGTTATTGTGAAATAAGAAATCCAAACAGCGTCGGTCCAGACTGGGGATTGAAAAAAAACCAAAACGGCTGAACTGATTGATCACAGCGATCAGCTGTGAGCCTGATTACAGAGTTTAAATCATCTTAACGACAGTTTAATGATGCGTGAAAAAAAAAACAAAGAAGGAAAGAAGATAGCTGTGGAGCATTTTTCAAAATAAAACTCAATTCAGAGTAATGGAAATTTAAATGAAAACTTTAAAAATAAAACTTTATTCTTTCTTTTTGGCTTTCAGGACTTGAAACGACGTCACTGTTACTGTAGAGTTCCTTCGTTCATTCGTCCAGGCTCAGGCATGCTGGTGCAGCAGGTGGAGGCCTGTTCAGAGGACGGAGCAGGAATGTAGAGAAGAGACGAGCAGCTCCGGTCCGCCCTCACGCCGCTTCGTTTCTCTTTTTCTCTTTCACTTCGTCTTTGGAGAATCCAGCTGTCAGGTCAAAGGTGACCTTTGACTTTTTGCCCCTGGAAGGCTCGGTCTTGGTTTGATTCGGCGGGTCTGCAGAGGCCATGGCGAGCGGCTCGGCGCGCCGCCGGCGGCTGGAAGCCAGCTCCTGTGTGCGGCGGGCCGCCGCCATCCGGCCTGATTTACATGAGCTGATGAACGGGAGGCTAAAAATAGAGAAACGGCGCTCTGAAGCGAAGCCTGTGGTCGCTGACACATTTAACGCCTGTATCAGCCGAGCTGCAAGGAGTCATTCAAACATGCGCTGTGTTTTCAATCAAGGCAAGAGAAACACGGGATGCCGTCAAGAAGTTGTTTAAAATTCAGAACCCCGAACTGATGCATGGAACAGGGTCAAACACAGAAAATAAAGACACAACCGCTCCATAAAGATGATGGAAGTCCTCTGTCAGCTGCTTCCTGGCGGCGGACAGAAGATAAACCCCAACTAGAAGTGTGTGAGAGAGAGAGTGAAGTGTATCTGACAGGAAGCAGCTTCCATCAACAGTGGGGGGAGCGGCGCTGAGGCACGGAGGAGGCAGCATCATGCCGCCAGGCTGCGAGGCACGGAGGAGGCAGCATCATGCCGCCAGGCTGCGAGGCACGGAGGAGGCAGCATCATGCCGCCAGGCTGCGAGGCACGGAGGAGGCAGCATCATGCCGCCAGGCTGCACGGAGGAGGCAGCATCATGCCGTCAGGCTGCACGGAGGAGGCAGCATCATGCAGCCAGGCTGCGAGGCACGGAGGAGGCAGCATCATGCCGCCAGGCTGCACGGAGGAGGCAGCATCATGCCGCCAGGCTGCACGGAGGAGGCAGCATCATGCCATCAGGCTGCACGGAGGAGGCAGCATCATGCCGCCAGGCTGCACGGAGGAGGCAGCATCATGCCGCCAGGCTGCATGTATTGGATGCTGAAGGGAACTCGGGTCTGTTGGTCTATCATGACCCAAAACAATAATAAAATCATTAATGGCATAATTAACTCTGCAGTAACGGCCTGAGCTCTAAGTTTTCCGTCGTTCTTCTCTTTGAGCCAGCAGCTGACCCTCATCCTGTTTAAAACTTGACTTTAAGCCTCACAGATGAAACGCCAGGCAGGGTGGATTCTGGGTAACGTCACGGACCGACCTGTCGGACTGTCGCCTCTCTGCAGGTCGACGTGGAAGAACAGTGGTTTCCTGCAGCATCGTCCGGGCCGTGGTTGATCGCCTGCTGGGGTTGGTGCTGCAGTGGACCGATGGGGTCCCGTAGCCACCGCAGTGCATGCTGGGATCCAGGACGGAGGTCTGCTCCTCCTGTTGGCTGCTGATGGAGACAGGTGGAGCTCCAGCCGAGTGCAGGAGTCAGTCCAGGAGTCGATAGCTGTGTGTGTGTGTGTGTGTGTGTGTGTGTGTGTGTGTGTGTGTGTGTGTGTGAGACTCTGCTCTCACAGGAAGCGTCTCGGTGTGTGAAGCTGTGAAAACGGTTTGACGCCTGGTTTCAGCTGAGCCTGGTCTGAATGCTGCAGACAGCAGCGCCGGCTCCACTGCAGGGGGAGTCCGGACGCTGCCTGAAGCCTCCTCACGTCTCAGTCGTGTCAACGTAGTGTTCTGCTGATGGCAGGAAACATCAGCAAACATCAGGAAACATCAGCAAACATGAGTAAATATCAGTGAATATCAGTAAGTGTCAATATCGGTCATTATCAGGAACCCCTTCATCTTAAAACCCCTGGAATCCGTAACGGACCGCCCTTCACCTCTCTCTGACGCTCCTGATCTGACAAAGAGATGAGAATAAATAAGAGAGCAGCTCTTTCTGGGGAGCTGCTTCTCCCTGGGGGGTAAAAACAAGCCCCCCCGCCCCCCAGCTGAACAGCTGCTCCTGCCTCCTTCCTATTTACACCATCTTCATCACATGAGCAGTCTCAGCCGAGTCTCATGCTGGAGCTGCAGTCTGGAGGTTTTCGTCCTCGGACCCCCCCTTGTGTCTGACCCTCCTTGTCTGAAGCCAGTAATATCAGTGGTGTAAAAATCAGCATTATCACAGTCAGAGTTTCACAATAAGAGCTTCTCAGCATCTCTCTCGACCTTGGACCGTGCTCCGGCGGCGTTTCCTCCCCCTCCAGACGGAGTCTGAGTGTTTCTGGACTCTGGCTCTGCCTCGCTCCTCAGAGCGCTTGGTCTCAGGTTCTGGACCGGTCCTCAGAGCGCTTGGTCTCAGGTTCTGGACCGGTCCTCAGAGCGCTTGGTCTCAGGTTCTGGACCGGTCCTCAGAGCGCTTGGTCTCAGGTTCTGGACCGGTCCTCAGAGCGCTTGGTCTCAGGTTCTGGACCGGTCCTCAGGGCGGCAGCTGATGTGGAATCAGTGATTTCCTCACAGCAGCTGAAGCCGTGCAGCGAGGAGGAGGAGTTCTGTGCTCCTCTGTCTGAACCGCAGAGCCTTCAGCTCTGACGGGTCGGTTCAGCTGCTCTGGCGGGGGAACGTGGCTGCCGAGCGGTGCCGCCGTTGGAGCGCCGTCTCAGAGTCGTGGGAAACGTGTTGCCGCTCTCCCCGGTCGCTCGCCGTTGGTGTGATCTGGCGTTCTGTGGATCCACCTTCAGACGCCATCTGCCGCCCTGAGTCACACGAGCAACCCGGACAGACGGTCGCTCTGGAGACGGCGGCGGTCTGGAGCTCTGGGTGGACCTGAGGGGCCTCAGTGTGTGTGTGTGTGTGTGTGCGTGTGTGTGTGTGTGTGTGTGTGTGTCTGTGTGTGTGTGTGTGTGTGTGTGTGTGGAGGCCCTGAGTCGCCGCTCGCTACGCCGTAATCACAGCCTCAGCATCTGCTAAGTGAGTCCACTAAAACTGGACTCCATCAGCACCTCACACACACACACACACACACACACACACACACACGTGCTAATAGCCTTGTGGGAGTGCTCTCCTCTGGCTGCGGCTCTGATTCCGCCTCCGCCTGCCGTCGGCGTCTCGGCGGATGATGACTGAACAACGAGGCGTCAGAACGGACCTGCCGGGTCCTGGAGTCCCAGTCTCAGAACCAGGACCGCGTCAGAACCAGGCTCACTGATTTTGGCCAGAACGCCAGAGGTTCTCTGACGGCCTTTCGCTGTGAATCATGACTCTGTTGGACCAGTTTCCTCACCAGGACGGTTCAAACTGACTTTCAGCCAAAGGAAGGATGGCTGAAGCAGCGTCTCTGGTTCTAATAATAGAAAAGAGGAACCTTCGTCTCTGAAACCGTGGAGTTCCCTTCCAGAGGCTGAGTTCTCACTGAGATCACTGATGAGCGGGAATATTTTAAAGCCTTTATTTGTGAAGCGACTGCGTTTGTCCACTTCCCCATCTCTTCATAAATCTGTTTCTTTCTAATCTGTCTCATCACATGCGTTCCCCTTTAACCTGAAACACCGAGGCGGTCCTGGATCTGGGGTTATTTCAGTCCGTACTGGGGTGAAATCAGCTGAACGAGCTCTGGGCTGTGAATAACGTCTCGTTTCTGCCCGTCCATTTCAGACATCTGTCCATCTGGGTCCTTCATTTCCTCGCTTTATTGCCTTGTTCCGTCTCTTTTCAGCTCATAATTACCTTCCTGCTCCCTCAGATATGAAACGCCTCTCCTGAGCGCTCCTTTAAAGGCCGAGGAAACAGAGTATCGAGCGCCTCCGGGTTCCCGCCGCTCGCCGCCGTCACCCGTCTGCTGCAGCCGCTGCTGCACGGCGCGAGACGGGAGATGTTGCCCGAGGGAACCAGGGTAGTGGGAGTGTGTGTTGGGTGTTCCGTCCTCTGTTATTGGAGCTCCGTGATGCTCTCTGGGCACGGAGCTCCTCTCTGCAGTGGGGCTGCTGGAGGTCAGAGGTCGTTTCCTTCGGTTTACTGCTTCATAAATGTTGATCCAAACCGCCGGACGTCGGAACGTTCAGGGTGAAGTCGTCGTACCGCTGGAAGTGATGGAGGGTCGGCGTGTCGCGTAGTATATCACTGAGAAGCCCCCGCGTGTGTGTGTGTGTGTGTGTGTTTTTTGCGTGTGCGTGTGTGTGTGCGTGTGTGATTGAACCTGCAGGCAGCGGCAGAGGAAGCAGATGTGGAAGCGTCTCTTTTCGTTGAAAATAGCCGCCGCTGCCCTCATTTCACGCCGCCGCCGCCGCCAGGCGCTCATCTGGCCTTTCTAGATCGGGGCCGGCTCCGGGGCCGAGCGCCGCCGACTCGCGGCTGAGGAATGCCGGTGTCGGTTTGAGGGGTAAAAAATACCCCGAGAGGACCGAATAAGAGGAAAAGCAACCAGCGGGTGGCGACAGAGAGGCTCAGGCGGCTTCTTTATTGAGTCTTTGACGGAACGAATGTTTCGATGCATCAATCAGCAGATCTGCAGGTTTCTGTTCTTCCGATCGTCGAGTCCCAGACTGTTTATGATTTTGACTGAATTCCAGTCGGAACAGCAGCTTCAGGCGCTGGACTCCGCTGCCTCCCTGTTTCCTATGCTGTGTGTTACGGTACTTGTAGGCAGCTTCAGATCCGGCGGGGCTCCACGGGGTTCTTTGGGAGTCTTCTGGAGATGCCTTCACCCTGACACACGCGGCCCACAATGCTCCTCTTTCACACATGAGACCAGAATACACACAGGAAAGCAAGCAGCTGCATATCAATGAGATGCTAATGCTCCAACACCCAAAACCTCAGGCAGCCGCCGGTCTGCTTCCTGATGCGAGGCCTCGCTGGTTCTCTGAGCCGACGGAGGAACCTCACCGGGTGGAAGTGAAGAAGAGCCCAGTCAGATCCACACCGCAGCGCCGGAACAGAAACAAGCACACCTACATTTCATTTTCTGTAGCTCGTTTCCCCGTCCGGTGTTTTCTAGAACAGATTCCGTGGAGGTGTGGCAGGAGCTCGTCTGAAGGCAGAAACCAGCGGGTATCATGAGAAGACGTTCATCTGGAAGCTCAAACGCCTCCTGAGCAGGTGAAGGACGGGTCTCGAAGCAGCCAGGGCGGGCGCTCCCGCTGTAAATCCCGTTACGTCACAGATTAACGGCGTGCGGCGCGGCGGGATGGAGGAGTGACGTCCACATCCACCCGCCGGCCCGGCCGCGCTCTCCACGCCCTCCGCCCCCAGAAAAGCACAACCCATTGGCCTGGCGGGGATTAGCCGCTGGCGAAGTGGCGGCAGATTGGAGGCGGCGTGCCGGGATTAGCGGGGCGGCGCCGGGCGGCTGCCATTGGTGCTGCTGAGCGCTGGACTGGCGGCTGATTGGAGGAGCCGGCGGTCCAGTCTCGGCACAACACGGCCTGTTTTCTCTAAACAGCCGGGGTTTCTGTGGCGAGGCTGAGGGGGGCGTCAGGCGGTCCGGTAGGAGAGGATGTCCGGTTCCAGGTCCGACCTCCGTCACCGTGACCCTCCTCCTCCACAGGGCGGAGTCGCTCTCGCCTCTGCTCCACGGCGATCATTAAAACATCTTTCACCAGGAGCTGTTGGCTAAATCTTCATCGGTCTTCTGGGGAACTTGTTCCCATTAATTCAACGTCCCATGAGCCTCTTTGTTCCCGTGGCGTCATGCGATCGGCGGTGATCCGGCGGCGACGGCTTTCAGTGTTCCAGTCTGCAGAGAGTCGGGGTGGAAGCCTCCCAGAGAGCTCACATTCCACCGGAGTCACGGATAGCGAGGCCTCCACGCTGTCGCCGCCGGCGCTAACAGCAGCTATTATCACCTGGCTTCCTCAGAGACGACTCCCACCACTGCTCATGATAAAGATCTCAGTTGTTCCGCAGCGCGGCGACGTGGCAGACGGTCTGTACGAGTCCGGGCACGCCCAGGCGTCTGGGGGTGAAGCTGCCTCTCTGCAGAGCCAGACCGGGGAGACATGGAGAGAAACCAGGCGTTCAGACCCACAGAGAGAAGTGAACCAGCGCCTTCTGAAGCCTGGCGATCGCCGGCTTCACGGAGACGCTTCATTTGTGGAAATCGCGCAGAAGCAGTTTGAAGGCCGTCAGGAGGGATTCCGCTGACGGAGGTGTTGTTTTTGTCTCCGCAGATCACCAGAAGCTGGAGCGAGAGGCTCGGATCTGCCGCCTGCTGAAGCATCCCAACATCGGTGAGCTGCACCACTTCCTTCCTGCACCACTTCCTCCCTGCAACACTTCCTGTCTTCCTGCACCACTTCCTGCCTCCCTGCACCACTTCCTGTCTTGCTGCACCACTTCCTGCCTCCCTGCACCACTTCCTGCCTTCCTGCACCACTTCCTGCCTCCCTGCACCACTTCCTGTCTTCCTGCACCACTTCCTGCCTCCCTGCACCACTTCCTGCCTTCCTGCACCACTTCCTGCCTCCCTGCACCACTTCCTGTCTTCCTGCACCACTTCCTGCCTTCCTGCACCACTTCCTGCCTTCCTGCACCACTTCCTGCCTTCCTGCACCACTTCCTGCCTTCTGACTTCATGTCACGTCTCAAACCCATCTGAGGCCTTACAACATTCTGGTTTCTGCTGGACGCTGGAGTCCCAGACCCAGTGAACTGGACCCGGACTCAGTAATCTGGTCTCAGACTCCTGAAACCTTCATATTGTGGCTCTTTATCAAAATAACACTCCACAAAGAAACAAGGTGGCCAGGACGTCTTAAACTAGATCCAGACTCATTCACCTAGACCATAAATGTTATTTCGTCACTGAATCACTAAGCTGGTTCCAGACTTGTTGAACTAGTTCCAGACTCATTAAACTAGTTCTAGGTTAAACCAGAGCCGGACTGTCCACGGTGAGACTGCTGTCCAGGTCTAGTAGAGACTCTGTGAGAGTGACCTCCATCTGCCTGTAAAATGTAAAGCGTGGTTGTAACAGTTGAATCATTGTGTGCTGTGGATTTTACAGGGAAACACACACACACACACACACACACACACACACACACACACACCCTCCCTCCTCCTCCCTGCTGGGGGAACAGAGGCTGAACAGCTGTAATTATCGCCTCGCAGCAGCTCTTGAAATCTGTTGTTTGGCCGTCGGGTCCCTGCTGGTTTTCTGTTGCAGTGAGTTTCACACAAAGCAATGCTTTATGGGATATTTAGGATTCCCGGTTTAATCGTCGGTGTGGCTGAAACTGATGCAGGATCCTTCAGAGACGCAGGCTCGTCTGAACCGAACTGAACTGAGACAAGATGGCCGTTTTCTGTCTGCTTGAACAGGATGATATTCCTGATGCAGTTTAAAGGAGACGTGATTCAAACTCACATTGTGGGTCGTTGATATTTGACAGTTAGAAAATGTCAAATTGTTCCAGAGTTTTCAGCCGCTGTGCGACATGCTGGCTGCGTCTTCATGTCAGCCTTTCAGTTTTCCATTGAAACTCATTTGAAACACAATTTTAAACCATCTTTTCTTGATCTTCCGTTATCTTATCAGTAAATTAAAGCGATCTGTAGTTCTAGGAGTCGGTCATCAGCCGAATTCAGTCGAATAACAGCTGTGATGGTTTAATACCTTATGGTAAAAAAAGGCAGAACTCGTGACCCCGGTGGCCCCCTGCGGTGCTGCCACGCCTCTTATCCACCCATCCAGACACTTTTCCCACCGGAGAGCCGTCGTTTCCTGTGTGAGAGGATCGTTTCAGAAGCCCAGAGACGCTCCTGAAGCCGATGGGTGGTTCCCTGCTGCTCTGCCTTCAGACGGAGGCTCTCGTTAGGATTCCCGTCACGGCTCGGGGGAAGTCCTCGCCGCCGCCATGCATCTCTCAGATGTCAAGCAGGAGGAGGAAGGAACGTCCGCGGGGAAGTCTCTCTCTTCAGGGAAGCTCTTGGACGTTTTCAGCGTGGGCTGAAGCTCTTCGTTCTCTGGACCGTCCAGTCTGGCTCGGTTTATTGAGAGGAGAGGAGTGGCAGTGGCGCCCAGTGTGTTCCCTGAGGAGAAACCAGACACTGCTGAAGTGATAATACCTCAACAAGGCCTCAGCATCATCTTCCTGGTGAGGCTCATTGGTTAGAATCATGTTTTAATTACCAATGAAACCCATAAAAGGAATGAATTACCCTAGAAAAAAACATTCCTACAGCTGTTTCAGCCGCAGATCAATGGAATTTAAACTGTCCTAATAAAATCCTGCAAGCCCCACCCCCACCCCCACCTCAGAGAGTCTGCTGAGGTCTCACCTGGGCCAGGATCATTCAACCGACTCCATCCATCCATCCATGGTTTCCCATTAAACTGAAATGCCTGGGAAACCAGAGTATCTGGAGCAAAACCACAGACTGTGGGAGAACATGCAAACCCCTCCGAGTCTTGACCTGTATCCAAAGGCTCAGTTTCACACCCTTCAATTGAAAACCTTCACATGAATGATCGTGTTTGGACCCCTCTCTGACCAGCTCTGGTCCAGTGTGTTGCCCAAAAACACAGACACATGGTGAAGCCCGGAATGGGGATCGAACCGGCACCCAGGCGATTGTGAGATGATTCGACTGAACAAGACAAAACTATTTGCAATAACCTGAAAGTGTGTGCTGCTGGCAGTCTGGGACCGGAGTCCGGAGTGTATTCTGGTCTCTCGTCACCAAACCGTAACAGTCTTATGAGGTAATCCGCCGCCGCGGGTCGGAGGTGTCACCGCTCGCTCCGTCTCACTGCGACCCCCCGCCGTGGCGCTTCAGCTCCATTAGCCTCGCTGCTAATTGGCTTGCAGAGAGCTGGTTGCTGGCCCCGTCCTCACCTCCGCCTGACGCTCATTCAGAAGAACCCAGAGCTAAAAATAGGAGGAGAAACTAACCGGCGTCCGTCTGCTGAAGGCTGCAGGCTGTTCGAGGTGGAAGGATGCAGATCCATGGACAGAACTCATCTGGAGGTTGGACATCTGGACGGCGGGCAGCAGCCAGCGTTCATGAAAAGACGAAGCGGCGTTAATCCGCCGCCGCTAATTCAACACAGCTGCTGTGGTGTGGTGATCGGCGTCCGCTGCCGTCGGGCCTTCTTCGTTCTGCCGCCAGAAATAACGAGTTAGATAACGGCGCCCGTCTCCTCGGAGGAGGAGGAGGAGGAGGAGAGGAGTCCTGTGATTACTGCCACTCTCCGCTGTGCAGGACAGATGGGGAGAGTTTTAATGTCGGCTGTATAATTTCAATCTTTTCATCGCTCCTCCGATCCTCCGCGCACGTGATTGGCTGGCTGCAGAAGACAGATGGAGTCTGATCGCTGAGGAAGCAAAGCAAGAGTCTGCTATTATAACCTTACATAACTTCAACTGGACTCCAACTTAACGTACTAATAAAATATCAATCGTAGATTTTTTTTTCCAAACACAGCTTCTTGCTTCTCATACTTGATATTTGTCCCTCGACACTCCGTGTTGACGTCCTCAGTCACCTGCAGAGCAGCGAACCGTTCCAGATCGGTGATATTTTAATGTCTGAGGTCAGAAAATGAAAATGGTGAGAAAATAATCTGTAAATATTGGAACGATCATTTGATTGCTTATTGAAGAGATTTTCTTCACAGTTTATTTTATGTGACATTTGATTTAAAACTGTTAATTTATGTGATTTTTGTTGAGACAATGAAAGATATTTTTTGCAAAGAAAAGTAAATGTGCCTTAGCTGATGTGAAATCTGAAGGTGACTGATAGTAGATTTTATGAGTTCAGATACAGAACGCGGTTCAGATTCCTGTCTTGGACGTCTAATAGTTTAATATTGATAACTTGGTAACTCGCTGTTGACGTTCTCTGTTAAAACTCTGCTGCTTTCGTCTATCAGTTCTGTAAACACTCTCTTGGCCCATCAGGGAGTTTCTCTGCAGCGTTCCACAGAGACGACCCGCTGGACGATTTCTTCTATATAACAGGGAGTCATCGGCGTATATCAGTGTTTCTCTGTTAAAAAAGAGCTAAAGTGGGCTCTGTAAAACAGTTTTCTCTGCTGAAGTGTTTAAATTCGGTTCTGTTGAGGAATGTGGAAGGAGGCGTAGAAGCTTGATGCATCGGCTTCAGGCTCTGTGCTTCAGTTTCTTCTCACCGTTAATATTTCAGTGTTCGTTCTTCGCTCACAGATCTCCGTACAGCGTGTTGATGCTCACAGCTGGATCCACTTACAGGGCCCGAACCGAGAGTGAATACTGTAAATAATTCATTCTGCAGCTGTATATGAAACCATGTATGTTGAGGAAGCTCAGCGTTGGGCGAGCATGCATCTTTAAAGGCCATTAGCAGCCGTCAGACTCACAGTGAACTCAGTGTTTACGTGTCTGGATGTGGCCTGCCGCTCATTTAACAGTGGCTGGTTTTACAGGAACGCTGTTTGTGTGTGAGTGGAAGAATAACGCTGATCTTCAAGTTTCTCAGGAGCAAAGAAACAGAAAATTAGTGCTTCAAACCGACTAATCTGAAGCGATTTTTATTGATGATTCTTATTTTAGCTGAAGTTTCTACAAAGAAGAAATGAAATGATAGTGGCAGAGAATTCCTGCAGTGTACTGAGGCTGGTGGGACTGGTGTGGCTGCTTCATGGTGACTTTTTACTCATTCAAGCAACTTTTTCCCAGCGTCAACATGATAAACATCCTGTTTGTGTTTCAAAACTGTCACTTTTTTTATATCTTTAACATCAGCAAGTGAAATGTGGCTGATGGCTCCAGCATTAGCGACCTCTGACCTCTGACCTCCAGGTGTGTTTCTTCTTCTCCACAGTTCGGCTCCATGACAGCATATCAGAGGAAGGGTTCCACTACCTGGTCTTCGATCTGTAAGTGCCGCTCCGCTCGCCTTTTCACCTGCCGGGAAGAACGCCGTTCATTGACTCTGGAACGGGGGTCGCTTCATGACACTGAGGAACAATCAGGGGCCGGACAGCATGAGCAATAAAGAGACTGACAACATACTGAAGGACGCAACATATTGTATTTTGTAAATTCTTAGCATGTGCATCGCAACAACAGGCCCAACAGTCAGATCAGGTGATCAATATCAAAACAGAATTAACAGACAAATAGAGAAATTAACAGACAGAAAACATGACTTCACTTGACATAACGGCACCAACACAACTGTATGGGTGTTTAAGACTTCAGCCATTTCACTTCATTTAATATGGAAGAATCACTTTGAAGTTCCTTCATTTGGCTTTTCATGACTTTATTTTCCTTATCTGTTGATATTGAAATTAATTGAATTGATGGAAGTGCATCAGATGCCTCAATAAAAAAAAAAAAAAGGTCAGTGGATAATATGAGGTGAACATGTTAAATATACTGTTCAAAAATCAAAAATTGCTTGACTGTTAACTTGCATGCAGTTTGCCGAGATTTTCCATCCAACTGGAAAAAGGATGTGGAAGCAGTTTAGCAGATCGAGAGTTTTAATGTCATTCATGTGTGAGAAAGACGACTCAAAGCCGATCCGCTGAAACAGACACAGTCAGAAGAAGTGTGGGAATCGCTCCCGGGTCCTTCATGACTGTCATACCGTCAGTGGAGATCCTGAAATCATCAGACCTACTGGGAGAGCCGTTTTCCAATGAGTTTATAAAGCCTGTGGAGCCACCAGGAAGTGGAGCCTCCTCCAGGAAGTGGAGCCTCCTCCAGGAAGCGGAGCCTCCTCCAGGAAGTGGAGCCTCCTCCAGGAAGCGGAGCCTCCTCCAGGAAGCGGAGCCTCCTCCAGGAAGCGGAGCCTCCTCCAGGAAGCGGAGCCTCCTCCAGGAAGCGGAGCCTCCTCCAGGAAGCGGAGCCTCCTCCAGGAAGCGGAGCCTCCTCCAGGAAGCGGAGCCTCCTCTGAGGGAAGCCTGAGGTTTCTGTGGGGATCATGAAGCTTGTCCTCAGGCTCTGTGACAGTCTGACCTCTGCCCTGTGACTCCAGGGTTCGTTGGATGGACAACAGAAAGCAGCAGCAGTAAACTGGTGGTTTTCATCACAGGCAGAAACTCTCCAGCTTGTTTCCATTTAGAATTCTGCAGAAAGGGAAGCTTGATGGACTCGGAGCTTTTTCTGCTCGTCTCGCCTGTTGGCAGCTTCGGTGGAGACTCATATGATGCTAATGCTCTGTTCTTCCTCCTGTTATTGTTCCAGTGAAAAAATAAAGAACAAAGCTCTTCAATGACTTCCCTCTTCACATGTCAGGGACATGAAGGGGTCAGGGGTCATGCTTCGGAACTCGGTGTTATCCTGTCAGTGGAGGGATTTGAACCTGCAAACTTCTAGAAGTTTTTAAAACTGTTCTGTCGCGTCGGCTCCAACAGAAACTTCTCGCTCAGCTCGTCTCACAGAAAGCTGTTCAGAGCAGACGATCTGAACCAGCGTGGAACCGACTCCTGTGGAAACGGCTCCCGTCAAATAACAATAATTAGGAATCCTTGGTTTGATTGCACCGCAGGAGGCCGGGCTCAGCGCAGCACGGCGGGCAGACTGATTACCGTCTGCTGAAATAGAGGAGATGGAAGCTGAATGTTCAAGCCGTTAAAAATACAGATTATTCTAAATGCAGACAAGTCTGTTCACTTTCTAACTGTATTTGAAGACGTTGAATCAGTGAGTTCTGTTGACTGTTTAAATCACGTCTGCTGCAGCTGCTTCTAGATCCGAGTCGGCTCGGATCTGATTTTCTGTTTTACTGAGCAGCTGTGCTTCATATGACCCAAAAACCAGGATACAGATCATTTCAGCAGCGCTCTCTCTGTTACACAACCTGTGATGCTGGTGCTACGAGGGAACAACACACTGTGTGGTTATGTCTACAGTCACAGGAGGACACTTTCTGCAGAACCAGATGTCATAAGAAAGCTTCTACTAACTGAAACTGAAGGTAAATCTAGAGAAGAGGAGAAGTCTGAGTACTGAGCCCTGAGGGACTCCTGTGGACTCGCTGTGGGGTGTTCTTCAGACTGCCGTTGGTTTATTCAGTGATAATGACTCAAACCAAGCTGAATTCAGCGGACGGCGTGATGTGAGGCGGAGCTGAGGTCTCAGACTCGGTTCATGGTCCAGGTCTTCCCCTGCTGTCTGGACCGGAGCTGTGAACTCAGGCTGGACTCTGAACTCTGGATAACGGTTTCCACCCCTCATATCTGCTGTTCTGTGTTTGTAGACCTGGATTAGGATCACTGTGTCAAGCTGCAGCAAACTGCGTCTGGTCTTTATATTGATCCGTTTTAAAGTCCCCCGGCGTCCAGAGTCCTGTCCTGGTGAGAGCCGCCTGGCGGACATGACCGAGGCCCCGGAGGCTCAGTGTGACACAGCCTGCTCGTTACAGCAGTTCCTTCTGCTTGGAAAAGCTCTCTGGGCCCAAATGATGGAAAAACAGGGAAATTCCTTCCAGCTGAATAAACAGAATCCATGTCGAGAGCAGCAGGAACATGCGACTGTGGTGATTTCACCGTTCAGGCAGCGAGTCGGCCCCAGCTGGCCTGAAAACAGACTGCTGAGCATTATGGGGCCTTTCCCCCCTCGGGGCTCGGACATGAGCGTCGGGTTTCAGCGCTCCTCTCGTCCTGCAGGGTGACCGGCGGCGAGCTGTTCGAGGACATCGTTGCCAGGGAGTACTACAGCGAGGCCGACGCCAGGTCAGTGCCGGGGACGCTTCTGTGTTCTGTGGCTCTGAAGGCGTATCGAGGCAGAGCTCCGCCCAGTGAAACATCTGCTGGCCTTCACCCAGTGCTAGCTCTGCTAGCTCTGCTAGCTCTGTTAGCTCCAACCACTGATGTAGTCCAGCAGGAACAGTTCTCACCCAGTCGGTCCAGCAGGACGCTTCCATGTGCCTTCAGGAGCCTCTTCTTGTTTTGATCAATCCACTTTTCTTAACATCCTGTTTCATTCGTGCCCCTTAAAATAAAAGCTCCACTTCAAACGGAACCCTGTCCTAATGACGACGATCCGAGGCCGAGGCCGAGGCAGGGTCCAGACCTGAGGGTGTAGCTGGTTCCCACATGGTCTGTGTGGAGGGTGATCAGGCTTCCAGACAGAACGGTATCGGTACCCGGTATCAGCAAGTCGCTAAAGGTTAGAGAAAAAATGATATTGGTGCATTCCTAATTGAAACTGTTCAAAATCACATCCCTCCAAAAAAAAAAAAACAAACATTTAAAGCATTTTGATTCCCAAAAAGTCAACGGGTCAATTTTACTCCTACCGACCACAAAGCAGCGTCTGGGTTCTGTTTTTAGTGGCCTTGTTGGGATTTTGAAGTGTGTATCTGTTTTACCTGAACTTATCTGTCCCTTTGTGTCTTTTTCTCCACCTGATGTGTAACTTGAAGCTCCTGACCTTTTAAAGACTCGTGTTGGTCTCATGCTGGTGTGTTGGGTTGCAAACCGGGGATTGAGTAAAGCTCTTACTCTGTATTTTTGTTTGATAGAATGAATTGAAGTAGTTCAACAGCTCACAGGTGGCTGAGCCGGCGTTCGGACTGGAGGATGGACTGACCAGTGGAGGTTGTGTCAATGAAACCTCTTCAGGAGGAAAGTAAACTGATGCCTTTCAGTCTCTCAGAAGGTTTGAAATTGATGTTATAAACAATTTAAAGCAATTCTTTTTCTCGGCAGACCAAACGTTTCCAACATCCAAAATCAGATTCCAGGATCCTAAAAACTGATGATAAAGAGAAAACATCAGACTGGCTGATAATCAAAGCCAAGCTGTGGTTTCCCAGCATGTAGCGAGAAAGTAAGACGTCAAAGGGATTTTGGAAAAACTAGAGCATTATTATCAGAATCATTAGAGACAGAGAAATGTTTGGTCACAGTAAGAGTCTAAGACAAAGACCTGACCAAGAATCACTAAGGTGCCCAAACAGAAAGACTCTATATGGTCTACAGATAGAACACTGTGGGCCAAGAAAAGAGTTTAGAAACAGGAAGTACGGTCAGAAATCACCTCTGTTAGGTCGTTTCTTACTTTCAGATGGATCTGACAGATTGTGAGGATGGCAGGTTGGAAGTAAAGGGAACATGCGTTAAGTAATAGGGTGGATTTTTTTTCAGTTCAGGTGTTGATAAAAAGAGACAATAAGTGTATCAGCTCTGTCTCACAGTGTCAGTAAAAGTCATTTCGCTCAATCCTGGTTCTCGTTTGGAGCTCAGCACACTGACATGAGGCTGCTCCTCTCTTCCCGCTGGAGGAATCCGTGCAGTGGATTTCCCAGCAGGCTGAGCTCCTCCTTCAGAGCTTCCTGTGTGGCTTCCTGTTTCGATCGGGTGTGACTTCCTGTTTCGATCAGGTGTGACTTCCTGTTTCGACCGGTTGTTACTTCCTGTGTCGACCGGTTGTTACTTCCTGTGTCGACCGGTTGTTACTTCCTGTGTGGACCGGGTGTTACTTCCTGTGTGGACCAGTTGTTACGTCCTGTGTCGACCGGGTGTTACCTGCTGTGTCGACTGGGTTTTACTTCCTGTGTCGACCGGGTGTTACTTCCTGTGTCGACCGGGTGTTACTTCCTGTGTCGACCGGTTGTTACTTCCTGTGTGGACCGGGTGTTACTTCCTGTGTCGACCGGGTGTTACCTGCTGTGTCGACTGGGTTTTACTTCCTGTGTCGACCGGTTGTTACGTCCTGTGTCGACCGGTTGTTACTCCCTGTGTCGACCGGTTGTTACTCCCTGTGTGGACCGGGTGTTACTTCCTGTGTCGACCGGTTGTTACGTCCTGTGTCGACCGGGTGTTACCTGCTGTGTCGACCGGGTGTTACTTCCTGTGTCGACCGGTTGTTACGTCCTGTGTCGACCGGTTGTTACTCCCTGTGTCGACCGGTTGTTACTCCCTGTGTGGACCGGGTGTTACGTCCTGTGTCGACCGGTTGTTACTCCCTGTGTCGACCGGTTGTTACTCCCTGTGTGGACCGGGTGTTACTTCCTGTGTCGACCGGTTGTTACTTCCTGTGTGGACCGGGTGTTACTTCCTGTGTCGACCGGGTGTTACCTGCTGTGTCGACTGGGTTTTACTTCCTGTGTCGACCGGGTGTTACTTCCTGTGTCGACTGGTTGTTACTTCCTGTGTTGACCGGTTGTTACGTCCTGTGTCGACCGGGTGTTACCTGCTGTGTCGACCGGGTGTTACTCCCTGTGTCGACCGGTTGTTACTCCCTGTGTCGACCGGTTGTTACTCCCTGTGTGGACCGGGTGTTACTCCCTGTGTCGACTGGTTGTTACTCCCTGTGTCGACCGGTTGTTACGTCCTGTGTCGACCGGCTGTTACTCCCTGTGTCGACCGGTTGTTACTCCCTGTGTCGACCAGTTGTTACGTCCTGTGTCGACCGGCTGTTACTCCCTGTGTCGACCGGTTGTTACTCCCTGTGTCGACCGGTTGTTACCTGCTGTGTCGACTGGGTTTTACTTCCTGTGTTGACCAGGTGTTACTTCCTGTGTCGACCGGTTGTTACGTCCTGTGTCGACCGGCTGTTACTCCCTGTGTCGACCGGTTGTTACGTCCTGTGTCGACCGGCTGTTACTCCCTGTGTCGACCGGTTGTTACTTCCTGTGTCGACCGGTTGTTACTCCCTGTGTCGACCGGTTGTTACTTCCTATGTCGACCAGGTGTTACTTCCTGTGTCGATCGGTTGTTACTCCCTGTGTCGACCGGCTGTTACTCCCTGTGTCGACCGGCTGTTACTTGCTGCGTCGACCGGTTGTTACTTCCTGTGTCGACCGGCTGTTACTCCCTGTGTCGACCGGTTGTTACTTGCTGCGTCGACCGGTTGTTACTTCCTGTGTTTGGTGTTCCTGTGTGTCCTGTGGTTTCCTGACGTTCACCTGTTCTTCCTCTTCCTCTCCTTCCTGCTTCTGGCTGCCGTCTCTCCTCCAGTCACTGCATTCAGCAGATTCTAGAAAGTGTAAATCACTGCCACATTAACGGCATAGTGCACAGAGACCTGAAGGTTAGTGACTGTCAGTGAAGGAATCCTGGCTCCTCTGCTGCCTGATCAGTGCTTCCCGCCGGGCGCCGCCTCCTCCAGACGCCCCACACAGCGCCCCCTGCAGGGTCGGCGGGGGCGGGAGGGCGGCGGGGGCGTGGGCCGGTAGAGCGCATCACTGCCTGTCCAGGCTCAAAGACGTGCATGTAGCACCACGCTGACAGCCACCAGGGGGGCGGGGCCTGGTGGGAGGGGCTCCAGGGAGGCGGGGCCCAGTGTGGGGGGGGCCCTGTTTAATCAACTGAATGTTGATTTGAAACATGGATTGACTCGATTTGCAGATTTAGAATTAAATTTTCAGATTGATATTGAAAAGAAACTATCCACTGAATTAATTTATTCAATGATAGTTAAGGACCCTCTGTGCCCCCCCCCCCCGCTCCGTCCTCCAGCTGGCTTCGACCTAACGCCTCGCCTGTTGTGCTCTGACGCTCGGTGAACCAGCCGCCTGTGTGTGTGTGTGTGTGTGTGAGTGAGGGTTGAACTCGTTCTGCAGTGTTTCCCTCAGTCACTGAAAACTGTGACTGTTCCCAAAACGTCCGTTTCTGTCTAACGCCCTGCGGCCCGTTAGTGAGGGCCTGGCGGGGCCCCTCCCACGCGGCGGCCGGCCCCCCGGGTGTCAGAGCCGGCTCACCACGAGACGCCGCTGGTAGCTTGTCACTAACCCGTGGCCCCCTGGTGTTTGCATGCAGTCATTGCATTCAGCAGATCCTAGAGGCCGTCCTGCACTGCCACCAGATGGGCGTGGTCCACCGCGACCTCAAGGTGAGTGGACTGAAAACCCTCGGAACACCTCTGTCTCTTCACCTGTTCCCCCTCTGGATCCACCCTCCGACTCTTTCCTGCTCCAGAACTGACGAACCAGGTTCCACGTCTTTCGTATTGGATCTGGTTCTAGTGAAATATAAAGACACGATCAGTCCACTCCGCCCCGCTGAGACGTGTTAATGCGCTCATAAAGAAAAGGTTGGCAGCCCTCAAGCTGCTCTGTGGCTCTGAACAGTTGTACATATTCTCTATTCCAGACTTGTAAACATAACCCAGGGCGGAGAACCTGCGGCTGGGGTGTGTTTCTGGAGTGTGTGGTTTCAATGAAAAACTCTGTTAATGGGGTCATAAAGCAGCTGCTGAAGGTTTAATACAAAGCCCAGTTGTATATTATTGAGTTGTGGTGTGTCTTTATAAACAAAGTCCAAACATGTCTCATTTCATTTGCAGATTTTAGGGTCTCGAAATGTCTGAAACTGTAAATCTGGTCCTGTAAAATTGGATTCTGTAGAAATAACGGTCAGGAAGTCCACATCCACAGCACAATCAGACACATTTAAAATCTTGTCAATCTGTCTTGAAAATTTCAGAACCAAAGCAGTAACTCAGGTGTAAATCCAATACAAAAACCTTTTAGAACCACAACTTAATGCCCTAACATGCAAAACGATCTGAAAGCAGTTCAGAAGAACGCCATTAAACCTTCGAGCAGTGTCAGCCCGGTCGTCCCTCACGCTGTAGACGTGAACAGGGCCAGCTCCTCTGTTCCGGCCTTACGGACGTTTCCTCGTCCCACAGTCTCTTCTTCTCACTGTTTGCTCCCATTTGCCAATCAAATGAAGCGGGTGTGTGTGTCAGGTTTGGTTTCCATTCAGCGGCAATAAGCCGGCGTTTTGCATGCTCCTCCGAGCGCTCCCATTGGCTGTCGCCCGGCAGCCGCCACAGCTCGCTGCAGAAACACAAAAACAAGCAAATACAGTCGAGACAAATAAGCAAAGAGCAGCAGAGCCGCCGGGTTTGGCTGAGTGGCTTCATTTCTCCAGATAATGGCTGGAAATGAGCAGAGTGGAGGTCAGGTCTTCAGCAGGTTCTTCCAAAGCTCCGGACGCTGCGATGCTTCTGCTCCACAGAAACCCTGCTTCTGCTGAAACCTCCTAAAAATTAAAGTGATTCCAGCACTGCAGCTTCACAAGGCTGGAGAAGAAATCATGGTTTCCGTCTAAACTCCTTCATAAAGCAGGTAGAAGTTGGTCTAAACTCAGCTTGAAAGCCAATCGAAACACACTTTATGACTGATTAAAAAGATGAAGCTGGACTATCTTGACTTGTTCAAAACCCTGAACCAGATGTAAAGAAGAGGAACTGTTATGAGTACAGCTGCTGGACCTTCTCAGACCTGGTCCTTCATCAGGTCCTAGTCCTCACTGTTTCATGTGGAAGTCGCTGCATTGTTGCACGTCGGTTCAGCAGGTCTTTGCCGGTTCTCTCTGCCCTTTTTAAACGATCCTTCTCCATCTTTCCCTCCTCGCCGTCCCGCCGGGTGACCTTCCTGTTCTCCTGGACCCGGACTGGGCTGGTTGGAATGTTCTGCTGCCAGCGTTTGCAATGACTGCATGATGCATTGAGCCTTCCTCCTGCCGCTAACCCTTCCTCCCCTCTTCCTCCTCCTCGCTCGCCTACAGCATGCCCTCCTGAACTGCACGTCTGGGGGAACCCTCACCTGCTCTACTAACCGCTCATTCGATCTTTCTAAACCGATTGCCATGAATGACCTGACTGATCCCTTCTTGAACGAGGACAGAACGTGAGAACAGCTGTAACACATGGCCGTTCACTCTGGAGCTCTGGAAATATCATTCTCTGGATTTATTTTCACTCACAGTCATTTTGGTCATTTGCTTTTTTAAAATGATCAGCGATCATACAAAAAACTGCACATTTACAAACATTACAGTGTCATCTGCATAAGCTGAGACACGTCTTACAAACAGCAGAGACTGAGGGGCCCTGTAGGTTAAAGTCAGAAGCACAGGGCCTGAATCCACAACCTGAACGCTAAGGCTAATGCCAATAAAGACAGTGTTAATAGACCAGCTTGCCTGTGGATTGTCGTTTCCATCTTTTACAGGTGTCTTGTGGCTTTTGCATTGTACTCAACATTTATCATGGAACTACAAATATTCCAGAAACCTTTCTTATGAAGAAAAAATGATAAATCTGAGTGTGAGTGAAAATACATTCATGTGGTTGAAGACAGAGTTTGCAAATGGGGGATGCACCGATACCAATAAGAGGCGCGATAGTGCCCTCAGTGCTCGACCTTAGAAAAGATCTCCGATACAACAAGACGAGTTTCACATGATGTAATCTGTCTTCAGCACGGAGGTAAAGTTTAGTACTCGCACTAGTCCTGATGAAAAGTCGGTGCATCCACATCTGCGAAGCCCCTTGTAATGTAAAGCCAGGGTCTGTTTAGCTGCTGACGAGCCAGAGAGCAGTCGTCTCAGTCAGTCTGAGTCACTTCCTGGTCGGCTCCATTAAGAAAAGTGCATGAAAATGTCAGTAAACACGATTCACCCTCTGTGAACCTTCTGCTGAAGCTCTTATATCCTGGACTCCGAGTGAGTCACTGCTGGCCTCTCCCACAGACTGCCCCCCCCCCCCCCCCCCCCCCCCCCCCCCCCCCCCCCCCCCGGGCCCCCCACAGCCCGTTAGACAATGTTAGCCCTGCACGGCGGGGCCCGGCGGACTGCTGACCCTGAATGTGGGTCACTGGGGGTTTTCTGTGCGACGAGGCCGGACCGTGACCCCGATGTGCCTTCCTTCCTTCCTTCCCTCCTTCCATTCGACATTAATCTGCCGTTTTGGACTAACGGAGCCGCCTGTAGCAGCTCTGAGATCAGCCCTTCATTTCACCGCGCAGTCACCACCCCGCCTGTAGTTTACAGAGCCTGTTTGCTCCCGGCAGTCAGGACCAGTTAATCCTCACCCCGGTCGCGTTTCATGTCTGGCTGATCTAGCAGTGTGAAATACTGACGGCTTTTATTTGTCTTTTCACCCTCAAGCCTGAGAACTTGCTCCTCGCCAGCAAGTTGAAGGGCGCCGCGGTGAAGCTGGCAGACTTTGGCCTGGCCATCGAGGTGCAGGGAGACCAGCAGGCATGGTTTGGTGAGTACTCACCGCTTCCTCTGGGGTCAGTGTGTGGTTCCAGGTCCTCCATCCAGCTGTCTTCACCTCCTCCTCCTCTTCAGGGTCACAGGGTTAGACCATCCAAAAGAATTCTGGGCACATCTCAAGCAAACACGAATCTGGAGAACAGACTGAGCGCTGATTCAGAAGGCAGAAGTCAGACAGCTGGTTCACAATACTCACCAAAGACGGAATATTGATTAATAACTCTATGTGAAAATTATTAATGTCAGAGGAGGAGACTTTCTGCGGAACCAGAAGTCATAAGAAGCTTCTGAAATAAGCTGCAGACTGATGGTAAAAAGAGAAGCTAACATTTGAGGCGGAACTACTGTCGTAGCTGAGAGCTAATAATGCTAATGCTACTTTCAGTTGGTCGTCTTTCATCTTCATTCAGGATTAATGAGATTTCCATCTTCCAGTAAACATGAATAAAGTGAAACTTTACCTTATAGGAAAGCGTATAAGAATATTATTAGTTAGCATTAGCATAGCAGCTGTCTGAGCAGAACTAAGAGACGTTTAACTCTACAACTGTTTTGATGTTCCACAAACAGAAGTTTCTGTGATAACTGTTCCTGATGTCTGACTTCAGTCTTGCTCTAGTTCTCCAAACAGTCTCTTAAAACATCCAAATCAAATGAAAACCCACAAATATTCAGTCCATCTGTCTGATTTCCTACCTGCAGGCACTAGGTGTGCCACTGCTCCCGGCTCGGATCTTAGCTTTGATTTAAGTGGATATCAGGTCTGGTTCACTCCCGCTGGTCCCCGAGGACCCCAGAAATAATTAGTACCCCCCCCCCGGTGCCCGTCTGCATCTGGAACCAGTTCACCGCGTGTTCCCGCTTTACTACCAGCCGTACTACGCCTCGTTTCCAGGTCGTTCCCAAAGTAGGCTGCATGCGACTGGTCTCCAGCCAATCTCCAGACCCACAGCCGGGAGTGTTTCCTGTTCCTCCCGGCTTGTTAACCTCGCCTCATAAAGCCGGCTTTATGAGACCGCCGATCCCGAGCGGCTCTGAAGCGCTGCCGTGGGGAGACGGCCCCGCCGAGCTTTTAATAGCTTCTGCAAACAGGGTTTGATGTCTGTTGGTGTTCTGCAGGCTTCGCCGGGACACCGGGGTACCTGTCTCCAGAGGTGCTGAGGAAAGACCCTTACGGGAAGCCGGTGGACATGTGGGCCTGCGGTGAGACCATCTGCTGCCTCCGCAAACGACTTTACTAGACTTGAAGAAAATTACATGCAAATAAAGTTGTTTATTTTATTTGCACAGCAGCCGATCGTTAGAAAGACTCTTATCTCAGTCCAGTGAGACGAATGTGACATTTAAAGTTTTCCTCCTGTGTCCTGCTGGTTAGATAACCAGGATTAAAAACCAAATAAAGGGAATTCTCAGAGGAAAACTTCATTAGATTAAAGAGTTTCATCAGATGTAAGTTTGTATTCACAGGATGATAAATGCTTCAGGTCCTCAAATAACCCAAACTCACTCTGGAAGACTGAACTGGACCGAGACGGACACAAAAGAAAGACGATGGGCCTCTCCAACACCTTCAGGACCCACTTTCACCTCCACATCCAGACTTCCCAGCATGCACCAGATGCTTGAAGCAGTACACATCAGAGAAAAGTAAAAAAAAAAAGTCAATGACGTTAATGAGGAGTCCTAAAAACCAAACAATGGTCAAGAATAAGTCAAATGGCCCGGTTCCACCTATCCTACTCTACTCCACTCTACTCCACTCTACTCTACTCGACTCTACTCGACTCTACTCTACTCTACTCTACTCTATCCTACTCTACTCTACTCTACTCTACTCTACTCTACTCTACTCTACTCTACTCTACTCTACCCTTAAACTGACCTAATCGCAGGTGACAGTGATAGTAAGATGGGTTCCAGCCCAGGTTGTAGTTCACCAACATTTCATTCAGCCTGTTCTTCCAGAGGACTACAAAGAGAATCAGCCTCTCGAATTAATCATTGCTGACGCACACTTCTGATGGGCCAGGGTCTGAGATAACACACACACACACACACCTGCTCTGACACACTGCGTCCACAGACAAAGCTGGTCGAGACACCTTTGATCTTTTCACGGCTGTCGGCCGACTGATGCAGACGTTGCTGCTAACGCCATCAAACAGCAGCTGCTTCATTACCGCGCTGCTGATTATTGATACGCTGGTCCGGATCCATAATTAATTGGATTGGTGAGCGCTTCACAGCTGGAATTAGCAACCAAATCATCGTTCATTACGGAATGAAGCAGGAAAAACACCTCAATATGATTTTGTTTAGGAGCCCGGTTTACAGAATTAGCAGAAATCGGTCGATCCTGTGTGGCTAACGGCTAACAGGATCTCATGTGGCACAGAGTATTGCAGGCGTGAAAATGAATTTGCTGCCCGTCTGACGTGGCTCTCTGCCTCCAGGTGTGATCCTCTACATCCTGCTGGTGGGCTACCCTCCGTTCTGGGACGAGGACCAGCACAGGCTCTACCAGCAGATTAAAGCCGGAGCTTACGACGTGAGTCTTACCGCTTTGAGTTATGCTAGCATAGCTCATCACCACAGGAAGCAGCCTTATTCGTTATTATTTCTATTTGTTTCTCCACTGAATGTAAAATACTGTTGATCCTCACTACAAAAAACGATGACGAGTCAGGCTAGGATTTCTGTTTTATGCTAGCTTGTGGTTTCCGGCCTACATTTGGTCAGTTCATGAACAGAACTCTCTGACAGCCTGGCTCTGCGTCGATGTGGACCAGGAGAGTGTGTGTCGCGCTGGGAAGACGCTTTCTCCACGTCACAGTTCTAACTTCTGCTTTTAGAGACGTCCTTCGGCTGTGATCATTTTCTCCCACATCACTGTTAAATTAGAACAGTAAAGGGAAACCGTTTCATGGGTTCATAATGAACAGGTTTTTTTTTTTTAAGCTTCTGAAGATGTTTAAAAAATTGTGCAGTTCCTTATTCCGAACAATCACACATTGTTCCAACGTATTTGGGGATTAAAGCCGGGAAGTTCCTACAATTAGAATTTCCGAAAAGTGTTAAATGAAAAAATTAATCCTAATCGTGAGTTTGAAGGTTTTGCTAATTAGCCTCTCAGTGTTAGCTAGCTCATGCTAATGCTAACCATGCAAACCCAACATCTGCTCAGTCAACGTTAAGGTCATTTAGTTTGCACGTAAAATTATTAAATCAGCTGTAAAAAGGTGAAACTGTTAACATGATTAAGAAATATGGAAGAGTTCCTGAAGTCACTTAAATAACAAAAAGAGCTAAAATTAAACCTAAACCTCTTAAACAACTTCATTGACTAAACTGTAAGAAGGTAAAACACCGACTGCTCAGCTCTGATAAACACTGTAAAACAGAGGAAGATAACTAAAACCAGTAAAATATCAATAAATATGTTAACATGGGTGAAATCAGTAAAACAGCTAAACTCAAGTAAACTGTTAAAACAGCTGAGATTGTTGAAACTGCTGCAGTTTTTCAGTTGAGATGAACAATTAAATGGAAAACTTATTAATTGTAATATATTGATGGTGCGACTTGTGGAAGTTTGAGCTCTCAGTGTACAGTGTTGACGGTTTGAATCCGTCCTGCAGTTCCCGTCTCCTGAGTGGGACACCGTGACGCCCGAGGCCAAAGACCTGATCAACAAGATGCTGACCATCAACCCGGCCAAGAGGGTCACCGCCACCGACGCCCTCAAACACCCCTGGATCTGCGTAAGTGTCCCTCCCATCTGCCCCAGGGCAGCTGGTCCTCTGGTCTGCCCCGGGGCAGCTGGTCCTCCGGTCTGCCCCGGGGCAGCTGGTCCTCCGGTCTGCCCCTGCTGACTGACCGCTGTGTCTGTGCTCCACCAGCAACGCTCCACCGTGGCGTCCATGATGCACAGGCAGGAGACCGTGGAGTGCCTCAAGAAGTTCAACGCCAGGAGGAAACTGAAGGTGAGGACCATCCGGCTCGGCCCCGCCCCGCCCCGCAGGGCACCACCTGACCTTTAACCCTCGTCTCTGCCCGTCTCTCTGTAGGGCGCCATCCTGACGACGATGCTCGCCACCCGTAACTTCTCAGGTAGGACGGCGCCGGTCGTGCTAATGACAGCATGTCTCTGCGGTATTGATTCCTCATCAGTCTCAAAGGCCACGGCGGACGAGTCCGTCTCCTGAACTGCCCGTCCACTCCGTCTCCATCATGTATGGGCCGTTTTGTCGAAGACGCCTGTCCTCCGAGGCGCTGGCCTTTAGAGCCCATTATCCGTCCTCGGTCTGAGGCGGCGGGATCGATGAGGTCCCATCTGGACGTCCCTCTAAAGGGCAGAGCGTCCAGACGTCATCCTCTTGTGACGAATACCAGCAAGGTGGATATGCGTGAAGCATATCAGAGGTTTGATGTTGAAGACAGTCTTTGGCAATCTGTGGCGTTTAGCACCTGGCTCCTGGTTCCTGCTTTGTTGATAAAACTGGACTTCCGGAGACTTCCTGCTGTCTTGATTTGATTTTAAGAAGAGGAAACTTGCTCCTAGTGTTTGACTTTGTTTCTCTCTCTTCCTCCTCTGGTCTGGTAACTCATGTGGGAGGTAAGAGTCCTCGGTGCAGCCGCCGCCGAGCTTCAGTCACGCCTACTAAAGCCTCAGTGCATGCGCCGGCGGCCATATTGGATGACGAGACAGTACAGATTCCCGTTGACTCGTTCAGGATTGTCGTTTTCCAAACACGCTTCCTGACGATGAAACCAGTCAACATTGGACTGAACCTTGATGTAAAACAGTTGGAACGACGCTACGGTGCACATGCTAATGCTAACGTCTACTGTCTTGTTCCTCCAATATGGCAACTGAACCGTCGCTCACGTCCCATCAAGCCACCGTTAATCAGCATTCACATTATTGATGTTTTGACAATGCTAACCCTCCTGAACCCCTCCACCCCTCACCCCTCCATCCCCCACCCCTCCATCCCTCACCCCTCACCCCTCCATCCATCACCCCTCCATCCCTCACCCCTCACCCCTCCACCCCTCACCCCTCCATCCCCCACCCCTCACCCCTCCATCCCCCACCCCTCCATCCCTCACCCCTCACCCCTCCATCCCTCACCCCTCCACCCCTCACCCCTCCACCCCTCACCCCTCCATCAGTCACCCCTCCTCCCCTCACCCCTCCATCCCTCATCCCTCCACCCCTCACCCCTCACCCCTCCATCCCTCATCCCTCACCCCTCCACCCCTCACCCCTCCACCCCTCACCCCTCCTCCCCTCACCCCTCCATCCCTCCACCCCTCACCCCTCCACCCCTCACCCCTCCATCCCTCACCCCTCCACCCCTCACCCCTCCTCCCCTCACCCCTCCATCCCTCACCCCTCCACCCCTCACCCCTCCACCCCTCACCCCTCCATCCCTCACCCCTCCTCCCCTCACCCCTCCATCCCTCATCCCTCCACCCCTCACCCCTCACCCCTCCATCCCTCATCCCTCACCCCTCCACCCCTCACCCCTCCACCCCTCACCCCTCCATCCCCCACCCCTCACCCCTCCATCCCCCACCCCTCCATCCCTCACCCCTCACCCCTCCATCCCTCACCCCTCCATCCCTCACCCCTCCACCCCTCACCCCTCCACCCCTCACCCCTCCATCCCTCACCCCTCCTCCCCTCACCCCTCCATCCCTCATCCCTCCACCCCTCACCCCTCACCCCTCCATCCCTCATCCCTCACCCCTCCACCCCTCACCCCTCCACCCCTCACCCCTCCATCCCTCACCCCTCCACCCCTCACCCCTCCTCCCCTCACCCCTCCATCCCTCATCCCTCACCCCTCACCCCTCACCCCTCCACCCCTCACCCCTCCACCCCTCACCCCTCACCCCTCCATCCCTCACCCCTCCATCCCTCACCCCTCCACCCCTCACCCCTCCTCCCCTCACCCCTCCATCCCTCACCCCTCCACCCCTCACCCCTCCACCCCTCACCCCTCCATCCCTCACCCCTCCATCCCTCACCCCTCCACCCCTCACCCCTCCATCCCTCACCCCTCACCCCTCCACCCCTCACCCCTCCATCCCTCACCCCTCCACCCCTCACCCCTCCACCCCGGAGCCTCCACCTGCTATGCCGATCATGCATGAAACCGTGATTCCTGATTGGCTCTGCCGACACCAGAAGAACCAATCAGACGATGAAGACTCACTGCTCCCCCTGAATCTCTGTCCGTTTTTTATTTTTATTTTGTTTTTGTAAGCTAAAAAGTTGACTACAGCTGAAATCGCATGTTCCACACTGATCACCGAGTTTCACATTGTCCTCTCACTCAATCTGCATTCCCTCTTCTTCTTCCAGTGTGTGTGTGTGTGTGTGTGTGTGTGTGTGTGTGTGTGTGTGTTCCAGGTGGCCGCTGACTCTCTTCCGTTGTTGTCTTTGTCTCTGCAGCAGCCAAGAGCCTGCTGAACAAAAAGCCGGACGGAGTCAAGGTGAGTCCTGCTTCTGTTCCCGGTCCAGAGTCCTCTCTGCCGTCTCGGGTCTGCCTACCCGGAAACCTGCGGCGGCGTGGAGGGATGGGGTTTCCTCTCTGGACCCGGCCCCTGCTCGTGGGCGTGACAGAGAGGGATGAAGCCCACCAGCAGCTGCTGCAGACTAATAACCAGGATGAATAAATCCGGCCGCGAGTTTCGCCCTCATTACGACGGTTTGAGAGGCAGAGCGATCGTCTCCTCCCTCGTCACGGTCCGGCCCTTAAAGCCCAGAAAGTTCTTATTCCACAACGTCTTCACAGTGTAAATGCTCCTGGTTCGATACGATGGCAGATCTGCTCAGCTGAGGAGGAGGAAGAGACTCAGGTGAAGCGTTCAGAATAAAGCGAACTTCTGTGGCGTTATTTTAATGTGGAAAGATCAAAAATCATCAGATTTATGCAGTTTGAGCTGTGAAAGGTTCAGTTTAATGAGCAGAAAAATCTTTATTACAGAGTAAGGTTGAGGAAGTCCAGACCCAGGACTCTTATTTTGACGGTGGACTCAGGTTAAAGGTTCAGACAGGAAGTGACATGTCCCTGCAGGTCTAGGAGTTTACCTCACAGCTGATTATCAGCTGAGACATGAAAGGTTTAACCAGACTCCAAGCCGCAGATCACCAAATCCAATCCACAGATTGGTCCTTCATCATCTTCATCATTATCATCATCATCGTGTTTGCTCCTCATCTCATCTGGGAGAGGATGAGATCAAAGGTTTTCTCAAACCTGCCAATCAGGGAAATGGACCGTTAACCTGATGAAAGGTGGCGGTTCCTCAGCTGGTTCCAGTTTAGATCTGGAATGTCTGCAGTCGGATGTCCAGCTGTGGAACCTGTTGTCAGCTTGTGTTTGATATGACAGGATGAATCCTCGAGGTTCAGTCAGGTTCAGCTCCATCAGCTCCTGCTGCTTCACAGCTCTGCTCCAGAGGCGAATCCTTCCGGAACAGACCGAGACCGACTCGTGTTTCTGCTGCTGCAGGCCTGGTTTCTGTCTCCTCTCTGATTACCATTCCTCATGCTAACCGTCGGCCGGTTCGACCAACTGGTGGACTGCTGTCCCTCATCAGGACGTTAATGGATGAACTGGCATCTGCTGCTGACGAGAAAACGCTCTTAGACATGGATAGAGACGGTCCTGTCTTTAAATGAGACGCTCCTGTCTTTAAATGAGACGCTCCTGTGTGGAAACGTGCCGATGGAACCTGGTTGTGTCTTGTGTCGTTGTCTCTCGCTGCAGAAACGCAGGACGGACGCTACAGAACATCTGAGGGTAGGCCGGGCTGGCAGTGGAACGTTAGAGCTAGAACCCAAACCTCAGAGCCGTTTCAGACTGGGGAGGCACTCGGAACACCAGGAACAGGTCCAGATCCAGCTTCCTGGAGGTGTTCTGGATCAGTACCTGGTCAGATCAGTGGAAGGGGAGGACTCTTCTCCAGACGGAGTCCTGGAGTGTGTCCTCAGTCTGAAACGGGTCTTAGAGCCTGAACAGGTCTGGTGTAGTTTAGTTTCTTCAGCAGTGACCCCCTTCTCCTCCCCTCATGAAGCCTGATGGACACACTCAGATCAGACCCTGACCCAGCAGACGGGTCAGTCTTGTGAAGGACTTCCTTTGTCCAGGTCTTGTCACTCATGATATTGACAGCCTGGAAATTCCAGGTGTCCCCCGTAGACCCTGTCCCATTGACATCCAACAACCCCCCCATTCCCTGCACCACTTCTAGTCTGGACACTGGATACAAATGGGTGGAGCTGGAACAGGGACACATCTAAAACACGTAGACCCTGGAGGACCGGAGCTGGACCCCGCTGGTCCACGCTGCCAGGACGGATCTTTTATCACCACCAGCAGCTCAGGGAGGAACGCCCAGTACTGCTGCACTGAAGAAAGACGTCTCCTGGCTCAATGGGATTGGTTGAAACGGGTCTTCCGGGAACGGGTCTTTATTTTCAGAACCTCAGCAGATGTGATTTTAAGATCCAGCAGGAAGAACCCTGCAGGTCCCAGCAGAACCTGGACCAGCTGGACTCTCACCTTCCATCCAAGCTTCAAAGAAAGGGAAGACAGAGAAACTGTGACAGGAGAGGTAGTGGTGCAGTGACGGCACAGGAACCGACACCAGAACCGGGCCCAGGCCACACCAGAACCAGTCCCAGATGACACCGGAACTGGTCCTAGATGATACTACAACTGGTCCCAGATTACACTATAACCGGTCCCAATCAAAACCAGAACCGATCCGGGAGTATACTAGAACTGGTCCCAGACGACACTCTGGCCGGTTCCAGACTATACCATAACTGGTCCTAACTGACCCTAGAAATGGTCCGGAACTACACTAGACCTAGTCCCAGAGGACACCCATACTGGTCCCAGACTAAAGAAGAACCGGTCCCAGACTACACCAAAACCAGTCCCAGAGGACACCTGCAGACCCAGTAGCAGGACTGCTCCTCCAGATCAGGCTGATCTCTGCAGACTCCATGGATTAACTGAACCTCACTGCTTGGGAGATTTGTCCCTCTGTGCACGATGTGCCGTCGTCTGTCCCTCCGAGACTGACGGGGGCTTTTCCGTCCGTCTCGTTGAGCGTTGGACATGTCTTCACGCGGCTTCCCGTCCTTCGTCGGCTCGGCGTTTCACCGCCTTCCCTCCGCAGCAGCCGGACACTAAGCCTTGTCCCCTCTGCCCTGTCGGTCTGTCCGTCTGTCTCATGTGTCCCTCCAGATCAACAACAAGGCCAATGTGGTCTCCGGCCCTAAAGAGCCCGTCCCCGCTCCTGCTCTGGTACTCTGCCTGCTGCCTGTCTGCATGCCGTCCGCTCAGCGCCGCTCCGTCCTGCCATTCCATCTGTTTCGTGGTGGAACCAGTTTCGTTTCTTCCATTGAGCTTCGAGCGACCGTCTCGCTCTCCATCCGTGGTCTCCGTCCTCCTCTTGTTGTTGATGAAGGCCGTGCACGCAAACTGGAGACGGTTTGTGGTGTCAGACATAAGGCCCGCGCGTCAAAACGGGGCCGCATGAAGCTGCAATGTGGCCTAGCATGAAGATGAGATTTTTGTTGATTCCTGTTGAGCAGGCGGACGGGTTGATGCTCTCTCTCTAAAACCTCTCCAGCCTTCCTGGAACTCGTTTTGAAAAGCTCTCGTAAAATTTATTTTTTACCTTTTGGAAATGGCTGTCATGAAGAACCAATGTTCTCAAGTGTTTTTCCAGTGTTGTCTCCATCATGTCCTCCTGTGTGTGTTTGAACCACGGCTGTCAAAAGATACATCTTCTTAATTGCGATCGATCGTGTTTTGCAACTCAAAATAAAGTTGTAACACTGAAATTTCAACAGTGACCTAAATTCAACCAATCTGTGTGAATTCTGAATTCACACAGATTGGTTGAATTTAAGTTAATTGTTGAAACTGGTTTGATTTCTCAGTTAATTAGGAATCAGGTCAACTTTTTGTATTTTATTTCAAAATAAAGTGCTATACACCAACTTTATTCAATAAAATGAAATAAAATTTTTAAATTGGGGGGGAAAAGTCCTAACGGTAACTCAGTGCCAGCCCTGGTCTGAACCCGTGCTGTAGTGACTCTTATTTTTTTAACCTTCCTTCCACTTCCTCCTCCATCCTTCTCTTTGACTGCTGCTGCTGCTGATCTCTTCCTTCCTAACTCTTCCTCCGTTCTGCACCTCCGTCTCTTCCTCCGCCCGTCAGGAGCCTCAAACCACCGTTATCCACAACCCGACCGATGGAAACAAGGTATCGGCCTCCGCCCGGCAGCGTGGCGGCGTCCGGCGGCGTGGCGTCGTCCGGCAGCGTGGTGTCGTCCGGCGCCGCTAGAGTAGAGTCTCTGTCGTGGCTTGTGTGGCGTTCAGGAGACGTCGGCTGGTCTGTGGCATGCTCGTCTGGCTGTGAATGTTCCAACGCCGTGTTCAGACTGGAGAATGAGAACAGCTGGTCGCTGTGCAGTGGCGTGACAGGAGGACGGTCATGCACAAGCCGTGCGCATGCTTTGCATCTTGGCTTTGGGACCCAACACAATGCGACTTGATGCGACTTGACTCGACTTGACTTGACGCGACTTGACACGATTAACACAATACGACTTCACTTGACACAACGCAACTTGATTTGACGCGACACGATTGACACAATGTGACTTAATGACTTGATTTGACACGACATGACACGACTTGACACGACTTGACTTAACTTGATTCAACTTCACACGATTAACACAATGCGACTTGACTTGACGCGACACGATTGACACAATGCGACTTAATGTCTTGACTTGACATGACATGACACGACTTGACGCAACGTGACTTGACACGATGCAACTTGACGCAACCCGATTTGACTTGACACGACTTGACCTGGCACAACTTGACTTGACACGACTTGACCTGGCGTTACTTGACTTGGTGCAACTTGACTTCACACGATGTGAATCAACACAAAGTGTCTTGACGCAATGCGACTTGCTGTGACGCGACGTGATGCCGGCTGGTAGTGCAGACACGCAGTGTGTGTTGTTGTGTGTAGTCAGGCTGTTGTGTGGAGCTTCAGTCTCTGACACTCATCAGTTCAATGTCAAATTGACCACGAGCATCTCAGTCTTTACATACTAAAACTAGAGCTGCCAAGATCATTTTTCAATCACAGCTAATCACATTATTTCCATAGTTAATAACGATTAATCACACTTTGAATAGCATTTTTTAAATGGTTTTGTTTTCCATTTGCAGGCAGTTTTCAGTCCATAGTGTAAAGCGTTCATCAGTCCAAACCATCTCTTCAGGAATGAATTTAAAGTCACTGTTGGAGTCCAGCATGGAGACTTCCTGCAGCCACTTTCAGTTTAAAAACGACATGTCTATTTGAGACTCTTGATCCATCAGTTCATTTGTTACGAAGACCTGAAGTTATTGATCCACCGACGCGAGGTGCAGCTGTCACTTTCATTACTGCTTAGCAAACACATCTACATAGAAATAGCTGTAAAAACAAACCTGAGCAGCTAAATTCTTAAACAATAAAATCTGTGACTCCCTGACAGATTTGTTGGCATTACTTTCATTCATTAAGAACAAATAAAAATGTTCACAATCAGAAGCAGTCCGAAGTGCACTCAGCAGTTCAGAAGATCGAAGGAAGAAAACTTTAAACTCGACACTTTGCGTGATTAAAGAAGAGCTCAGAGTCAAGAACACAAGAAAAACTGAGCTTTCTGAGGCCAAAAGAGATGTCCTGAGCTGAAACTGAACTGATGAGTGTTTCCCCGACATCCTGCTGTTCTCTGACGGTTCCTCTGCGATCATCAGAAGGAACTTCTCCATTGGAATGAAAGAGTTTTTACCGTTTTCTGTCTGAACGTCTCCGTGAGTCGTAAACTCTCAGCTCCTGGAAATGTTTCTGAACGTGATCAGCGGTTCTGGAGACGCTCACCGTTTCTCCCGGCTGGTCGGTTCCGGTTCTGACGAGGCTCAGACCGTCCAGCCCGTCCCAGACCTCCGTCCCCCCTGCTGACCCCCCTCTGTTTCTGGTTCTGCAGGAGTCCAGCGAGAGCGCCAACACCACCATCGAAGACGAGGACGTGAGAGGTAGGCTCCAGCTCGCCGTTCCGCCTGCTTCCGGAACCTTTCGGTGCTTACAGGCGTCTCTGGTCCTGCCGGCCTCCGGGTCTGGGATGTGGAAGCATCCGGTCTGCTTTAAGTTCCTCCCCGTTTCCTCCGGTCTGCATGTTCTGATGATCTTTGCTGTGAGCGAATGAACGGCTGTCTGCTCTCCTGGGTCCGTATGAAGCAGGAATTCAGGCTTAACAAGCTCTGAAGCATCATTAACTCAGATTCAGCTTTATTTCATCTCACGTCCACATCTGCAGCTCCTGTCTCGCGTTTGGTCTGTACATCTAAAAAGTGTCCGATCATTCTGAAAACGCTGAGCTGGACCGGCAGCAGGGTCTCTCTGAAGTCCCAGGAGACGTCTGGTTGAAGCTCCGTCCTAAATTTAGTGTGGTGTTGGCTTCCTCCTCCACCACAGCGTGAAGAGTGTGTTTCTGTTTTTGTCGGCGGTCAGTGTGTTTCAGTCCAAACTGCTCCTCAGATCCACAGAACTGGAGTCTCTCAGGAGTTTTTACACTTTCAGCTCATTTTTTCCTTCACACTCAAACTTTCAGCGGATTGTTTTGATTGTTTGAAACTTTGAGACATGGAATCCCATGATGCACCACTACAGTTACAGCTTCTTCCTTCAAGCAGAACACACACACACACACACACACACACTCTGTCTCATCTTCATCGCCCATCTGTCCCCAGCTGGAGGAAGCAGGACGAGCAGCTCTGAACAAACTGTCATGTCCTGCATGTCGTCTTCATTTCATCTTGTTTTTCTTCTCTCTGCTCCATCGTCCTCCTCTTCCTCCTCTTCCTCCTCCTCCTCCTGTCTCCATGTCAGTGGCTCGCTCCAGTCCTCAGATCTTCCACCTGAGGCGCCCTCCCCCCCCTCTGCGCCGCTCCTCCTCCTCCTCCTCCTCCTCCCCCCCCTCCCCCTCCCCCTCCCCCTCCCCCTGCTGGTTCTCCCCCGGCGTCTGGCCCGGGCCGGAGGAGTTCTGTCACTACGTCCTCTGGGCGCTGGTCTCTGCCTACCTGCTCCTCTTCTTCACCTCTTCCTCTCTGGTCATTTTCTCTGATCGTCTCACCTCATGCCACTGTGACCCCCATCACACCCCGGACCCCGACCCCCGGTCCGACCCGGGCCCCGTCGACTCCCAGTGTAAGTCCTGAGAGCCCAAAAGAACCTGGACTGAACGTCACAAACTGTCACCACATTTCTAAAAAGCAACAGTACAGAACTTAACAAATCAAAAATGGGAAAACTGTTTAAATCAGAAATCAATGAATGAATCACAGTTGAGACTAAAACATGCGTTCATATCTCCAGTCGCAACAAACAGCTGACAAGACTAAACAGAAGAAAACAGAGAAACCTTTCCCTTTGCCCAGTCCGACCAGTGAGGAACCACTTCAGAGTGACGCTCTGGAGTGAAGCATCGTCACAACCGTCATGGTTCTTCATCCGGTCATCGTTTCTCGGTGTGGTTTGACAAAATCACGTCTCTGCAGTTTAGAACCAACAAGCAGCGGATCCTATCGCAGCTTCATCAGTAGAGGTTGTGGAGGACTGAACCTCCCTCTTGTGTGACAGCGCCCCCCGCTGGACACCAGCTGCTGCTGCACCTCACAGTGTGACTGACTGGTTCAGTCTGTCGGAGCCGGTCTGGTTCCTTCCTGTGCAGAGGTCTGTTTTCCTGACGTCTCGTCTCGCTGTGGGGGTGGAGACGTGGAGACGAGCCGGAGCTGCTGCTCTTCTCCCCAAACCGTCTCCGTCTGGAGCTGCAGTCCGTCCAATCACATCGCAGGACGCCGACCATCCAGACCGTCGCTGCTGCTCTGGAAACTCCTGAACTTTGACCCGTTTGCGTTCTGTATCAGGCTGTCAAAGTTCAAACCCAAAGCTTATTCCTGACAGTCAACCTCACAACAGTCCAACTTTGTGGGGCGTTGATGTAATTAGATGATTGAGTGTTCTGATCAGTTGTCTGAATTATACTGAATAAACATGGAAATGATTTGGATTAAATAGAAAGAAATATCAAATATGTGAGAATTTCATCAAACACAAATCAAAAGGGAGAAATCTGACTTTTAAAGAGGAAAGACGTCTTAACAGACCATGTGTGGTCTGCTCTTCGCCCTCTGTGGGTTATATAACGTATTGACCCGCCTCTGACCTCTGACCGGGTTGTTCTGGTGGGTTTGGTTTTGGTGATGTTTGTCTCAGATGGACCGGCGTTCTGCCGGTTCCTGTTGGAACCTGTGGACCCCCCCGGTCTGTGGACCCGTCCCCCCGTCTGTCCTGTCAGCCCGGTCCGTCCGGCTGCACCTCGTGTTTGCTGTTTGCATTTTAAAGTCCAGGTCGAGGACTTTCTGCCGAGTCAGCAGCCGGCTGGACGTGGGCGGCTGTATAAAGCCGTCCGTCCCCCGTCCGAGGCCGTCCTCTGTCTGCGGTCTCGTGTCGACATGCTGGGCGTCTCGGTCTGCGCTTTGCTGGTCCTCATGTCCCTCCAGGGACTCGGCGCTCAGCAGAAGACGGTCAGCGTCCAGCTGGCTCAGAACTTCAGCGGATCTGAAGACGTTGGAGGTAAAGCAGCGGACGTGTGGACGTCCGGCCGTCTGTAGAGGTTCAGACAGACCGGGACCCTGCTGGAGGCTCCGCCAGGGGTCGTTTGGAGGTCGTGATCAGTTGAAGCTTCGCTCTCTTGTCTCGGTTCAGTCGAGCAGCTTCGATAAATAATAATGAGATAAATTTATAGGGATAAATTCTACAGATTTTATATTTAAAAGTTCCTCATGGTTCTCATTCATGCACTTTGCAGTTATGTTTAGCATTAGCATTAGCAGTATGAATGCTAACGCGTGTGTGTGTGTGTGTGTGTGTGTGTTGAAGCCCCTCGGCCTTTGCATGTCTCCTTCACGCTGTAACCGTCTCTCAGAAGACGCTCTCATTCTGTCCACTCCTTGTTTCCTAGCTTACCTGCTTAGCATGAAAGGTAATGTGGATGTTGTGGAGCCGGCTGGCCCCGCCCCCTGCCCTGGCCCCGCCCCCGGCCCCGCCCCCCAGCCCTCTGATCTGTGTGTCCACTCTGACGATGTGTCCCGGTTCAGTCCCTGGACGTTGTCCCGTTGTGATGTGGGATTCATGTCTCTGACTGCTGTCCTGCTGGAGAAGAGTAAACTGTGTGTGTGTGTGTGTGTGTGTGTGTGTGTGTGTGTGTGTGTGTGTGTGTGTGTGTGTGTGTGTGTGTGTGTGTGTGTGTGTGTGTGTGTGTGTGTGTGTGTGTTTCAGCCCGGAAGCAGGAGATCATCAAGGTGACGGAGCAGCTGATTGAAGCCATCAATAACGGCGACTTCGAGGCATACACGTCAGTCCCGTCCTCCAGATGTTCCAGATGTTCCAGATGTTTCCAGGTGTTTGGACTCTAACCGGCTGCTCGGTGTCTCCCCACAGGAAGATCTGCGACCCTGGACTCACGTCCTTCGAGCCCGAGGCTTTGGGGAACTTGGTGGAGGGAACCGACTTCCACCGCTTCTACTTCGAGAACGGTAAAGAGAGACGGAACTTTATTCTGAAAGGAAATCCCCAGAGGCCAAACAGGAAGTCCATCTGTTGGGTTTCATTTGATTGACGTGTCCCCGGTGCGTCCTCAGCCCTGTCCAAGGGGAAGCAGCCCATCCACACCATCCTGCTCAACCCCCACGTGCACCTGATCGGCGAGGAGGCGGCGTGCATCGCCTACATCCGCCTGACGCAGTACATCGACGGCGCCGGCCTGCCGCGCACCATGCAGTCCGAGGAGACGCGCATCTGGCACCGCCGCGACGGCAAATGGCAGAACATCCACTTCCACCGCTCCGGGTCGCCCACCGTGCCCACCAAGTGAGGCCACGCCCCCCGGGACGCCGCCCTCCTCCTCTGGCGTAGAGCATCCTCCTCCTCTAACCTCTGCGTCTGGTCTCTCTTGCAGCTGAGACGCCGTCCTCACATTACGAACGTCCTCCGGCCTACAGCGAGTCAGCTGACCATGCCCCGCCCCCCACACGTCACCATCAGAGCCCCTCCCCCCAAATTCAATGAAGCCAACCCTCCGCCCTGGTTTGCTCTAGCCCCGCCCCTTTGCCCCGCCCCCTCAGTGTGTTGTTTACATATCGTCGCTGCTGGACTGATGACTGGAGTGTGAGCCGAGGGGGAGGAGCCTGGCGTCCTGGGCTCTTCCATCTTTTATGACTCATCTTATTTCTTTTTTAAACTTTAGCTCGGTGTGTTTTAGCTAGTTGTGGCCCCGCCCCCCCCGAGCGGCCGGACCCTGTCATGTGATCGGCCGCCGTCGCCCTCGCCGTAGCATCCTTTACTTCCCACCCGTCGTGACGGTTTTTGGGGTTTTCTCGGCTCGATGGAAAATGTTTCGCTTCCCCGCTTCGCTCTCCGGGTCTTCTCGGGTTTTGCTTCGTTTCGGTGACGTAGCGCTTTTTTGATAATTGATAAAAGTAACTACTCTTTCTTCTTCTACTTGCTTGAGCTTTAGCTTCACGAGCTGCAGCTAGCTTTGATTTGAAGGTACAGAACGTATCGCCCCGCCTCATTCAGACGCTGAGCGACTCGTTACCGCCGCCCAGTGGCCGGCGGCGGCGTTGCTTGGAGTGTGCGTACTGTACCTTTAAATGGCTGGAACTGGGCGCTCTAAAGGGAAATCCTGGCGGAGCAGCGTGAAGAGTGGCTGTGGTGATAGAATGTACGCCGTAGACGTCGTGTGACTCCCAGCAGCCGCTTCCTGTTTTTACACAGAACTCAGAGAGGTTCTGTCCGGTTGGTCGGGCTGCGAGTGACGAGCCAATCAGAGAGTCCGCTGGGTTCCTGAAGCACACGACGGACGAGTTTGACCCTGTAAACGTGTCTTCATTTTGGCTTTGATTCTGAAGCCCTGGTGTGGTGTTATTGGAGCGTCTGGATGACTGAAACACCCGTCCAGCTCCGTCCTGTCCTCCACCTTCAGAGTTGAGTCATACAGGTTTAGATTTTAGACATTTTTTGTACATTTTGTATCACATTCAGTCTGGGATCACTTTCATATTCTTCCTTTTATGCTTTTAATTTGTAAATCCTGAATGTCTTCATCCTCAGTTCTTCATGTTCTGTGCTCCTCCTCTTTCAGACATTTTCTGTCCTGCTCTCCCTCCAGTTCTTCTTTGCAGACTCGTTTCACATTCCTTCATTCCATCGTCAGTACTTCTGGTTTCTGCTCTGAAACCAGACCGCTGGCTGGTTGGAGTTGAACCCGTCTGGTGACTCCTCCTCGTCTTCCTGCCGTCTTCTGGAACCGTTCCGTCGTGTCGGTGGTTCGCCGTTGACTCTCGTCCCGACTCGCCTCGTTCCGGTCTGAGGATGTCTGGGTGCGGGTTCAGGGAGAAGGTCCTCAGAGTTCCTGTTGGTGTCGAGCGGTTTCTCTGGATCGGGTGTTTATCTCCTGCTCAGAGGAGACTCTGCTCGTTAGTTTCATCACTCTGCACCAGAAGACACTTCCTGGTTGGACGCCGGTACTCTGTGACCGCGGCGGGACGAGCCTGATGTACGTTTCAGAAATCTCTAATAAAATGTGTGATTTATGCCTCAGCGTGTCGACGTGGTTCCTGTTTCTAAACGTCTGAAGTCATGTGACGCTCCGGTCCAGCCCTCCTTTTTTTTTTTTTTTCCCTTGTCCTGTTCGGCAGTTGGGGTGTGCAGTATTGTATGATTGTAGCCTTTTACTATCCGAACAGATTTTAATGTTAGCAGCAGGAAGAGACTGAATCTCCTCCTGCTGCTGCCTTTATTTAAAGCTGGCATCCGGCATGGCTGAGGACAGGACCGGGACGGAAATGCTCACAGAGCGAGAGACAGAGAGAGAGATAAAGACGGGGGGGTAACAACCTATGTACAAATGCAAAACAGTGTTGTCAACACAACCAAGAACCATCCCAAACCCCAAATCTAGACAACACCAAAACAGAGCCGACAACCAACACAAAAACTGACAGAACCATACATTTTTATATATATATATATATATATATATATATATATATACAAAATATAAATTTTTTTTTTTTTTTTTGACAATATAGCTAGTAGTAACTAGTAGTAACTAGTAGTAAACTCGGGGCGTGCATCAAGAGAGGGCTACTACAGATCACCATTATTCTAACCACCACAAGAAGACAAGGTAACCCAGTATGTAAAGAGTGATTAAAGATCAGCGTGATCATGTGAATATGATGGTGATAGTGATCATGCATATATGACCTCTGACCTCTGAGAAGGCCAGAAGCAGGCCAGAGAGGCCCTCAGAGCCCAGACAGCCAGCGGTCATCACAGAGCCCGGATCCAAGCCGCCCCCCCAGGCAGACGCCCACGCTCCGGTCCAGAAACGGGGCAGAGGAAAGCCCCGGCCGGGGACCCCGGCAGCCCCGGGGCCCGGGCCCCGCGGAGCCACGACCGGCAGGAGCCGGTCCACCCCGGGCGCCGGACGCCCGGGGCGGGCAGGGCCGAGAGCCCAAGGCCCAAGAGCCCAGGACGCCCGGGGCGGGCAGGGCCGAGAGCCCAAGGCCCAAGAGCCCAGGAGCCAACCCCCCACCCAGGCGGAGGGCCATGACCCCCCCGGGAGAACTGGCCCACACGGGCGGCTACCCACCCCAGGCCAGCACCCCCCCAGCGCTCCGGCCACGCACCCCAAGATCCAGGGCATCACACCCCCCCCTGCCCCCCCGTCCACCCCCCGACCCCCCCCCCACCCTGTCCTCTCCCACCTCACTCCCCCCCACCCCAACCCAACACTCACACCCACTCACTCACACACACCCACTCATCCCTAAACCAAACACCCTAAACCAAACACACTCACATTCTGACACGTTCACACACGCACACAGAACACATACACACACACACACACACACACACACACACACACACACACACACACTTACAGTCAACCCTAACCCAAACACACTCACATTCCCACGTCATCCAACCGTCATGTCCTGTGGGAGACCCCCCAAGAAGGCAAGGGAACACCGAAACCCACATCCAGGCCCCCCTGCCACCCACAACCGCCGCCTCCACCCCCCAAACCCCACCGCTGCAGACAGGTATGCACCCCCCAGAGCCAGCAGCCCCCCAAACCACAGTCGGTCCAAACCCCAGACCTGTGGGGAAAACAACACGGCAGCACGCCCGAGCCGACCGGCCCCCCCCAGCCAGGCCGACCCCCCCACCCCAATGGAAGGGGACAGCCCCCAGGCACCAGGGCCCAGGGCCCCCAGCCACACCCGCCCCAGGACACCCCGGCCACCCGGACAAGAACCGGCACCCACCGACCCAGGCCCCCCGGAGCCCCCGCCCCACCGCCGCCAGACAGCCCCAACAACCGGCGCCCCCCCCCCACCCCCAATCCAACCAAACACGAAGACAGCCCCCAGCGAAGCAGCCCAGATCCCGACCCCAAGACAGCGCCAACCACCCACTGCCATCAGGCCCCCCCCCCACCAACAACCGACCCTCAAAGAGGAGAGGCGCGGTCCAGCCCTCCTGATGGTTCCTCTCCTTCCAGAGCTCATTATGACACCAGAAGTTTTAGGTTTGAATAAAATATCTCATAGATCTGTTCTTAAGGACTTTCTGAAACCAGCACATCTTTTCTCCACTGATTAACTGGATAAAGGGGCGTGGCTCGTCCAGAAGGGGCGTGGCTCGTCCAGAAGAAAGAGGCGGTCTCAGTTTGACACATGTTGAGTTTATTGTTCTGCCAGGTACACACTGCAGCTGCTAGGCCTTTGTTAGCGTTTCAGCTTTGTATTTATCGCTGTTTTTAGTCATTTTTAACGTCATACATGCCCGTGTAGATAGTTTCACTGTTAATATGTATATAATCTTTTTCTTCCCTCCTAAATCACCATAAAACAAGACGCCTGTTTGTCAAATCGATGGTTAATTTTTCCCTGCTTGAATCAAAGGATCGAACCGCTGGACGAGTTTTCGGTCTGAACTGTAGATCAAAGCATCGGCAGACACACACACACACACACACACACACCGCTTCTCTGCGATGGCAAAAACAAAGTCATTTCTCTTCAGGTCATATTCTCACACACTCTCTCACACACACACTCTGTCAGCTGCTGGAGTGGACGGACGGGTCACACACAGACGGCAATAAATAAATGTGGACGGACAGACGCGGCGGCGTTGGCCTCTGGTGGGTGAAAGTGAAAAACAGCACAGTGCCTCCACAGCAAGTCCTTCATTCTCCTTACTGTCAACAGACACCGAAACCTCAGACCCAGCAGAGCGTCCCACTTCACACCTCCAGCCCCGACAGGCCCCGATATCGTCAATCGGTGTTTTCGTGGTTTTAACTCCAGACTGCGGCTGTTTGGCACATTGTGTGTGATTTCCTCTTCTGTTCTGTCAGACGCTGACATCTAGGGGCGGAATGGTGGAACTGCCGTCAGCAGCAGAACCAAACGAGCTATTTTTATGACTTTCCGCCCAAATCAAGTAGTTCTGGAGCCATAAAGAACATTTAACCTTTAACACGAGGCCAGTGCAGCTCAGGAGGATTCATCTTTAGTTTTGATGCACAAACAAAAATATTATCTAATGATGTATTTTAACTTCAGTTCATGATAAAGAACATCTTCTGACCTGCTTTTCCAACTGAGTTTAACAGTTCCCTTCCTCTTTTCAAGTATTTTTGTAAACAAGTTTCAAATTTTAGCAGTTTCACCTCTCAAGTAGTTTTCTTTTAGAAATTCTAAACATTTCTGGTTTTTTAAGCCATTCGATAAATGTTTCCCTTTTTTTGTTTTTGTGGTTTTAGTTTCACTTGTACCTTTTTTTATCCCTTTTGAACCAAGAGTGAAAATTCTTCTGTAAAAGTACTGAAATGTTTACTCATACTGTGAAGGGTTCCTGGAGCCGCTACAGAGGGACTGAAGAGCCACAGGTTGAACACCCTGAGCAGGACGATGGAAACAGTGCTAAACAGCTGATCTATCAGCTCTACTGATCGACCCAGCGGACGGGAATCGAACTACAGGTTTGTTATTGGCACAGCTGGGTGTGTTGTCATGCCTTGTCCAGCAGGGGGCGGTGTGTTTGTGCTGAGCTGGTTCTGTGTGTTTTCTGCTGTTTGTTGAGAGTAAGAAGAGAAGCGGACTTCAGATCCCTGGACGGACGGCGAGAGACGTCCCTCCCCAGAATACACACCCTATATATATTTATGTACACACACACACACACACACACACACACACAGAGGCAGGTCAAATGCACGACACGCAAACCGAAGGAGGGCAGGTGCATGATGGGAAGACGAACGGCCTCTGCGGACGTAAACAAAGCGGGCTGTGACCGAGGGTCCTGCTGTCCAGCTGAGCGGGTGTGTCCAGCGGGGGCGGGGCGGAGCGGGGCGAGCCGGGTGTGGTCAATGCTCTCTCTCTCCTCCTGCCGTCCCCGCTCCGCCTCTATGTACAAATCTTTACAAGAGTTCTTTAAGAAGAGGCCCGAGCGCGAGGCGGGAGCGTCCCAGAGTCGAACCAGCAGCCGGCCGGGCGGGCGGGCAGGCGGGGGAGGACGTGACGGGAGTGTGGCTGTGATCTTTGGTCACAATCAGAACGAAGGAAAAAAAAAGTTAAAGCGACGAGATGCTGCCTGACTGGACCAGGAGGAAGAGGAGGCGGGGCTAACAGCCGCTCAGTCCAGACTCTGCTGCTCCTGGTCCTCCTGGTCCTCCCCCTCCTCCTCCTCCTCCTCCTCCTCCTCCTCCCCCCCCTCCCGGCAGTACTGCTGCAGCAGCCGGGTCAGGCGCTGCTGCAGGGCGTCGGGCTGCAGGGCCTCGGCGGCGTCGTCCAGGCGCTCCAGGTGGACCTGCTTCCCGCGGCCGTCCCTCACCACCGTCCTCTTCTGGGTCCGGGACTTACGCATCTGGCTTCTGCAGGGAGACGACACGCCCACAGTCACCACCGGGGGGCAGCACCACCCAGAGTCACCACCGGGGGGCACCACCACCCAGCGTCACCACCGGGGGGCAGCACCACCCAGAGTCACCACCGGGGGGCAGCACCACCCAGAGTCACCACCGGGGGGCAGCACCACCCAGAGTCACCACCGGGGGCGCTGTTAGCAGCCTCCACCCAGCCACAGCAAATCAGCACATGCAGCATGAAGTTAGAACATGAAGTCTCCGCTTCTCCTCTGCGATGTTAAACTGTTAGCGACACGCTGCAGTCGTTAGTCCAGAGGAGCATCAGGTGTTAGCTGGCATGCTCAATGCTAAATGCTAAATGCTAACCTCCAGGGTACAGCAGGGACAATGCTACATGCTAAATGCTAACCTCCAGACTACAGCAGGGACAATGCTACATGCTAAATGCTAACCTCCAGACTACAGCAGGGACAATGCTACATGCTAAATGCTAACCTCCAGAGTACAGCGGGGGCAATGCTACATGCTAAATGCTAACCTCCAGAGTACAGCGGGGGCAATGCTACATGCTAAATGCTAACCTCCAGAGTACAGCGGGGGCAATGCTACATGCTACATGCTAAATGCTAACCTGCAGACTACAGCAGGGAGCCTCAAAAGGCTGAAATATGTGAATAATCCTGTTCAAAAACACACTTTGACCTTGTTGTAGGTGTGAATGATTTATGAATTAAGATTAAAGAATAGTTAATTAAACTCCTCCAGATGATGGAATCCAGCTACGTTTGCTCTAAAGCACTTCAGCAGGAGTTTAATGCTCTGAATTACTGAACTTAAACTAGATTCCCTGCATCAATGAGACTTGATGTCCAGTGAAGAGAAACGCTTCGCTTGGTGTGTTGAGTTGATACAGCAGTCCGACTGTCAGTCTGACCATCAGTCTGACTGTCACTCTGACTGTCACTCTGACCGTCAGTCTGACCGTCACTCTGACTGTCATTTGGTCCAGCAGCCAGTAAACGAAGTCACCCCACAGCAGAGTGTTCTGCTCACTCTCATGCAGTCGGGCCAACCTTTTCAGCACAGAGCCGTCGTCCTGAACAACCTCCTGCTCTACTACATGAGGAACCAGCACTTCCCCAAAGCCCCCCGCATAGCTCAAGGCCTGGGGGGGGGGGGGGGGGGTGGGGTGGGGTGGGGGGGTGGGGGTTGGGGGGGGGGGGGGGGGGGGGGGGATGTTGGAGGGGGCAGATCAAAGTAGGGAAAGAGGAATCAGAGCACCTGAGAGGGAAACTGCTGCGATTTCAAATCTCTGACATGAACAAAGTGTGAACGGAGTGATGGAACCTGGTCCAGGACTGGGTCTGGGACCGGGTGTGGGTCTGGTTCCAGGACTGGGACCGGGTGTGGGTGTGGTCTGGGTCCTCAGACTGACCTTCTGGAAGTCCTCCCTGGCGGACGGCAGGTCTGCCGCCAGCGAGGAGTCCCCCGTCTGCTTCTCCGTCCTCTCGCCTCGCACCACCGTGGTCTTCACCACCTTGCTGACCTTGCGGCCCTGGACGGGCTCCGCCTCGAACCGGGACGCCGTGGCGGCGCCGACCGCCGGCGGCTCCGAGAAGGTCAGCTGGAGGGGAGAGGAGCGGAGGTCACGGTTAGGAAACAGGAAGTGAGGAATCCACAGCTCCACCTGGTCTGGGTCCAGATCACCCACCTCCCTCTGGTCCCCCCCGCTGTGCAGCACCGTCCTCTTCACCACCCGGGACACGGCATCGCCCTCCTCGATGTGCACCGTCTCCTGGTGGGAGCCCTCGATGGTCACTTCCTGAGACTCCATTCCGTCCGGGGACACGTACTTACGGATCACCTTCCGGGTGATCTGGGGGGACGGAGACCACGGTGAGACACCTGGAGTCCTGAAGAGACAGTCCAGCTTCCAGGGAGACGTCCCTACCTTCTTCACCACCATGTTGCCGTGCTCGTCGGTGTACTTCTCCTCTGTGACCGTCTGGGCGGGAATGTCGGGCAGAGTGTCGGCCTGGAAACACAAAGACACACAAACACCCGACCCGTCAGGAAGGTTCTACCAGGTTCTACCAGAGAACGGCTCTGAGCCACAACCACACCCCAACACCGACAAACCCCAGGTCCACTTAACGCCCAGAGTGTTTCTGACTCTCTCACGGTTCTGGATGGAGACGGGAGTTCATCAGAGGAACCGATAGAGAGTTCTATAGGAAAGAGTTCTAATTCGTCACACACCACAGAGGAAGACGGCAGACTCAGAGTGAAGACAGGAGCTCCTGCAGCGCCCAGCGGTTCTGTTCTAGAAGCACCACAGCACCACAGCAGACCACTGCAGATCACGACAGACCACAGCAGACCACTGCAGACCACTACAGACCACTACAGACCACTACAGACCACTGCGCGTTACCTGGATGATCACTCTGCGTCGGACCACCCGGGTGGTCAGCACCTCCTCCTCGGAGCTATCGGAGGACAGCGCTCCCAGCTCCTCACAGATCTCCTGGGAGAGCAACACAACCGGCAGCGTCAGAACGAGGGTAACAGCATCAGCCTGTTCCTCCTCCTCTTTTGTTCCACACAGGCTCAGTCTAGTAACCCGGTCCAGTGGTCCAGTGGTTCAGTGGAGTGAGATGAACAGAAGTGATGGAGAAACTCAAACATGCAGAACTCAGATCAGATGATTCAGACTGTTAGTAGATTATTAACAACCAGAACATGTGTCTTCGTTGATGAATGTGATTGGACTAAAAGATGGAATCAGAAATATTGAGCTTCAGTCAGGCTGTGACATGATGTTTGGCCTCATCCTGGATTTCAGTGACAACAATGTGTTTGTCTTTAACCCTCTGGTGAGCTTTAATAAAACTAGAGGATCTAGAACTGTGACCTGTCTCAGATATGGACTGTTCTGATAAGATTTACTGTTTTTAATGTGGACGAATGAGGAGATGAAAACAGACCAGAACAGTCTTTCAGTCAGAACATCATACATGAGACTCTGTACAGCCTTGGGTCATCTCCATGGGACCAACAAGCAGAAATCAAAACAAGCAATCAAGAAATAAATTTTCACAGCAACCTGTGAGTTCGATCCAGAAGTCGATTAGTTCAAACCCTTCCTCTGAACAGACGGAGTTTTCATGCGGACAGCAGCACTCGGCGGTCTCGTTTAGAGAGCGTGTTTTGAAAAGTGAGTCGAGAATCAAACCAGAACCACAGCAGCCAGGTGCAGATCAGACCGGGGGGTGCAGCTCTGAGCCCATGCCAGGTTCTCACCCTTCCCAGGAAGTCGTCGTCGTCATAGTACTCTGCCTGGTCCCTGGAGGGGAGCTCCACCGGGAGCACTCCCTCCGCCGGACCCTCCGAGTCGTAGGCAAACTCCCCGAGACTCTCGCTGCCGGACGAGAACCGCTTGTAGTCCTCCACTCGGAGGAACGGCTGAGCCGAGAACTGAGGCGTCTCTTTCAGGAAGCTGATCACAGGAGTGCTGCCGGGAACCGGCGTCACGGGTTCAGAGATACGATAGGACGTAATCTGACGGTCCAGGTTCACGTCCTCCGGCTCGGACACGTCAGAGAGGGCTTGTCTGCAGTCGAAGAATTCCAGATCCGAGTCAGACAGATGTGGAGACTCGGAGCCCAAGCTGGACTTTTCTGGCCTGACCTTCGGTTCCTCCGATCCAAACTTCTGGAAGTCTGACAGGACTCTCTCAACGTCAGGGCAAAACTCGAAATCCTCACTGCTTTCAGACTTTCTCTCAGCAGGAGCTTGTGTGGTTCCTGGAGGACCCAGACTCAGATCCTTCAGAGAACCCGGGCTGCATTCGGAGACCCTGAGGCTCTGATGGCCCGAAAATACCGCCTCGTAATCGGGTGGCATCAAAAACTCTGTGGACATGGGCGAGAACAGCTCCGTGGACTGAGACAGTTCCCAGTCCGAGCACACCTGAGACTCCACTCCCAGAACCGGAGGCTGAACCGGAGCCAGAACCGGAGCCAGAACCGGAGTCACACTGCGGTGGGTTCTGTACGAGCTCTGCTCCGGCAGCTGCAGGGGAACCGTCGACTTGCTCTTGTCCTCAGTGACCAGCACGTCTGTCTCACTGGTGTCTTGTTCACCGTCCTCATCTTCCCGAGACGGCGGCGTCTCGGGACGAGCCTGAAAAGACGTCAACACGGTGGGAGTGAGTCCAGAGGACATCAGACAGCTCTGGGGTTAGCGCCACACCAGCCAGGAACTCGTTAGGTTGAGAACCGTCTGAAACATGCAGCCGACCATCAGACACGCCGGGCGGACGCAGTGGTTAGTAGAGCTTCAGGCTCATCGTGAATGTCCGTGCACACGTCCACCTCGTTAGTAGATGAAGACACACCGGGAGGCGTCTCAGTTAGACGGTGAGTCCATGTGGTCCATGTCCACGCTCATGCTGTCGGTCTTACCCTCTCAGAAGTGGTCTGGCTCTCTCTGTAGGACTTCAGGACCCTGTCTTCATGTCCTCCTGACAAGTCTTCACTGATGAGGTCTTCATGAGCAGAGCTTTGTAACGCTGAGGACACTCCAGCTTCTGATCCATATTCAATCCATTCTTCAGGTATTAAAACTTTAGATATGCTCCTGCGCTGCCACTTGGGACTAAACGGTTCCTGGTCAGACTCGGTCTCGCTTGTCTGAAGTGATGATTGTGACGCTGTCCTCGGCCTTTTGTCTGGAGACGTGAGATGTCTCAAAAGCTCTGTGTCAGAGACGAGCCTACGAGGACTGTCAGAACCAAAGTCTGAGTCCTCACCCGATTCAAAGCTGTCAGGGCTCAGAGGTCTGGGGCTGTCGTCGATCCAGCAGTCGATCGGTAACGCCACGAACTCAGACTCTGACGTTACAGACGCTGGCGACGGCGATCTGTCAGCGGGGGTGGCGTCCATAAAATAGGAGGATAAGATCCTCATGAACTCAGGTACCGGGGAGTCGGGTAGGAGTCGTCTGAACTCGCCGACAGACGAGACGGATTCCGGCGAGGACGGTCGGTCGGCGTCGGCGGCTCTCCATGACGTGACCATCAGCTCACACTCTGAGTCTGAACTGAGGGCCTCCGGTGAGGAGGTCCAGTACGTGATCGTGTATTCCTCCAGCAACTCTACAAACTGCGGGATGGGAGAGTCTGGAGACAGGGACCGGTTTTGGTTGTGCTCAGGTACCGACTCCGGAGACGACGCCCTCCTGTCAATCATGTGCACGGCGGACTGGAACGACACGGGTCTGAACTCGGGCAGCGACTGAGGCGACAGTGGCCTGTCTTCCTCACGCTCATCCTCAGACTGAACCGACTCCGGAGACGACGGTCTGCCTTCAGCAGAGTCAGACTCCCAGGACCAGGGCATGAGATCTGCATCAGACGCTGAGGTTTCAGGTGTGGACGATGTGGATCTCAGGTTCTGGACACGCCCTGGCAGCGGAGCGGTAAATTCTGGTAGGGGGGAGTCTGGAGAGAGCGCTCTCACCTCACTCACAGACGCTACAGACTCTGGTGATGAGGCTCTTGCTTCTAGGTCTGAAACAGTAGATATCAGCACGACGTCTGTCAAAGAATCTGGTGAACAGCATAAACTATCATCCTCAACGTCGAGAATAACCACCCAGTCCTCCTCGTCTGATTCAGCTGTTTCGAACCTGTATTCCTCCTGCCTGTACGGAGCTGCTCCTGAACGCTCCATCACCGCTGGAGGAGACTCAGACACTGACGTAACTTCATAAACACGACCATCCACAGCTTCATCTGTGGTGGGAAATCCGTCCTCAACCTCTGAATGTGTGGCAGACACACCTGGCTCGTGGCTTCCTGTTACCGTCTCGTCCAGTTCACCTCGCGGTCCGGCGCTCCTCTCGTACTCTACAGAGCTGCCGACCAGCTGCATGAACCCTGTTTTACTGCTGAAGGTCTCTCCTGCATACTGAGGATCGTGGATTTGAGAAATCAGCTTCCACAGCTCGGCGTCATAAACGAGATTATACTCTTTAACCAGCAGCGCCGGTTCCGGGGACGGCAGCGGTTCTCCAGCCGGGGCGGAGGTGCTACCTGAAGGTGCTTCTACCTCATGTGCCAGAGGTTCTAGCAGCTGTATTTTATCCCAGGCTGAGTCAGCAGCCTCTGGAGAAGAGGATCTCTCTTCTGTAAAACATGACATCGGAGAAGGTGAACACTCTTCCCTCCCTGATAGTTCTGCCGGGGACGTGGTTCCCACACTCCACACATTGCCCACACATGTCTTTGCAAAGTCGGGGATTGGTGAATCGGGGGTCAAACTGCCTCCTGAGCTTTGGGACTGAGCTGATAAGGCCCGCTCATTAGCGTCACATGGAGGAAATGCTAAGTGGCATTCTACATCAGACAGTAAGGATTCTGGGGAGGAACTCCCATAGTGCCTTTCTGCCGCAGCCTCCAGAGCACTCTGTGTAAACCAGGGAAGAGGCGAGTCTGGAGACAGCCTACTGTGTTCATCAAGTGACTGAGTGGATTCTGGAGACACTGAATGAATGTGTCCCAGTTCAGACCAGTCCTCAGGGGACCGGGGTCTGTATTCTGGAGAGGACTCGGCAGACAGTGGCCTGTCCTCTGCGTCTGATTCTACTGAGGTGGGAGAATCTGGTCTGTCCCCAATACTGAAACTCACGGACATTAAATAGTCACTCAAAGCATCCTCAATATCTGAGTCGATAGATTCAGGGGAGGTTGATCGATAGCCCAGGTTTACAATAACACGTTCACGCCCCGCTGGTCTGTATTCAGGGATGGGGGAGTCGGGTGACAGAGCTCGGTTCTCATCTCCAGGCGCTCCTGAACCCGGCGACGAAGCTCTGTCGTCACAGAGCAGTGGTCCCAGGCAAATGACGAAATATTCACCGTCTGAAAATGCTGATTCAGGGGAAGCTGATGAGCTCCTGAAAGCATACTCATGCAGTTCCAACACTGGCTGTGTGAAGTCGGGTAACGGCGAGTCTGGGGAGAGTCTGAGTACACAGAGGGAATCAGGGGAGGACGGCCTGCTTTCCAGAAATGTTTCACAGGGAAAATCTTCCTCCCAGTCTGAAAGCACCGACTGAGGTGATGTGGACCTCAGACTCCTGAAGGAACCGGGCCACTCATGTAACGTAAAATGAGGAACAGGTGAGTCTGGTGGGAGGTCTCTCAGTTCATCTTCACATGCCGGTGAATGAGGAGACTCTGCTCTGTCCTCCAAAAGCCAAGTGGAACATAAATCCATCTCTAAATCATCATCTGAATACAACTCAGGGGACTCTGATCTGTGTCTCATGTCTGTTGAAGCGGGGACATTCAGTGGAAACTGAGGAAGTGGAGAGTCAGGAGACAAAGACCTCAGATCGCAATCAGACACCCAGGACTCACGAGAGTACGATCTGTCGTCACAGTCACATATCTGGGAAACCAAAGGAGCATACTCTACATCTGAAAACTCAGATTGTGGTGATGAAGACCTGCAGCCAGACGTCTGAGGACACGTCTCTATTAACAGCTGTCTGAAGTCCTGCACAGGGGAATCAGGAGAAAGTCTACTGTGACCACCAATCATCTGTGAAGACTCGGGAGAGGAGGGACGGTCTTCTAAGAACAATAGAGAGGACAGTTCCATTTCCAAATCTGACAGCCCTGACTCCAGTGAAGAGGACCTCGAGAACACATGTGATACGGTAGACTCTTGTAGTCTTCTTGTAAACTCAGGAATGGGTGAATCTGGTGAAAGTGGCTCTAATTCATCTGCAAATTCGGCTGAATTGACAGAATCAGCTCTGTTCTCAAAAAGCCACGGCAAACACAAATCTCTCTCAGATTCAGCAAATTCTAGTCCTGAAGACTCAGATTCAGGTGAGGATGACCTATAAGCGCTGGCCTGAGGACACGTCTCTGTCCAGGCCTGTCTGAAGTCTGGTACAGGGGAATCAGGAGAAAGCCTTGAGTAATTACTAACAGGATGGAAAGACTCTGGAGAAGAAGGACGGTCTTCTAAGAACAATAAAAAAGAAAGTTCCATTTCCAAATCTGACAGCACTGACTCAGGTGATGAGGACCTGCAGACCACATGTGATATGGAAGAGTCTGGTAATGTTCTTATGAACTGAGGAATGGGCGAATCTGGTGAAAGAGGCCGACATTCTGAATCGGGTGATTCTGCTCTGTCCTCAAAAAGCAAGGACATGCACAGATCTGTCCAGGCCTGTCGGAAGTCTGGTACAGGGGAATCAGGAGAAAGCCTACTGTGATCACCAATTATCTGTAAAGACTCGGGAGAGGAAGGACGGTCTTCTAAGAACAAAAGAGAGGACAGTTCCATTTCCAAATCTGACAGCACTGATTCCACTGAAGAGGACCTTGAGAACACATGTGATACGGTAGACTCTTGTAGTGTTCTTGTAAATTCAGGAATGGGTGAATCTGGTGAAAGAGGCCCTAATTCATCTGCAAATGCAGCTGAATTGACAGAATCAGCTCTGTCCTCAAAAAGCCAAGGCATACACAAATCTCGCTCAGATTCCTCTGAGGATGCAGATTGAGGTGATCCTGATCTGTAGCTAAGGCCTGATGTTGAGAAAACATTGCAGCTGAACTGAGGAAGTGGAGAGTCAGGAGACAGACATCTGAGATCACAGTCGTACGACAACGATTGACAGGAGTCTGCTCTGTCCTCAAAGGCAACTACCTCTGAAATTAAAGGAGCAAATTCTAATTCTGAAGAATCTGATTCAGGTGAGGATGACCTGTAAATGCTGTCCAGATGATAGGTATCTGTCCAGGCCTGTCGGAAGTCTGGTACAGGGGAATCAGGAGAAAGCCTCCAGGAACTACTACAAGGTTTGAAAGACTCAGGAGAGGAAGGACGGTCTTCTAAGAACAATAGAGAGGATAGTTCCATTTCCAAATCTGACAGCACTGATTCCAGTGAAGAGGACCTCGAGAACACATGTGAGTCTTGTAGTGTTCTTGTAAATTCAAGAATGGGCGAATCTGGTGAAAGTGGCCCTAATTCATCTGCAATTTCAGCTGAATTGACAGATTCAGCTCTGTCCTCAAAAAACCAAGGCAAACACAAATCTGTGTCTAAATCCTCATCTGAGAACCCTGATAGGGGTGATGTGGATCTACATGTGACTGGGTGAGTCTCAGGTCCAGTCTCTGTGTAATCAGGTATCGGGGACTCAGACAGGTATTCATAAGCAGAGTAGAATGACTGAGGAGAGTCTGGTCTCTCTTCTTCTTCAAACAGCCCAAAAAGTAATGAAGCAAATTCAATCTCGGAGGAAACAGACTCTGGAGAGGAAGACCTGTACCCACCCACACCATCAAATGAAACAGGAAGCGACAGTCTGAACTCAGGGATGGGAGAATCAGGTGAGAGTCTTCTGGACTTACTTGGCGATGCTGAAGAGTCAGGTGATGAAGGTCGGTCATCCAATAACATCAAGCTTTCAATTTCCATCTCTGACTCTGACGATACTGACTCTGGTGAGGAGGATCGATACTCCAGACATGTGTACTCTTCTACCACCGCTGGATGGAATGGAATGTCTTCAGTCAACGTCTCTGAACTGGTTAACAGTGGTCTGTCTCTAGTCTTTGATGGTTTTAAAGTGTCTGGTCTATCTTCAACATAATCTGAGGAAACGCTTAAAGGCGGACGCTCAACATCGGATGCAAGAACCTTTGGCAATTCTGAGCTAAACCCAACAAATGATGGGAACCGTTCCACTACTCTTCCTATGAACTGAGGCACAGGTGAATCAGATTTATCTCCAGATGCTTCTGAATCAGGCGACTGAGGTCTGGGCTCATCTGAAACTGGAACAAATAACTCATCCTGATAATCGATGTCAGAAAAGTAAAGTGACTCAGGAGAGGCAGACCTGCATTTATCAGACAGAATCATGGGAGGTTCAAGGACTAACGGTGAGAATTCAGGTATGGGTGAATCAGGTGGAAGGGTCCTGAAGTCCATTTCAGAATCAGGTGTGAAGAATCTCTCCATCAAATCAGCAACTAATGAGTCTGCAACATCTGACTCCGTGTTCGACATGGCGGAGGGCGATGGAGATCTGCTCCCTGAAGTGAACACCGTCAGGTCTATATTCTGGATGAACTGTGGCAGAGGAGAGTCTGGCGACAGAGGTCTGGACTCACTGAGAGACCTGGCTGAATCAGGAGATACCCGTCTTATTTCTGAGATGAACATCACTTCTGACTCTGGTGAAAAAGATCTCACTGATGACCCTGAAACCAGAATGAACCCTGACAAATTCTCACCTTCTGACTGATCAGATTCATATAAGAAGGACTGACAGGTGGAAGACTCGTGTGATTCTGATGTAAAGTCAGGCAGTGGCGAGTCAGGAGACAGCGAGTCTCGTTCACTCAGTGAATATTCAGTGTCCAGAGAGGACGACCTCAACTCAGCTGTGGAAATGTCCATTTCTGAAAACTGGAGTTCTGTGTCTGACAGAGACTCTACAGATACTGGACTCTGAAGTCCCACTGCTGGATATTCAAAGAGTGACACGGAAAACTGAGGAGTGGGCGAATCGGGAGGCCATTTCCTGTCCTGGTCGGAGTCGTCTGAGTCCTGAGAACATGACCTCAGAACGCTGAGGGTCTCGGGTGAAAGAGGTCTGTACTCTGCCTCAGAGTCTGGGGATCCTGGTCTACAGAGCTCCTCAACAGTCAAACTGCAGGGCGTTGGGTCTGGACTGATCTCCCTGACACACACATCTGCAGTAGCACTGCTCTGGATAACTTCTCCCATGTAGTGAGGGTCGTAGAGTTGACATATCAGCTGGTGTGTCCAGCATATGGCGCCGCCATCCGATTGCTTGAGTTCTAACGTGGAACCAACAGAGTCAGGTGAATCTGCTCTTTGGTCCATATCGGTCACTGAAGAGGAAAAGACACATTCAACATCTGAGAGAACGGACTCTGGCGAGGAGGATCTGCACCTGAAGACAGCTTGAAAAGATTGGGGAACTGCGGGGGTAAAGTCTGGTAAGGGCGAGTCAGGAGACAGTGAGCGGTTTTCATCCAGTGATGAGACTGAATGTGGTGACGAAGCTCTGCTCCCCTCAAAGCTGACCGTGACGCAGACGTCTAGCTGCTCATCCGACATATCGGACTGTGGCGAATATGGTCGAGATGGAAAAATGTCAACAAATTCCCGAACAAACTGGGGAAGCGGAGAATCGGGACGTGAATCCTTCAGAGACGCTGGCGACTCGGACCTGACCAGGCTCGATGCTGCCAGTTCCTCAGGCGACACAGGTGAGCGCTCCGACTCAGAATCAGGCGACACCGATCTCGTTTCCACTTCGGCAGCGTCTAACTCCACCCTGTCACCGGACTCTGAATCCCTCACAACGTATTCCAGCCTCGTTCCTGCATACTCAAAAACACCGGTTTTACTGGAGAATGTCTCTCCGACATACTGAGGGTCTTGTATTTGTGAGATGAGCTTCCACAGTTCGGCATCGTAAACCAGCCTATAGACTGGGACTCTGACCGCCCTTAGCGCCTGACCACTAGACTCCACTAACCTTTCTGGAGAGTCCGATGTTTGTGATTCTGGAGAGTCAGGTCTGGTTGCAGAAACATCTACTTCTGTGCTGGACTGTGTTTCTTCAATATCTGAAATAAGCGACTCTAGAGATGATGATCTGTGGAACATTGACTGAAGGAGCCCTGTTTCAAACTGAGGGATTGGAGAGTCGCCTCTGTATCCGTCTCCAGAATGTACCGAATCAGGCGACAGCGGTCTGACTTCAGAGGACATCGACGGGGACGAAGCCCCATACTCTAAATCCGAACAAGCTGAAACTGGTGACGAGGATCTATCGGATGCAGCAAAAAGGGGGAATTCTGCTAAAAGCCGAGAGTATTCTGGAATGGGAGACTCGGGTGAAAGAGGCCCGTTGGTGTCGTCAGAACCTGGAGATGGTGGCCTGTTCTCAGAAAATGACACCGAGACCAGTTCATACTCCAGATCTGGATCTGCTGATTCAAATGACGATGACCAATCAAATGGAGCCTTCAGAACAGGGTCCACTAAAGAGGGCTGGAAGTCTGGGACTGGAGAGTCAGGAGATAACGCCCTGCATGCATCTATAGAGGACACTGAATCTGGAGAAGATCCTCTGACTTCAAAAAGAGATAATATATTGAAATCAGCGTCCAGATCTGGATCTGAAGACACAGAGTCTGCTGACAGTGATCTGTGATACACCTGACAGAAAACTGAAGAAGAGGTGAAGTACTGAGGAACGGGAGAATCTGGCGTCAAAGCCCGCTGACTGTCGTCAGACCTGCCTGAGAGGCAGGACTCTGGTCTGAGCGGACCCAGCAGCATCAGGGATTCTGGAGACAGAGGCCGGTACTCCGGTTCAGAATCGACTGAAGGCGGTCTCTGAGATGAATCTGATTTATCTTCTACTAGCTCTTCTGAATTTTCCCAGTCTGTCGTCGTTCCTGTCAGCTGGAATTTCCCCGTCTTACTCATGAAAGTCTCACCCACATATTGCGGGTCGTGGATCTGAGAGATGAGCTTCCAGAGCTCAGCGTCAGTCGTCAAACTGTACACCGACGTACAATGCTCGGTAAAAGACAATGTCACATCTGTTGAATATTCCAGATGTTCAGATGTGGTTTTCAACGGTAACAAGTGTGCCACAGTCTCATCACCTGAGTGTGACTCAACATAAGGTTCAGGTGTAACCTCAGAGGACTCTGTATGGTATTCTGTGATCCTGTCTTTCTTTGATCCCTCCACTTTCAACAATTCAAGAGAAACTTCCTCAAAAATATTCTCATCTGACAAAACCCCAGCTCCTTCTTCAGTGGGACTGACATGAGGCATCACTGACCCTGAGATCGGAGCATTACGGTCAACTTTCAACTCTGCCTCCACTGAGGTTAAAACATCCTCAACATTAAAACTTACACCTGTTTCTGTTTCAGACTTTTCAACACCATGTTCTACGTCCTCTGATGGTATCGCTGGTTGAGCTTCATCAGGATGCAAATCCTCTGAACCTGACCCATTATCACTAACAGAGCCACAAGAATCGGGAGAGATCGGCCGGATTTCAAAACGGGAAAGCAATGGCATGGGTTCCCACTCTGCGTCCGACAGCAGTGACTCTGCTGATGATGAGCGGTACGTGAAAGAAACAGGATTTACAGCTTCCGCGTACTGAGGGACGGGTGAGTCTGGGGACAGGCGTTCATTCAATATATCGGAGTCAGGAGAGTTGGATCTAGTATCGAACATCTGCAGTGACCGTGGACTGCAGCCAGACAGAGAGTCTGGAGAAAGGGGTCTCTCCTGGACATCGGACAGAGAAACAATGATCCAACCATCATCGGGCTCAGACGTTAGTGGAGGCTGTGTGGAAAAACTCATCTGTGCAGGTTCACACTCATCTCCCGACGGAACAGAAGCAGGTGACAAAGCTCTGTCTTCGTGGTGAAGCCACGCCACAGAGTAAGGCTCAAACTCTGAATCTGAGCACACCGACTCGGGAGACGTGGATCTGACTCTCACCGGAGCAACGGCAGAATCGGACCACATGTGGCTGAACTCAGGTAAGGGTGAATCGGGTGACAGAGACGCCACAGACTGCGGAGACGAGGGCCTGTCTTCACAATGCGTTGAGAGGAACGCCGTTTCAGGCTCTGAATCTGTTGATTCTGGCCCAGCTGAAGGCGATCTGCATTCACCAACTACGATAAGATCACAAAACGGTGGCCGGAACTGTGGGACGGGGGAGTCCGACGGAAAGCATGCAGAGACCGACCCTGTAGAATCAGGAGACGATGACCTGGTCTCGTGGAAGTCAGGAGTCCCACGGTCAGAGCCTGAAAAAAGCCAACGCACTGTTTCTAAAGCGGTCGATTCAGGAGACGATGCTCTGTCTTCGATGTCAAAGGTTAACGACTGAGGCGAGCCGGATCCCGCTCCGCTGTAGCCACTGCCCGGCGATACTGGCCTTCCAAATGGCCTCCTGTTGGACACCATCGGCGTCAGCGGCCGCTCCTCTGTTAACAGCACAGGAGTGCCCCGTGGCAGGTGATGGAGAGCTTTAGCAGTTCCATCACCGGGTTCCCATGGGAACACAGGCGGCGGGAGAGGGGACAGGGGCCGGAACTGAGGCACCGGGGAATCGGGCGCAAGCATACGCAGCTCCTTCATCGACAACACAGAGTCAGGCGATGAGGTTCGACTCTCTGTCTGGAACACAGACGAGTCGCCGAATTCAGGTGAGGAAGATCCGTCACCAAGTTCAGACATCGAGGCCGTTGAAGGAGAAAAGTCTAGAGGTGTGTCTGTTATAAACTCTACCGAGGCTAAATCCTCATCACCAGGTGCATTGTCCTCTAAATGTGACTCAAATGATGGCTGAATGAAGGCAGTTTGAGAACTGATGTGAATAGATCCCACATCACCATCACCTGAAACCAAGTCCTGCTCAGAACTGATCTCAACCACAGTAGAAGCTGAAGGCTGGTTACCCAGCAGCGTGCCGGCGGCAGCTCCCTCAACTTCCTCTTTCACTGCCTTTCGGTTTGAACCGCTGGGAGATGAACTGACAGGCCAGGCAGACACGTCCTCATCGTCAGCCTCATATCCATACAGGACTTTGTAAAGCCGACGGGAAACTGCATCCATGTGTCTTGAGTCCGTTTCTTCAGTATGTGTGTGTTCACGAGGAACATCCTGATCAGGTGATAACAGCGTTTGCGCCCTTGTCGTTATCTTCTCGGAGACGTTATCGCCTCCTGTCAGGTCCATGGAGAGTTCCCTGAAGTCCTCCTCTGCCTGCTCGCCCTCAAACAAGCTGTCTCCGAAATCGGTCATGGACAGCGGCCGACTCTCACACACACCGGTCCGAGAGCTGCTGGACGCCTCGCGCCACAACGGAGGAGATAAAGACCCGGTGCTCGTCTGGAGACACTCTAAGCTCCAGTCCTCTCCCCCCTCGGCACCCTCGTCATCACCCGGCTGGAACGTGGGGTTTGGGGGCGGGGCCACCTGGACACACAGCTTGGGAGCGCCCTTGTACACAGGGTCCATCACGTGGGAGCGGAGGTTGTAAGGGGAGGTGCGGTAGACCGTGAAGAAAGGACTTACTTGTTTATAACTTCCTGTGTGTACAGAGTCCTTCACTTCTTCATATATTCTTTGTGAGGAGCTGCAAAGAGAAGAAATCCAAAATTCAGCCATGATTTGAAGGTCTGATGCATTTTGCAGACGACAAAAAGTCACATGACGCTGAACATACTAGGCTGTCTCCATCTCCTTCTGCAGTTTCTCTTTCTGTGCGTTTCTGAGGAGGCCCGTCGCCGTGGTGTCCGGCTCCCGTCCTCCCGTCTCGTGAAGCGACGACAGACTGGACGACAGCTCCTCCGCTGTCACCACGGGGACTTCCTGTCCCGAGCCCGGACTCCGGCGGGCGGCGTCCGTGCGCCTCCCGGGCCTGGGGCTGTCGATGTCTTCATGCAGAGCAGAGAAGCCTGCTCAGGGTACAGGGCACAGGTAACAGGGTACAGGGAACAGGGTACAGGTAACAGGGTACAGGGCATGGGGTACAGGGTACAGGTAACAGGGTACAGGTAACAGGGTACAGGATACAGGGCACGGGGTACAGGGTACAGGGCACAGAGTACATGGTACAGGATACAGGGTACATGTGACAGGGCACAGAACACAGGGTACAGGACACAGGGTACAGGGAACAGCGCACAGGGCACAGAACACAGGGTACAGGACACAGGGTACAGGGAACAGCGCACAGGGCACAGAACACAGGGTACAGGACACAGGGCGCAGGGTACAGGGCACAGAACACAGGGTACAGGACACAGGGTACAGGGAACAGCGCACAGGGCACAGGACACAGGGCGCAGGGTACAGGGCACAGAACACAGGGTACAGGATCAGTTCAAGCTTCCTACAGTGGCAGATTAACAGTGTGATTCATTGTGACTGGTTTTCCCACCTTCACTGTGATCTCCGGCGATGGTTCGTTCGATTTCTGCATAGGTGTGTGAGGATGTGTCGTCTTGGGCAGATTTGATTATTTTGGTTTCGATGAGGTGAACTATGTCCATGCGGTTGATCCTGGTCAGAGTTTTGATGAGCCCAGCTTCTGTTGGGACAGGAAGAACAGCTCAGAGCTTTGACTTGTGTTACTTATGAAGACTGAATGTCTCAGTGTGAACCAGATACAGGAAGCAGCTGCTGACCTGCTGCATGCGGCCCCTCCTTCTCAGCCCAACACTTTAAAAGAGCATGACTTTGGTCTTGCAATGAGTTTGGGTTTTCAACACGTATGAGGTTAATCTTCTCCTCACTGAAGTCCAGCTCTCGAGCTAACTCTGTAGAAGAAAATGAAAAAGAAACTTATCAATGAATACGGTAATCTGACTCAGAGATGCGTGGAGCTGGTCAGAAAACGAGGAAGTGTGACTCACCGGTCCAGCTGAAGCCCAAGTGGTCGGCTATAATGGCCAACCGCTGTTCTTTTCTCTCTGCTTCATCCTGTGGATCTACTGCAAATACCACCAGACAGCCATGAGCGGTCAGAGCCGCGGCGCAGACCACATCAAGTCACATCCTGCACAAATCCTCACTGGCTTTCTCGCTTTAGCTCTATTCAGTTTGGTTCGCCATCAATCAAGTCAATCAAACACAGATCACAATGTGCCTCTGGCGTCTAGTCGCGACAAATAACGAGGTGACACTAAGATTGAGAAATCACATTTCGTCACCCGGTCAACTGTTGACATTACAGACGATGAATGTGAACAAAATATCAACATTTTACTGAGCAGAAGTTCCATAAAGCCTTTAAGTCAATCTTGAGATTTTCAGCACACATAAAAGGAAAGAGAGACGCCTTAACAGACACAAACACGGCTCAAGCAACACAGCAACATGGGTATTTCAAATAGGCTACAACGGGACATAACTACAAGAGACAGAGAGGCAGCACCTTTACGACTAATTATGCAGAAGAGATAGAGAATAGCCCCTTAAAGAGGGGGGATACCTTGACTTTGGACTTTTTCGTCTGGGATTCGCTGCATCTGTGTCTCAACAGGGTCGTCCCACAGTGGTCTAATGGGAAAGACGTCTGCTGAGGGAGGAAACTGCATCTCTGGGAACGTTTCTCTCTCTATGATTGAGGGATCAATGAGGCTGCTCTCGTCATCTGACATGGCGGCTACGGCCTCTTGCTCTTTCTCTAGCTCCGCCTGCGCCAACCTCGCCACCAGCTTCGCCGCTTCATCACTTATCTCTTCAAAAAACTCAATGGACTGTTTGCGTGACTCACTTTTCTCTTTAGTGGGTGTTGTTGAATGGGAGGACTGACCACTTTTGCCCCGGACTGGCAACCTGGACTGGAAGCCCTTAGACTTTGCTGACTCAGCACTCAAAGGGCGGCCCTGTTCTTTTCTAGAAGAGGGCTTGGCAGACTCCCCCTCACAGAAGCTCTTTGCTTTGGATGATGTTGTCTTGGTTTTGACATCCACAGAGGGACCTGCGTCTGTCTCAGACTTTCTCCGCGAGTCCTTTTTGACGGGGACCTTAAGCTTTTTGTCCTGTGTGGTTTCAGGGCGTCTGACAGTAGATTCAGACTTGACTGGACTAGCCTTGACCGGGATTCTAGATTTTGAGTCAGATGTGAAGGAAGGCTCTCTTTTTGGAATATTTGAGGAGGGACTTGCATGAGATGGAGAAGGAATGGCAGATTTGCCCCGAACTTGTGACGTGGACTTAGTTTGTGTTTTCACTGGAGTCTTTTTAACGCTACTCGAAGCACTTTGTTTGGATTTGGCAGATGTTTTGGGGGCTTCGACCACTGACTGTGGTTCTTCTGGGGAGGAATCGGAAGACTCCGGCCCTTGCTCAGAGTACACAGATCTAGTAACGGTAGTCTCTGCTGTCTGGACATTTGTTATAATTTGTTCAGGGGGACTTGTGTCTAAATCTGTGGACCCTTCATTTGAACTTTTGTCTGTTTTAGTTTCAACACGTTCAGGTGATGTTTGATCTTTCTTTGTAGGTTTTCCTGATGCTGAAATGCCCATTTTGGGGATTTTAGATTTGGAGGTATCAGCTTTAGAGTCTAGTTGATCCCCTTCAGACAGGGATTGAGGCTGAGAATCAGTAGTTTGTTTTGGTTTCTCATCCTCTTCACCCTTAATCCCTAGAGTTAGGTTCAGACCAACCTCAGGTTCAACAACAGATCTCCTGATTTCCTGTCTAGCCTCTTCTACCACAGGTTCCTCTACAGGCTGTTCGCCTATCTGGAAGAAGGCAAAGCCTGCTCCTTCTTCCTCATAGCTCCTTTTAGTCATGTCAATAGCACCACTTCTGGTCATCTCAAATAGTTTCCCTTCCTGGAAGAGAAAAGGATTGGGCTCACTGGTGGGTGTGCTTTCCTCGGTCGGTGTTCTACCAGGTGTGGTGTCTGGAGTCGCTTGGAGAGACTGACGGTCCACAGCTAAATTTAGTATCTTCTGTTCCTCCTCTTTTACTCTGGCTGCAAAAGCAGCGTCATCCTCTCGCATGGCGGACCACGAGCCAGTGTCCACCTTTGCGGTGACACCTTTGGACTCGGTTCTGGGAGCTTCCTGTGTTTCATCGTCCTCCTCCGTGTCATCGTAGATACAGACTTCTGCTTTGATCGTTTCCTTTGTTTGGCCTTGAAGAGTTGCAGAGCGGCCAGCCTCTGGTGCTCCCACATGCCCCTTGCGGTCACCCTTTGCTTCGTCTGTCACATTGCTACCGACTTTTAACTTTCTAGCTCCTAAATCTTGACCATCCTTATCATCTTTAACTTCCCTTGACTTCCTTAAGCTCTCCTCCTTTTGCTCATCGGTCCTGTTTTCAGTATTTGAAGTTGATGGTTTTGTTGCACTACTGTCTTTATCAGCTTTTGCAGATGACCTATCTTCCTGCGCACTTTTGGGTTTGACTTTGGAATGGTGCTGGTCTGAGACAGAGTGAGGTCCCTCTGAAGTGACAGTGGCTGATGTTGTGCTCTTGACCTCTTTGCTCTGGGGTCCATCATGCAAACCTGCTGAAAAAGGAGAGGGAGGTTGAACTTTAATATGGGGATCAACAAAAAGAGCTAACTCTGACTCAGCTGTTGCTCTACTGAGCCCAGATTCACTTTGCCAAAGGCTCTGGTTTGTGGGCTCTACTGCTATAAAGCTGTCATCCCCTATTTTGAAGTCAGCTGACGGGGTCAAATCTTTCCTAGACTTCTTTTTGCTCTTCGCGTCTTGTTCCATTTCATCAAAAGTTTTTATTTTGGCTGCCATCTTAAACATTTCCTCCTCTGGTGTGATTTTTCCCTTAGCTTCCTCCTCTTCCTCTGGGTCTTCAGGGATGACAGCCGGTTTGGGTGGGACAGAGGGGAATGAGTGCTCGGGGGGTTTAGGGTTCACTTCATAACTTACCTCTTCAGAACTAGGGGTTTCAGGGGAGAGGGGACTCTTACCTGAGCTCGTCATCTGAGATGTCTGCTCACAACTGTCATCATCACCACTAGCCTCATGGTCTCGAAGCAGCCTACTACGCAAAGCATCTTGGGGGAATTCTGCAGCTTTGGAGGGCTCTGGATGGCTAGAGGATTTACTAGGCAGGTCTAGTGAGGATGTGAAGGCTGGGTGGAGTTTTGCCTCTACAGGGCTGCTCTCTAGGGAGTCATGAGGGGGGGATTCCTTGGTTGGACTGGGTTCAATAGAGTCTGGGGATTTGTGAGAGGAATTGTCATCCATAAGAGGACTACCCTCTAGAGAGTCTCTGTGGCTTATTGTGAAAGAGTCATCTGCTAACGGACTGAGAGCATCTGAGTCTTGTTTTAAAGGCAGGTTTAGGTTTTCATGACCCTGAGAAGAGGATCTAGAAGCTGGAGAACCAACTAAACACAGGGCTAGCTGATGATCAGGGCTATCATCATCATCGCTAAGAAAGGTTTCTACAGTCTCTGAAATTCTCTTTGTAAGCTTCTGAGGTTTAGATGGCTTAGATTCACTCCTCCTAATAGATGAAGACTCACTTGTAGCGTGGTCATCTGCAGCCTCGCTGGAGGAGACAGGGAGGGTCATTTCTGTAGACAGTTGGTCCCCAGTGGTCCCTACACCAGAGTCTCCAGACTTCTCTATGTCCTTACTCTCTGTTTTGACTGCTGTGGCAGCCGTTGTTGCAGCGGCTGGCGTCTGCTGTCCATTTTTGGGGGAAAGACAGAGACTGTCTGGGCTCGAGCCTGGGGAGGCCAGGGCCTCGTGCTTGTAACTGTCTTCAGAGCTCAGATGAGTTGTTCCTTCTCCAGAACTGGCACTTAGTGATTCTGCCACAGCCTCGTGTTTCAGGCTGTCAGAGCTATCGTCAAGGCCACTATTTCCAAAATCTACAGTTTCGGTTAGCTCTGAGTGGGCTGCAGCAAGCGATTTGATCTCTTTGTCTTTATCCTGATGAGGAGGCTCTTTCTTGCGGGGTTGGGAATCCAATGAGACTTCGCGCTCTTTGGAGACGCGGGACGTTATTGCTTTGGTGGTGGACTTCGAAGCGGTTTCAGATTTAGTGGTTTTCTCAGATCTTGACATGGAGGAGGTTTTAACTTCGAACAGCCCGGACTTTCGCTTGGAGGGGTCCTCCCCCGTTTGGAAGGCTTGCATCAGCTCTTTAACAGACATGGTCTCCTCCAGCTTCTCAGACTCAGCTTTGGGGGATTTAGGGGGGCCCTGTTTGGTTTTAGGGCTCTCTTTGGTTTTTGGAGAGGGCTTGCTCATAACTGGCAGATGTGAAGGCTTGCTTCCAGTGGACTTTTTGCTTTTCTGCTCTGCCTCTACTTTCTGCTGTAAGGCTTTGACCTTGTCCTTGATTGACCCGATGGGGGTTTCTTCGATCACTGGGGATACGGGAGATGCTGGGGAGGGGGCTGTAGGCACGCTTAGATGAGCCGCTGCTTCTTTAGCTTCTCCCTCATGCCCGGGGTCTTTGCCCTTCTTTCTCGCTGGCTTTTTAACGTCGCCAGCGGCGGGTTTGTCCTGTGCCTTAGTTGGAGTGGTTGGCTTCGTACTTTTCCTCAGCACAACGTCGGTGAACCGTTCTTGGACACCCGCCTCCTTCTTAGCTTTGAGCTTGGAGCTTACAGGCGCATCGAGGAGGTATTCCTTCAGGTCGCCACTGTCCTTTATGGCTTTCGGTCTGGGAGCCCCTCTGTTACCTCTACTTTCTCGTAGGACAGGCTCTTGGATTTCTAAGGCGGCCATCTTTCTGGCCTCTTGTATTTCACTGTCTGAGAGGAGAACCCACTCCTCGGCCATCCTAGCTGCTTTGGCTGCCTCCTCAGCTGCCTCACCGTCATACGTTCCACTCCTCAGAATCTCACTAACTTTCTCTAGGTCCTCTTTGACTTTCTCTAAGTCCTTTTCCATTATTTCTAGTGGTTCTCCAGAAACTTCCTCAGTCCCTTTCTCTAGACCACACCCTCCTAAGGACGGGGATTTCTCTGTGGAGTCTGCAGTCAGGATGGCAGTCATTTTGATCAAATCTTGTTTCATCTCTGACACGTCGGAAAGAAGATCTGGCTCTCGAATCAGCTCTGATTTCAGGACTGATGTCTCCGTCTCTTCATCTTCCATACGGAAGAAGAACAAGTAAGGAGTAAAGAAAATCAAAAAATTCAAATTAAAGGAGACAGACATTGGAGAATGAGGTCAGGACAAGATTGGAACACACTGCAGGGATCAGAGGACAACAACTTCACAACGGGTTCTACATCAGGGTCATCAGAGGAGGCTGGCTTACACTTTCATGTCTTTCCAGGGAACTGTGGTGAAGCAAAGGCTAACAGGCTAAATAATATAATAAATGGGAAAGGATAAGAGCAGGAAATAACTTGCTTATACTTTCACACACACGCTCACAAGACAAAAACTATGAAGCAAAACTAAAATAATCCAAAATAAACCAACTACAGGTGACACCAAGAAACCAAGAAGAACAGTGGAAACAAGGCACAACGAGGAAATAAAGACACGACATGACAACATCTCAAGATTCATCTCCAGTACGGAAAAGTGAACGTGATGGCAAGACGACTGGAAAACAACTGAGAATGAAAATAGAACCAATCAAAGAAAGCCAGTGATGATTTCTAGAACACAAGACGAGTCTCGATGAAGTCCATTCCAACAATTTAGAGAAGCTATTTTCAAAAGATTCAGCTGCACCACACTCTATTTCAAAATAAATCTAGAAAGAACTGAGCAAAATCAAAAGAGTGCACAAAACTGAGCAAACGGAGGCGACGGTCAAAGATAAAAAAAAAAAGAAGAGACGTTGAAAACAAGACATGAGACAGACTCACACACACAAAAACACGTACACACACACACGACTGTAAGGCAAGTTATTTCCATGCTGAGCAGAGGGAGGAGGTGATGGAGGGAGAGGATGGATTGATCAGAGAGGAGGAGGGAGAGAGAGCAGCTGTGGTGAGTTCTCGGTGTCCTCGACACTGTCGTAGCGGCGTTCACATGCTCAGATTAGATTCTTCCCCACTGGAGGATCAGATCGGGCCGTTTACATGAACTCTGAATCACTGAGCCAGTGGATTTCAGTGCATCAATCCCATAATGCTTTGCACTGTGGTGTATTCGCGGTAACAAACTTCACGACTGTCAAGGCTGTCAGCTGTCACCTGACGTGTTGTTTACATGGACGATGGTCGGATCAAAACCCGGATTAAACCACCGTCTCTGTTTCAGTCAGACATGATGGGATTCAGGTGTTCATATGGATCAGACTCAACCGGATTACTTTTGGTCCAGGTCACCACAGCTGGTGTCGTGGAAGTTTTGAGAAAAGCCTTTAATATCCAGGAAGTCTTCATTTACTGTGTTTTATGAGGCAAAGAGGGCATGATGGGAAGGATTACTACTGGATTAAACTAAAGACTACAGCTGGTCGAATGCTAACACTGAGGCTCCAGTCGGTTTGTGCTGGAAAACTGAACAATGGTCCAGTTCTGGGAAGTGGGAGCTGTTTTCTGAGCTGTATCTCGTTATAAAAAGATAGATGAGGAAACCATCTCATTAAAAGGAGGAAACTATCTTGTTTTGATGAGAAATTTCTCCTTGTTAATGGGGAAGAAGAAAACTTTGTCATTAAGAGGACGCAGGCTACTTTTCCTGTTTTAATGAGATAGTTTTCAGGTGTTAAAATGAAACAGCTGAGAAAAAAAATACTGTCTCTCATTTGAGCGTTTCACTGTCCAGAACAAGAAGGTCCAGTGGCGCTTTAAAGTCCAGCACAAAGCTGCGGGCCGTGGCCTCAACACGTGACCGAGTGGAGCTGCTGCTCCGCTGTACATACGTGGGCGGAGGTGTTTCACTCGGCCTCCGCTCGTCCCGCCTCGAGTGGGGAAGGACAGAGAGCGGCGGGGGGAGAGAAGAGCGAGAGTGAAATGAAGTGAAGCCTCAGGAGAGACAGAGGGAGGCGTGGGCGGGGCAGTGGGCGGAGTCTGTACAGTGTGTGACGAGACAAGAGCGCTCCGTACTTAAAAGGCTTTAATGAGAAGAGGATGGAGTGAAGTGAAGCAGAAGGTGGATCAGTTTCTGGAAGCTCCGTTATCACTCACACAACAGCAGGACTCTCACTACTCTCACTGTTAGACTTTAGTTAGAAGAAACTGTTTTAGTAAATGAAAAAAGTGGAAATGTCTTACATTTCTCCGAGGTTCTGCCGGTCTGGAAAAGAAAAAACACCCAGTTAGTTTGACTCAAGGTACAGGAAGAGCATCAGAGAGACGTCATGAAGAGAGGAAAGTTTCAATAATGTTCAGATCATCAGCAGCCCAGAGTCCCGGAACGTGAAACGGACGTAAAACTAAAGCCAGCTGGTTTTACAGTCTTAAACATTTTATTTCCAAAAGAATCATTTTGAATTTGATAAAGTTGAGAAAGTTAAAAAGTAATTTGCTGAGATGCACCGATATGAAGATTCTGATGTTTCATATTAATATAGTGATTATTGCCGATAGCTGATCAAAGCAACGTGATCTGCACTTATGCAGATGACGTTAGTGTGTCACGTCTTTGATATGTGTTTAATAACAATGTTGTTTCACTTGACTCTGATTCACTTAACTTTGTTTTATTGAGTCATTTTTCAGTGATTTTGCTGATTCTGCTGACTGCAGGACTCAAATGGACAGATATGCTGACAAATCCATGCTTCGTTTTGTGCAACACTGAAAATTCTACTACGTATCTGAGTTACTTTTCAAGCCTTAAACACTGGAAAGAAAACGATCTCAGTTTCAACATCTGATATGATCTGGGAGTTAGATAAGGTTTCACCAGCGTTTGACACAGCGTCCCGCCGTTCCGGGAGCTGGACTGTCGGTACGTTAATCATGTGGGACTGTAAAGGCTCTCAGTGTTATTTAACGGTGAGACAGAAGACGGGACAGGACAGCAGAGCTCGTGGAGGACAGGAAGCGGAGGCTGACTTTACCTCTTCCTCTTGCTCCTGGTCTGAATCGGACTCCTTTTGGGAGCAAGAAGCAGCGAGAGGCGGAGAGACGGACAGACAGAAACAACAGCAACATTAAGAAGGGCGGAGGGGAGAGGGACGAGGAGGCAATGTGTGGTTACCGTGGAAACAGGGACAAGCAGTCAGAGGGAGAGAAAAACCAGGAGCACAAAGCATTAATGACTCCACTCACAAACCAGGCTGTCTGGAGATGAAGGCTAAACAGGAGCGCATTAACACCGTTAATCCGTCTGACGGCCGCGGGAACGGAGACAACAACGGCCTGTTCTTAGCAGGGCACTGCTGGGTCATCTAATGAATGCAGTTCCAGGCAGGGGAGGGTAAAGTCCTCACGATATGATATCCGTCACGATACCCGAGTCAAGATACGGTAATATCGCGTTACATCATGATATTGTGAGGCATTGCGCTGTTCTGTGTAGTTCACTTCAAAAGTGAAAATAGGGATAAGACAGGTGACAGTGGACGTACGTCAGACCATACTGATCAATCAAAGGACCAAATGAATCCAAACTCTTAGAACTGAAACCTCATAATGGAACTGATCTCTTGTTTTCCCTGAATAGCGCAGTGGGTTCAGCTAACTCAGAGCAACTGAACCATGAGGGGGTTGGTTCCCTCAGTCCTCTGGAGCAGAGGCTGTCAGTTCTGCTGTTTTTCACGGAGCCGTTCAAACATCAATCACTATTTTCCTGAAGAATCCAGACTCAGAGCTGTTGAATCCAGACTATCTTAGGCAGCTGAGCATCGCGATATGTTGACATATCGATATTTGTTCTCACCCCCACTAACAGGCCGACAAATGTACATAAATACCGTGTTAGCTATTTAAAAATGTATTTGTAACACCGGGCTGAGGGTGAGGTGCAGTGATTGGACTTTATTTGACTCATGAAATCATCAATAAACATCTGAATGGGATAAATGAGGTTCGCTGAGAAGAAGCTATGAAATCCACATCGGTCAGATTAGTGTCTAAATTGCTGAATTATCCAGTTCTGCAAGCGATCAAAGCTTTTCTGGAGCTTCTGATGGAACGTGAGCGTCTGGATGTCTCCACGTCCGCCGGCGGGGCGGTGCGTTTACCTTGCAGTACGACGGCAGGGTGATGTTCAGGTTGCATATGGCGCTCTGGGTGAGCGACCGGTAGTTCCGGGGCTCCTTCATGAACGACAGGCGGCCGCACGGCTCCTGAGTGTTGTCTCGAATCTGCACAGGTCAAAGGTCAGCGTCAGACGCCAGAACAAACACGGGGAGCTCTCGCTGTGGCGCGGCGCTCACTTTGATGAAGAGCGCTAATCGGTTCTCCTTAAAGGCGAAGAAGCTGAACAGGTGGTGCTGGCCGCTCTTGGTGAGGGGAACCAGGTTTCCACAGCAGTCTGCATAGATGGGTTTCCCCTCCAGCACCTGCAGGCAGCAGAGAGTCCAACAGTCACTACAAACAAACCAACCCAGTACCTGTAAAACACACACACTTCCACCACTCCAATCCCAAAGTCATAAGACACAAGTGTTAGCCAAACGTTAGCAAGAAAATATTCCCATCGACCTGTCTGACTGGACATCTTGACTCATGGGTCTACAAGAGAGCAGGTATCTACCACAAATACCGAAGCTTTCAAACTTCAACTACACAAAATAAACACAATTTAGGTCAACATTTAAAATTAGACAAAGTTGAAGCAAGTCAATTAATTTTCAACCAGTTTCAAGTGGAATTGTTGACGTTAAGCTCTGCATGAGATATTTGCTTCACTACTAATGAATTTAGATTTTTAGAACTGATTGTGGTTAAAAATGTTCTGCTAGAAGAGTAAAAGACTTCCCATGATCCTTTCTTTACACTGCTGATCTAAGGTGTTCCACAAGGCCTGGTCCTGGGACCCTCAGAGTTCGAATTATTAAGGTGGAACCAACAGAAATCCTCCTCAAAGCATCCACCCACTTTTCAAAGTCTCCAAACAGCATCAGAAAGGTCTCCTAGAACAACTCAGAGGCCTGGAAAAGCTGTTCGAGTATTTCCTCGGAGTATCTCAACGACAAATCTAAATCTAACTCTCAGTCCATTTTCACTGCTTTAAGCATCACAAGTCTAATTCGAGCAAACTCAGTCTGATGAACAAAAATCAGTCCCTCCAGTGAAGGAATAACAACAATAAACCTAAGTAGAAGACAGATGTTCCTTCATAACTCGTCGGGGAAGATCAAGGTGTATTCCAAGCAGAGGAGGAAGTAGAGGGAAGAGGGTTCCTCACCTCCACGTCTCGGCTGCGAGCCACCTCGGTGAAGTTCTCCTGCTGCTCCAGCGTCTTGTCGATCTTGTCGTCGGTCATGCAGAAGCAGCGCAGGCGGGCCTCGATGGGGTCGTGCGTCTTGGCGAAGATCACAAACTTGGCCATGTACGGGACGCAGATGATCTCTCGGTACACCTGAGTGGAGAAGTTGACGGATTCCTGGACCTGGCGGCAGTCGATGAGCCAGAACCTGGAAACCAGCCGGGGGTTAGCGCTCAGACCCGGAGACGCCGCAGGAGTCCCTGGACGGAGGGGCGGAGTTACCGGGCGGACACGTTGGTGGTGAAGGACACGCAGTCGTTGATGAAGGTGAGCGGCGTGGTTCCGGTGATGTCCTCCCACTGGGCCGGCGTGGTTCCGCCCGTGATGCTGCAGAGCAGCCGCAGAGTGGGCGTGTCCCCGCCGAAGCCGTTGAGCGCCGGGTCGGAGTTGTTCTTGGGGACGGGGATGGTCATGGTGATGGGCTTGTGGAACTTCCTCCTGCGGGGCTCCAGGGTGACGATGGGGCTGAAGGACGCCTTGTTCCCCAGCAGCTTCCTCACCACGTCTACGTTCACCGGCTGAGCCTGTGAAGGGGGCGGAGTCTGAGTCGCAGCCCGATCACTCCTTCACTCCACAAACCAAACCCGGGTCAGCAAAGCCCCGTTACCTGCAGTCCGACCCGGATCCTCTTGGTCAGAGCCCCCTCTGGAAACACGGCCTGCACCTGCGGCACCACGGTGCTGCTCAGCACGCCCCCTTCAGGACCGATCAGGTTACTGTCCTGCTTGACGCGCGACACCACAGCAAAGTACTGCGGGAAGTCTCTGGTGATGATCCGGCAGATGCGCTTCCTCTCCAGCTCCTCCGGCGGGTCCAGCTCTGGACGTCCACAGAGGACAGAACGCGTCAGGACGCGCCTGGGACCCAGGACCCGGGTTCCCGGGGTCCCGGACTCACCTTCGTCCATGCCGTTGAGGATCTGGTTGAGCTCCTCCTGGGTGTGCTCGCAGTGGTGCTCCTTCCAGCTCTCGCCGGTCTCGCTCCTCAGGATGACCAGCTCGCGCTCCTTCCCCCGGAGGGCGGCGAAGTGAGGGATCTCCACGATCACCGGGCTGGAGGAGCAGAGGCGGAGTGAGCCAGCGCACCGGCGAGAACTTAGCTTTAAGATGGTTTTTATAACTGTGTTGCAATAAGAGCAGCGTAAATTAGCATTAGCAGAGGTGATTGAAATCCTTTAAATAATTACTTTTCTTGAGTATATTTTGTAAATCAAAGTTTGTTGTGGTGAAGGATTGACTTTTAAATCAGGATCTCTGGTCATGATCTCTCTGATACATACCTCATGTGTCTCGTGACAAGCTAGCTAGCGTACAGCTGAAAGAAGCATGCTACAAGAACAATCCCACAGACGAAGGGCTCCCTGTGGCATTTAGAGGGTTGTGTGATAGGACTCGTCATTTCAGCAGCATTTAGCTTCAAAACATCAGATTTTCTTTGGATCGTTTAGCTAGCTGAGCAGCTAAGCTAACAGAAACACCCACAACCTTTTAAATCTCACAGGAAAGTGAAATCTTAAAGAAGACTTGGAGAGGACAGGAGACGTGAAGGGGGATGCAAAGCGTGGAGGAGGGTTAACGGGGGAATGCAGAGATGAGGACATGACGACACAACGAGCCAAAAACAGAAGGACGAACGCCATCCATTGATTGTTTCATATGCAGAACCGCATGGCGTCTTTCTCCACCCTACCCCAGGAATTTGGTCCCCGGCGGGCCGAGCTGCAGGATTCTGCTAACCAGGCTCTCGCCCTCGTTAAGAGGCGGAGGCGCGGTGGGGAGGTGCAGTTTACTGAGCGACCGACCGTCCGTTCGCAGCAGGGAGGAAGAGAGAGCACACACAGCGTGTTGGACAGGTCTGCCGCCCGGAGTCCGGCAAGGACGACACAGAACGCACAACGCTCCCGGGCGCCATTAATCACATGACACACAACTGCAGGAAGTGACCCTGAAACAAGCAAAACACATGCTAACAGACTGAAAGTGTTTCTCTCTGTTGTTTCCGTTCACAGTGATATTGAGTTTATTTAGAGGGAATTACTTTTAACTCTCACTTCATAACTCTTACATTCATTAGCTATCAAGCTAACAGGACTTCAGCTAAAGGTACAACCCGTGTCAATCCATTACAGCGTTAGCTTCACACGTCTGACAGACTCCACAAAAATGTGCTGTTTCTAAACTGTTTCTAAAAAAGAAGGAAACAGATATTTCAGAGATTATTTTGCTGCCAAGAAGTTGAACGAGACTTCCACTTGAATCTTTTTTCCGACCAATCTTAACTCTAATATTTATTAGCTTCCATTGTTTTCTCAGTCATGCTAGCAATACTTTTTATAAAGAGGTGACAGAATTAAATTGGTGTGGTTTGTAAATAGCTTAGCATTAGCTAACGGCTTGGTCAAGATTTTCAACGTGAAGTAATATTTAGTGATTTAAGTTTTTTTCTTGTTTCTTCTAAACTAATGTTATAATTTGACAAAAACGACAAGAAAACAAAAGAATATCCTGAAAATCAGACTTCTGCTGAAAACAGCAGCTAGAAGTTTACTGACGAGTCAGACTGAATCATAAGGTTTTTTTTTTTTTTTCCAATTAAATTTTTGTCAAGTTTGTACATTTTTTGTTCTTTTGGGTCAGTTATGCAGATGTTCCAGATGTTCTGGTTCTTTCTGGTCCGTTATGCAGATGTTCCAGAGGTTCTGTTCTGGCCCTGGACTAACACTGAGGCTACATACCAAACCAATCATGGAGCTATTAATAGAGCGGAGGCGGAGTTAATCTTCGGTCGGGGTTTGGAGCGGTTAGAGCGGTTAAAGAAACCAGAGCATGCCGGGCGCCGGGTGGAAGCCAGAGCAGACCCACACACAGTTTTAGTAAGGCAGAGGAGAAACCAGTCTCAAAAGAAAGAGCAGCAAGTCGAAGTGTCCTGTCGATGGGTTATTTCTGTCCGTCACCTCCTGCCGGGATCACGGCGCCTTACCCGAGGAACTGGGCGCCCGACGGGCCCACCTCGATCAGCCTGCTGGCCAGGCCCTCGCCCTCCACCATGGGCGGCATGGTGGCCAGGCGGTGCCGCTTCACCAGCCGGCACGTCACCCGGGTGGGGGCGCCGCACTTCCTGGGCGGGATGATGATGCGCAGGCCGTTGTGGCGGCAGCCGCGCATGGCTCCGCCCCGGGCGTCCACCATGAAGCTGACCAGGAAGCTGTGGGCGGAGAGACGGAGCGTTACAGGCCGCCGGCGACGGGCGTGGCCGGGATGGCGGCGTGATGAGAAGACGGACACCAACGCTTCGGTTCCCAGTTCGGTCAAAGAAAAGTCTTCAGATCTCAATGAATTTACTTAACTTTCACGTTGAAAACACTCCAGACATTCCAGAGTAGGTTGAATTTAGTTCAGCCGCTAAACGAGAAGTGTCAGCAAAGGTACAGCAGAACGCTCTAGAACAAGCTAATCAACAAGCTATCCTCGAAGTTACTCTGTAAAACACTGAAAACTGTGGCTAACGTAGCTGAACAAGCTTTATTAGCTAGATTAGCTTCAAGACACTAGTTTAGATATAAAGCTAGTTTAGCTAACTCAGCTAAGAACTAATAAACTCTTCATTAATCCCACTAGTATTAAAACTCCGCTCACAAAACTCGTTCACTCGTCTCAGGAGCTGAGCTAACACATGCTAATGCTAATGGCTGTGCTAGCAAATGTTCTCAAAGTTTCCTGAGCCAAGCAACTGTAATTAACTTTGTAATCTGGAATAAAAAAGACATTTAAAAGCATAAAATAGGTCCAGATTTAAAGAAAAAAACATTCATTTATAGAGAAGTTAACTGCTTTGAGACTCGAGTTTCTGACAAAGTGCTTGAAATGTTTTGGTAAATGTGAACGAAAACTTTATCATAATTGAATTAGAGCTGAATGAGAGACGACGTTCTGATGAATGGTGAGCGTTTCATTACGTGAATCTTACTGCTAACTAATGTGGAAAACTGGACAGCGTGAAGATAAAGCTCAAATCCAGCGTCAAAACTCTTCTCTATGTAACTTTTCACTGAACAAAAACACGATTCCAGCGTGTCCGTTTTCTCAACACTGCACGAAGTAAAACATGCCAGCGTGCTGATGTGACCTCATTCACCCTCTCCACTGCAAACTTCATGCACATGAAGCAGTCGTCTGAGTGTGTGTGTGTGTGTGTGTGTGTGTGTGTGTGTGTGTGTGTGTGTGTGTGTGTGTGTGTGTTGGGGGGGCTGTGATGAGGGGAAGAAGTCAGGTCAAAACCCCAGTGTTCCGTTAAAACACATTAGACACACGGTGGCGATGGAGTTCAGTGAAATCAAACACACTCCTGTCTGTGAAGAACGAAAAAAAACAAATGACCGATGAGAGAAAAGATGAGAAGAGATTAAAGAGGGATCAGAAGCACTGGGGGGGGGGGGGGGGGGGGGGGGGGGCATTGGAGGCTGTTAGTGAAAAGGAACCAATCACAAGACGTCATGGAGTCAAACGTCTCCTCGGCCTTCAGTCTGAACACCGAGTCTGATGTGGACTGGACCAGGGAGTCCCAGCTCAGGATCTGGACCAGGGAGTCCCAGCTCAGGATCTGGACCAGGGAGTCCCAGTTCAGGATCTGGACCAGGGAGTCCCAGTTCAGGATCTGGACCAGGGAGTCCCAGCTCAGGATCTGGACCAGGGAGTCCCAGTTCAGGATCTGGACCAGGGAGTCCCAGCTCAGGATCTGGACCAGGGAGTCCCAGCTCAGGATCTGGACCAGTGAGTCCCAGTTCAGGATCTGGACCAGGGAGTCCCAGCTCAGGATCTGGACCAGGGAGTCCCAGCTCAGGATCTGGACCAGTGAGTCCCAGTTCAGGATCTGTGGAGGTTTAAACCAGTGGTGGACAACCTGGACCACTCTGAGGTGGATCTTGGGAACCTCAGATGTTCCATTAGCTAAACGTGGAGACTCGTTGGTTCTACATATAAACTCCTCACTCTGCCTCCTGTTCGATCCCAGCTCCAGCTCCTCCTCCTCCTCCTCCTCCTCCTCCTCCTCCTCCTCCTCCTCCTCCTCCTCCTCCTCCTCCTCCTCCTCCCCCTCCAGCTCGTTCTGTCCAAAGGTCTCTCATTCCTGGTTCTTCGAAGAGTTAGCATTAGCATTAGCTTCAGCTGTGAGGTTTCAGCTCCTGAACTGAGACACTGGACACAGTGATGGAGGAGATGTAGATGGAGGAACCCCAATTCACACACACACTCACACACACACACACACACACACACACACACACACCTCTCCACCGGGAGAGCACACTGCGGGTGGGGGAGGGGGAGGGGGAAGGGGAGGGAGGGGTCAGGGGTCACCTGCTGTGGTCTCCATGTTCGTGGCACGGAGAGGAATGGCTAAAAACAACGACAACCACAACAGAAGTCAGAGCAGAGACAGAGAAACGAGTCCGAGAAGGAGAGCAGGAACGTCTGAGACGAGACGGAGAACAGCAGAACGTTAGTCTGTCTGGAGCTGAAAGGTTCCACTTCCTGCTCTGCAGCGGGAAGAAAATGAACTACACCTCCAATCACAGCAGAAGAAGAAAACTCAAGTTAAAGAACCACGACAGCAGGAGGCCGACGCTGATCTAAAGTTGATCTACACGGCATTTTATTTTGAAAAGAAATCTGATCATTCTTTCTCTGTGTTCATTAACGAAGACACTTGAAATTTAATTTCACATTGTGTCTCAAGATGTGATTAATCGTGATTAACTGCATAAGTTCAGAGATTCAAACAGTCCGCCGGGTTCTCCTCAGGTTCCTGGACCTACCCGGAGTGGAGGGGGCTGGAGGACAGAGCCACGTTGTCCAGGTTCTCGGTTCCCCAGCTCAGCCGGTACGAGTCCTTCTCGTTCTCCCTGGCCAGTGAGGAAAGCTGGAATCGAACAGAGCGCCGCTGGTTAGAGCCGGACTCCAGACCTGTCCTGGGTTCTGAGGGTCCTGATGAGGTACCTGCTGGCTGGTGAGAACCTCGTCCAGGACGCCCTCGTGTTTGGGGGAGTAGTAGCTGAAGTGGGTGGGGGTGAAGGCTCGGTCCGAGCTGCAGAGCAGAAGAACATCACACTGATCCACTGACTCTAACGGCGTCAGAACCATCTGCTGGAATCGGTTCAGGGTTCGATTCCTCGCGTCTGTCTGTGACGCCACGGCGGAGGAACTTCAACAAAGAAGAAGAACTCTGTGCAGAACTCTGAGAGGGCGGAGGGGGAACCGGGATGGAGGGATCAGACGATGGAACCTCATGTGGGAACGTCGGGTTCACGGTTGAATAAGACGAGGTTTCAGGTCTCTACAGGCCGGTTCACGGTTTGGGTGGAACAGGAAGGTTCTCAGATTTACCCATCAGATTTCTAACCCCTGATGGAACAGACGGAACCGTGACGGACAACGTTTTCTGTCCAGTTAGAACCGTGTTCTGCTCCAAAACAGCACTGATGAATCTACTTTTATAAACAGACTCTGGATTCAGGCTGAAAATGTAATTTAAATACCGTTTTACTTGTTTTAGCCCTTTAAACTGCAGTTCCATGGTTTTTAACCGTTCTGGCCGCTCCGAGTTCTGTGAAGCAGCTTCAGGCTGTTCCAGCTGTCGGAGTCGCTTCCTTCTGTTTACCGCTGATGTGATGAAAGAGTCCTGTTAGCGCGTTAGCATGCTAATAACTGTTAATGTTGGTAAATTAGTGAAAATGTGAGTAAATAAAACGATGGTGGAAAGATTGTGGCCAACATGAAGCTGCGTTCAGACATACTTCAGTCCATGTCCACCGCTAAAGCTAATGCTAAAGCTAAAGTGTGCTAAGCTAGCAGATGCGTTTGGGCCGTCAGTCGTCCCAGGTTAGCACGTACCTTTGCATTCGACTATGGAGGGATGACAGGGAGACCGACGGTGAGGGATGGAGAGGAGAGCGAGCAAAACACACAAACACACACAGGAAGTTAGCAAACACACACAGGAAGTTAGCAGCTCTTATCGTGTGAGAACCATGACAGTGGAAGAAGACGAGAGGAGGATCAGAACGACAGGAAAACAGAGGAGGACTTTCCAGCCATCAGTGACATGGACCTCTGACATCTTCACATTTATTTCGTTTTCTACAGTTGTAACTATTTTCGCTGAAAATAATGACTATTAAGAAAATTCTGAGATACAAATGAATAATGTTCTTCAAATACAAATTTCTCTCTAAATGCTTCTCACAACTCATAATACAAACTTTGTATTTTACTTAAAAATTCTAACTTTTCCCTCTGACTCTTTCCATCATACTGATGTTTTCTCAGTAATTAATTGTTCTCCCCCAAAAATTCTGACGTTTCACAAACGTAAACATGGTTTTCTCTCCTCAAATTCTGGTTGTTTTGTTAGGATTATGCTTTTGTTTGTTTTTTTCCATGGAATTCTGATGACTTTACTTTATTAATCCCCAGAGGGGAAATTCTTTCTTCCCCGGCAGCCGGTTTTTACAGCCTGTATTGATTCCGAGCTTTGTGTCAGAATTCCCAGATTCTGGACCTGCTTCCCTCTGACTTGTGGGGTTGTTTGGACGGTACCTGTCGGTCCGTCCTCCCTCCAGACTGAAGCGGAGGTAGTTCATCCCGTCCAGGTACTGTCCGGGCAGCGAGTCGTCTCCCAGCTCCCGGAGGTCCTCGGCTCGCAGGTACTCGCCTCCGTCGCCCGTCATGGTGTCGTCGCCTTGACGGAGAACAGAGGAGGGAAGGTCAGGGTCTGTTTCAGTTCTTTTCTGAACCATGACTCACGAAGAGTCGTAGCGTTGCAGTGAGAGTTGAAAGGTTGAAGAAAAACCATTCTGCATTATTTTGTTAGGTAATGTCTCATTAGCTGAAATGTGGTTCCTTCACAGATCAGAACCAGGCGGTGGATGAGACAGTCTGCAGAACGTCAGGACTCATTAATCTGATCCTGGCTGGACCTGGACTGGACACCTTGACACCAACGCTCACACACTAGTAGCAACGGTTGCCATGCCGTATCATTAGAATCTAGTTGCTCAAAGGCACTCTGACAAGCGGAACCAGAACCCCGACTTGGGATCAGAGGATGCTGGACTCAGTCGTCTCTGAAGTGAATCGACCTCAGTAGAAAAGCGAGGATGGCCTCAAAAGGTTAGCCATGCAGGACACAACAGAACCGTCTGCACCGCAAACCCCGGCGCATGGCGCCGTGCTCGATACCTTCCTCGTCCATCGAGTCGTCGGACATGACGTCGTCGTCGATGGTTCTCCACGCTGCAGGCGGACACGACAGTCACTCACTACGTTCTGATAGGCCGGTTCAGAGGATGGACCGGTGTGTTCGGGTCCGCCCGATTCCTGCGGGCTCTTTGTGTTTTCAGTGAACAGAACCGGGTCTAGGTCTGGACCCCGGTCCGGGACGGACTCACCCTCTTCGTCGGACACGTCCAGGACTTCGGTCATGGTCTCCGGAACGTTCAGCTTGTGTTTCTCCGTCACCGTCTGAAACGAGGAGCAACGGAAACCTTGGAAACACTTCACGACACACCGTATGGTGCGGGAACAGTTAGCTAGCAGCTGACTGTTAGCTAGCAGCTAACTGTTAGCTGGCAGCTAGCTGTTAGCTAGCAGCCGTCGTACCGTGGTGGTGGTGATGATCTCCTCCGTCACCACCCTCAGCGTGTCCACCACCGAGATGTAGCCGAGCCGGCGGGCGATACCCAGGGCGGTGTTCCCGTTCTGATCGGAGAGGGAAAGAGTCACCTTCCTGCAGTGTGTGTGTGTGTGTGTGTGTGTGTGTGTGTGTGTGTGTGTGTGTCCGTACCACAGTGATGGCGTTGGGTTTGGCTCCGTGTTGCAGCAGTACGTTGATGATGTGTGTGTTTCCCTGCTGAGCCGCCTGGTGCAGCGGAGTGTATCCGTTCTGAGGGTGAAGACGGACGACGGAGGAGTGAGACTCTGCTTTTAGCTTTAGCAGTTTTAGCCACTTTAGCTCTGCTAGTCATTTCTGTTTTGTCCGTTTCTGTCACATGACCCTCCTTTAGCCACGTTAGCTAGCTCGGCTAGCTGACCTACCTTGGTCTTGGCGTTGACGCTGGCTCCGTTCTGAAGCAGGAAGTTCACCATCTTGGCGTTACCGTAGTGACATGCTACGATTAGCGGCGTGTAGCCCAACTGCAACGCGACCAGCAGAGACAGGAAGTTCAGTGAGACGTCAACACAGGAAGCTAACGCGGCGTCTGAAGGAACGTCAGCGCTCATACTTTGGTCTGCTGGTCGAGGTTCGCTCCGTTTTTGGACAGAATCTCGGCGACGGACACTTTGTCCTCCTGAGCCGCCAGGTGGAGCGCCGTCAGGCCGCTCTGCGGCGGGAAACACAACAACCGTCAAACAGCAGGATTTTAACCGTCAGCGTGTCAGTCTGACCACGGCTGCGGCCGATCGGCCGCTCTGAACGGTTCCGGAGTCGAACCTTGTTCTGGACGTTGACCTGCGCCCCCTTGCCGATGAGCAGGGCAGCCATGTCTGCGTGTCCCTCCTGGGCGGCGAGGTGCAGCGGCGTGACGCCCTGCTTGGTGAGCACGGTGGTGTCGGCGCCGTACTGCAGCAGCACGCGGGCGATGTCCATCTGGTTCTTCTTGGCGGCGATGTGCAGCGGCGTGTAGCCGTTCTGCGGGACGCGAGGAGAACGTCAGCGGCCATGTTTTCCCTGAGGCCGGTGTCAAATTACATGCTCATCACAAAAGTTACCAGCCACCTTGAAAGATGATGCTGGTGTCAAATTACAAGTACAAGATGCTGCTTGTCGGAAACGCTACTAGCCACCATATACAAAGATGCCGATGCCACATTACATGTGTTGCATGCTGCATATGAGGGCGGGTAGGTAGAAAGCCGCATATTTCTTTATATCTCTTCCAAACAGAACGGCAACTAGCAAAGACGATGATCCTGGTGTCAAATTACAACTCCTTGATGAGCAAAGACCGTGCTTTCACCTCATGCTGCTTGCACCTCGTAGCGTACAGCATGAGGCTGATGTCAAATTACAAATGTTCAATGCTACATGTGAGACACAGGTCAGACAGAACAACAGCAAGCAGGATGAGGCTGGTGTCAAATTACAAGGAAGCAACGCTGCTTGTTAGTGAGCTCTGACCTTGGCCATGGTGTGTGGCGACGCCCCTTTGTCCAGCAGCAGGAGCGCCACCGCCTGGTTATCGTAGTGCGCTGCGACGTGGAGCGGGGTGAGGCCGTTCTGTGGGGGGGGAGGGGGGACACGTCAGGACGTCCAGCTGCGACGAAGACCTACAGGAGGACGAGGGACGCTCACCTTCCCCGCCGAGTCCGGAGGAGCGCGGCGCTGCAGCAGCAGCTTGGCCACGTCCAGGCTGCCGTACTTCGCCGCCACGTGGAGGGGAGTGAAACCTTTCTGCAGACCGAGGACCAAACAACCTAGTCAGTCTCTGGTCAGTTATCCTTCAGAATAAAATGAATCCTTCAAAGTAAAAGTTCTCTTGGAAATCATCAATATTTGTTCTTCACAGTGAAAGAAAAACTTAATCAACTTTTAGAAATTTATATCATTTAAACTAACACATAAAAAACGGTATTAGAATAACTAAATATAGATTGAACAATTTATACAGATAAAAAACTATATAATAAATGAATATCACCTAATCAAGAAATACAAATTGAAAAAGATTTTTTAAAGTTTAATAGAAGAATAAAAAAAGATGATAATTAAGATATAATACATTTAGAAATATTTAAAAAATGGAAAACTACATTAATAATGGATTATTAATAGATAGTGTGAATGATTTTCTAAAGAGAAGAGTTAAGTGTTTCCTCCTGCTGTTCCACGCATCTGCCAGCAGAGGGAGCTGCTTGTTCATGAGGCAGATCTGAAGAGAACCCAGCAGGTTCTCAGACTCTCTGGTTTCCATGGCAACAGTATCCAAAAATCAGCAATCCAAAGATTTGAACAATAAATAATCGTTTAAAAATATATTTCCAAAGACATATCCGTCCCTAATAAATAAATAAATAACAGACAAAATGAAATCAAAACTACTCAAACTTCTAAAGTAACTGAACCAGTTCAGACTGGGGTTAGAGGTGGAGTGTGGACCTTGGTGGGCTCGGAGTGCGACGCCCCGGCCTCCAGCAGCACGGCGGCCGTCTCCTGCTGGCCCTCGCGGGCCGAGATGTGCAGCGGCGTGTATCCGTTGGTGGTGGCGGCGTCGGGGTGCGCCATGTGCTGCAGCAGCAGCTGCACGATCTCCGTCTTCCCCAGGCGGGACGCGATGTGCAGCGGCGTCTGCTCCTCCTGCGCGCGACACGGCGGCGTTAGCGAGCGGCGGCTAACACGCGGCGCTAACGGAGTGCTGCTGGAGCGCTAACGGCGCGCGGGCGCGGCGCTAACGGGCTCACCCGTGCACGCGCGTCCACCATGGCCTCGTTCCTCAGCAGACAGCGGACCACCTCCACCTGGCCCGCCCGGGCCGCCATGTGCAGCGCCGTCTCCCCGCGCTGGAACAAACAACGCAGCAGGAGCACTGAAACTAGCATAGATGCTAATCTCATGTCACAAATAAAAAACCAAAAAACTACAAAAATGGCCAATTTTCTCCCATATTGGCAACATGATAATGTTAACTTGGGCTAATTTGAATCTTATTAGCATAAATAAAGGGTTAGCATGCCTTAGACCAGCAGGAAGTATTAAATAATTGATTTCTAAGACGAAAAGCAAATAAAACAAGACAATGAGAGAAAAACTATCAATAATTTAGCTAAAACAGACATGTGTATGACTCAATGTGTTGATAAAATCTTAATGAGAAGTGGATTTAGCGGCGTGTTCCATGCTAAAAACAGCTAGGACGTTCCGCTGGTCCACACTCACGATGTTGCTGACGTCGGGCGACGCTCCGTTCTGCAGCAGCAGCAGCACGATGTTCAGGTGACCCATGAAGGCCGCCACGTGGATCGGCGTCAGGCCCGACTGCAGGACGGAAGCGCAGAGTTAGCATGGTCGTTACGGTGACCTGGCTGAGAGGACTCGCCAGTCATGCTAGCTTGAGGAGAACAGGAAAGTTCTCAGCACCTCGGTGATGGCCTGGATGGACGCTCCGTACTTCACCAGCAGCTCCATCACCTTCACTCGGTTCTTCTTACAGGCGATGTGCAGCGGAGTGAAGCCGTTCTGCGGAGGAAGCCGAGAACTCAGGAAGGCTCAAAGACCTCTGCGTTTTCAGGTTTTCAAACCTCGGCTAGCTCCTAGCATTCTCAGACAGGTCGGTGGTCGTACCAGCGCCCTGGCGTTGGGGTTGGCCCTCTTGTCCAGCAGCAGCTTGGTGACCCGGTAGTGGCCGCAGTGCGCGGCCACGTGCAGCGCCGTCAGGTAGTCCAGCGTCACGTCGTCCACCGGGGCTTTGTGCTGCAGCAGGTGTTTGACACACTCCACGTGGTCGCCCTGAGCCGCCATGTGCAGCGGAGACAGGCCGTTCTGGAAGCCACAACAACAGCAGAACGTCTCAGACTGGATGTCAGGAGGGTTCTGTAGAGGAGGCTACGTCAGGTCGAACGCATGAAGCCACCTCCAGACAGATCCATGACAAACTCTTGTTTAGCTGTGATTTCACAGCATGTGACATTGACTGCTAGGAAAGCTGAGGACCGCCGAGTGCTGCAGACCTTGGTTCTGGCCAGCAGAGGCGCCCCTCGCTCCAGCAGCAGCTCCACGGCCGGGTCGTGACCGCTGCGAGCCGCACAGTGAAGAGGCGTCAGGCCGTCCTGCAAAACACGTAAACGTCACGCGACCAGCCGGTTAACGCTGCGGGCCAGTAGAGGTTAGCTTCAAGCTGGATGTACGGCGAAGCCAGCTGGTGCTAGCCTAGCTAAAGTCACGGTACACCATGTGGTCCACATCTAGCTAACATGAATACAGAATCAACTTAGCATCATAGCAGCGGCCGGGCTAGCATTTGTCACGCTTTAGCATCAACTAGTATATTGAGAGCATGCAATCAGGTTGGTTAACCAAAACTAGAGAAATGGGTTAGCATTTTAGCCCCTTGTTGAATATCGGTGCTGCTTCCTTTCACACAATGTTTGTTGGTATAAAAGATTTTACAGACTTGCTCTGAATTTGGTTCTGAAGTCTGCATAAAGTCACAACAGCTAACACTTTGTCAGAACTTCGTGACGGCTGTCAAGACTAGCCATCTAGCCGTTTCCCGCGGTACTCACCCTGGTTTTAGCGTCGATCTGAGAGCCTCGGTCCAGTAAGAGACGGACCATGTTGGTGTTTCCACGCTTCGAGGCGACGTGCAGCGGCGTGATCCCGTTCTGGACGGGGCGCAAAACAAACAGCGGTCAGCGAACGACCAAAGACAACTCCGACAACGTTGTGGCGTTTTCTCACCCTGGCGGTAAAATCCACGGCGGCGCCGCGGTTCAGCAGCAGCGTGGCCACGTTAACGTTCCCGTAGTGGGCCGCGATGTGCAGAGGAGTGAAGCCACTCTGGAAGACATGACGGCAAAGACACACACACAAAAACAAGACGTGATCAGCCTCTCCAAAACCTGCAGCACCTAAACCTCCACCTGTAGATTTCCCAGCATGCAGCAGACGAAACAAGCAATAAACATCAATGGAAGGTCAAAATAATGTCAACAAAGAGGCAACTAAAACAATTGAAGAGTCAACAACAATCAACAGAAAGCAAAGGGAAGTCAATGAAAGGTTCAATGACTCATGAGAAATCATTAAAAACCTTTCAGAAAATCAATAAAGAGACATCAGAAACCAGAAGTAACGGAAACAAATCACAAGTCTCCAGAAAGTCAATGAAATACAATGAAAAGTAACAAAAATCATCAGAAACCAAAGAAAAGTCTTCGTGAACTCAATGAAAACAAATGAAAATCAGTGAAAGGTCAATAAAAAGTAAAAATCATCAGACACCAATGGAGTCTTCAACAAGTGAATAAAATCCAATGAAACGTCTTCAAAATGCAGATGAAAATCCAATAAAAGCCTCCAGAAGGTCAATGAAAACTAACAAAAATTAAATCAAAATCGAATATCTTCAAAAAGTCTTTGAAAACAAATGAAAACCAATGAATAATCTTCCCAAACTTTATGAAAACCACTGAAAAATGTTCAAAAAGTCTTTTAAAATGAATGAAAACCAATGAAAAGTCTTCAGAAAGTCAATTAAAAAAATGAAAATCACTGAAAAGTCTTCATAAAGTCAATGAAAACAAATGAAAATCGATAAAAAATCTTCAAAAAGTCACTGAAAACCAATGAAAAGTCTTTGAAAAAGGCAATGCTATTTCAAAGAAACCCAACAAAAAGACATGAACCTCACTTCTTTCTGTTTGTTCATAAAAATGCCAAAACAACCTGTAGAGACGGAAATCACTCCCATGCAGGTGGAAACACAAACCGAAGAGTGAGGATCAGGAGGCAAAAGAAGAAGACGTACAGACTCAGGTCGTTTTCAAAATGGAAAATAAATAAAGAAATGAAATGCCAGGAAGAGCTTCCCTCGGACACCAAAGTGCACTAGGTGAACGGAGTCGGTCATTAGTTAGCGATGAGGAAAACACGAGAGACGTTAGAGGTTTGCAGAGCAGGGTGGAGGAGGGCTGAAAGTCTTGCCTTACCTTGCCGTTCTGTAAGTGTGGGTCCGATTTAATGTGAGAAAGTGGTTTACAAAAGTGTGAAGAACACAGTGACCAACGTGATGGTTTCACAAGTTGACAGTCAAGAAGCTCAGGATGGAGCAAATCAGGTTAGCGTGGACGCGGCATGCTAATCGACGTTAGCCAAACAACTCCACCTGTCAACCGCTGCTAAAGATTTTCAGGCCGCTACCGTTAGCATACATTAGCATTAGCATCGGCGTTAGCACTAGACCGCAGGAACACAGCAGTACACATTTACATTTTATATCGCAAAATAACACAGGCGTATGTCTTCAAAGCTTTTTCAAAATAAAATGAAATCATTTGATCAGAGCATCATAAGTACCGTGAAAAATTATTTTAATTTAAATGAACTTTAAAGTGAACTTGCTTTAAATTTTAAGACAATTTAACCTGTTTTTTAAATTAATTTTACACCCTAAAAAAGAACTCAAAATTAAAAAAAAACACTTTGTTGATGTTAAACTGCCATAAAAAAAATTAAAAAAAACAATTATTCAAAAAATTGTTTGGATTCTGAAAAAGATTTAAAACAGTTAAAAACCCAATGTTCATGATTTATTTAAAAAAAAAAAAACATTTAGCTATTCAAATTTTTCACTTTATTTCTTTTAATGGTCAGAAATTCATGTTTCCATCACAAAGATAAAACATTTTAAATGAACCAGTTCTAATCTATTTTAAATTATATTTATTTATATCATATATTCATATGTTTATTTAAAAAAGTCAACTTATTTTATCATTCTCAACTAAAAAAAATAGACATTTAAAATCAATTTGTTGAAATTAAACTTAGTTGAAAAAACATTCTACTTATTTTTAAGCTTTAATTTTGGAAAAACATATTTAAGAAAAAAGTAAAAACAACATTTGACTTTTATTTCGTCGCTCTGAAATTTAGCATTCTGAAAATCTGATGAAAAGGTTCCATTTTTATTTTGGCAGCCTTGAACGTTGTGAAGCATGCACAGGATGAGGATTAACCGTTTGTAAAGTGAGCCGCAGTCTGCATGGTCAACACTGTCTCTGGTTCATCTGGAGAAATCATGCAACACAACAGGAAGTGACACGTAACCAGGCAAACGCACCAAGAACACTCAGCTTTTCACAATAAAATCAAGATTAACTGCACATTCTTCAAACATTACAGGACAAAAATGCAAACGAAAGAAAGAAAAAAGAAATATACAGCTTCATTTGGATGAGAGACCATCAAAAGTAAAAGCACTGAGGTGAGAAGTGATGTAGACGTTAGCGCGGAGCCGTGCATGCTAGCATCTGACGCTGGATGAAACAGGAAGTGTGAGGCGTGCAGAGAACAGAAGGGTCTGAGGAGAGTTGAACCAGCGTGTTTGTACCTCAGTCGTCCTATTGACCATCATCTGTGTGCAGCGGGAACGAGGGAGCGACACGTCAGTTAGCATTAGCATGGCGCCGCACCGTGGTGCATGCACGGCGGCGCAGAAGCGACCGTGCGGTTCCACGCCGAACGGCTGACGGCGAGGCTGGAGAGCACCGAGATCAAACCCGTGTGTGCAACAACAAAACTTTAATTTATCTCTATTATCAGGAGCAAAAAAGGCTAAAATTTTGACGATGCTAGCATGGAAATGGTATTAGCTAAAAAGAGTGGAGTCATTGTTACTTTTACATCTCATATTTCCCTTTTTGCTCATTTTAGTATCAGTTTTCTGCATCGTACTGTTGTGACGTATGTTAGCATGTCTCAGATCAACAGCAAAGTCGAGTAGTTCAAAAGTTATTTGTTTTTTTTTGTCTTATTTTAATCACCTTTAACATTACTTTATGTGTTAGCATTTGTTAGCATGTCACAGATAAACAGCAGAGCAGGAGAACTGAGCTAAAGTTTGCTCTTCAGGGTCTCACTTCCTGAATAATTTCTTCATTTACAAATCAAATATATTGCAGGCAACCAGCAGAGAAGAGGAAGCGGCTAATCGCCACTTTCACTGGGCTAAAGTTGCTAAGTTGTCTTTAAATTCATTCTTTTTTATTTTTGGAAACAAACTAACATTAAAATGTTAAAAAAAATGTTTGTAAATGTGCAAAAGATCACAATTTTTTTTACTATCATGCTGTCGGTACAGCAGAATCTGTTATTTTACTCTGAAAACCCTAGAAATACGTATTTTAATTTGAAGCGATGGGAGATGATTTAGGCTTGAGGAACGCCGTCTCGTCTCCAGCCACGCCGCCGCACGCCGCCAGCAGGAATCCACACCAGCTTCACGTTCAGACATCACATGGTAGGATCGTCACTTCAGACAGCAGAACCCGACCCCTGCACCCCCCCCCCCACTCCCCTCCACCCACAACCGACAGTAGCATGCAGCGTTTGGTGTGTTTTGATAAGTACGACCACCATACAACCTGCAGACAGTGGCACACTCCATGCAGTGGACAGTGCTACACTTAGACACCGGGCGCAGCGGGGGGGGGGGGGGGGGGGGGGGGGGGGGGGGGGGTGACGAGGGGCGGGGCGGGGGGGCATTAAAGACAGAGAGGGGGGGAGAGAGGAAACAAAAAGAGGCAGTTAGTGGCAGGACCAGGAGGTGGAACACAGAGGAAGGAGAACGATGCAGACGGACAGACGACACAGAACAGCACAGCGCCGCTACCGCCGGGCGGCCATCTTGGTCTGAACCCCGAAACGTTCTATACAAGAGAGACTGAACCCTGAACGTAGACCTGGACCCAGACTTTAAACCAGACCTGGAGACAACTCCAGAAAGTCTTCACAGAAGAAATGTTCTGAACAAACCTGCTCACAAAACAACACTCTGGAACTGAGGCCAGGACTCCTCAGACCACTCTAGGACTGAGACCAGAACACTCTAGGACTGAGACCAGACCACTCTAGGACTGAGACCAGAACACTCTAGGACTGAGACCAGACCACTCTAGGACTGAGACCAGAACACTCTAGGACTGAGACCAGGACTCTTCAGATCTCACTGCAGCTCCAACACTCCCTGACACACTTTAAACCTGACTCAGATCCATTAAACTCAGCTCGGTCTCTTTAAACTCAACACTTTAAGCTTGAGTCTTTAAACTCAGCTTGAACTCCTGAAGATCAACTGGTCCTTAAACTGGACTTAACCTCTTTAAACTTGGATTAGATGTCTTAAGCTCAGTTTAGAATCTGTTTCCTCAACTTAGACTCTCTGAACTCAGCTTGGATCTTTTAAGCTTAACTTAAACTTGACTTAGATCCTTTTAATTTCAACTGGTCTCTTTAAACTTATCTTGGTCTTTTTAGGCTTTGACGTAGAGTCGATAAACTCACTTTTGCCTTTTTAAGCTTAATTTAGAACCTTTAAACTTGACTTAAACTCTTAAAGTTGGGTGTTCTAGACATGATCAGGAACCTGAACCTGGTCTTATGTTGAACTTAGTTAAACTGGGTCTAGCAGCTGAGCAGCATGTTAAAGGGTTAAACTCCAGCTGTGATCCGTCATATCAAGCTGACTGCTGGTTTCAGTCCAGGTTCTACTGTGAAGCAAACAGTTCTCCTGTTCTTTCCCCATCCTGCCCCCGATGGTTCCTGCTCCAGAACGTTAGGAAGTGACCTTGTGGAGGGTCAGGAGTCGCTCTGCTCTCTGGAGTCACTGGTTTTCTGGATGACTAATCCTCTGAGGGTCGCTGTAGCATATGTGGCTAAAACCGATGCTACGCTAATGTGCACTCATGTGAGGAAAGATTAAGATCTTAATGGAGCAGAGAGAACTTTCACACTTTACATATTGATCACACAGCTGAGAATGGCTAAAATCACAAAGCTATTAGCTAAAATGTCTCAAACAGCTAACACACCTCAAACTGCAAAAATGACAAGTCATCCACATACAGATGAAAACCAAGTCCTCCAAGAACCCTCTGGAACCTCACAGACCGTCAACAGCTAGCTAAAGCTGACTGGTTACCCAGGTCCACCGTGACCCGGCTCCAGCTCCCTCCTCCGGACCACAGCACGGACACGTTAGCACGAACACAGAGCGCCACGTTAGCCCACTTTGCTCATGCTAGCCCTGGCGGGCGGAGGCGCGCGGCGGCGGCGGCCGTACCTTCGACTGGACGTCGGCGTTGTGGTCGTTCTGGAGGAGCAGCGCGGCGGACTTGGTGTCGTCTTTGCGTGCGGCGATGTGCAGCGCCGGCAGGCGCACCTTCCCCTTGGTGTCGTTCTCCAGCAGGATGGACACCACCTGGTTGTGGCCCTGCTGGAGGGCGATGGCCAGCGGGGTGAAGCCGTCCTGGAGGGCGGAGGAGGACACAGAACAACAGGCTTTGGTATGTCTGGGCCCACTGTCCCCCACTGTGCCCCCCTGTCCCCCACTGTCCCCCAATTGTCCGTCCCCCCCCCCCCCCCCCCACCCCCCCCCCCCCCCCCCCCCCCCCACCCCCCCATCCCCCTCACCTCGGTAGCTGTGCTCTGGTTGCCTCCGTTCTCCAGCAGGTACCGCACCACGTCCAGGTGGTTCTCCTGAGCGGCCATGTACAGCGGAGTGAAGCCATTCTAGGAACACAGTTTACAGACCAACTGCTTTAAACCAGAGTTCAGCAAAAGCATCAAAACCCAACAAAACCCAACAAAACCCAACAAAACCCAACGAAACTAAACAAAACCCAACAAGACCCAACAAAACCCAACAAAACCCAACGAAACTAAACAAAACCCAACGAAACCCAACAAAACCCAACAAGACCCAATGAAACTAAACAAAAGGCAGACAAACCCACTGAAAGTCTGAAGTCCTGCCCTCACCTGAGACTGAGCGTTGATATCGGCGCCTCGTTTCACCAGGATCTTCACCACTTCAGCCTGACCGGCCAGAGACGATATGTGAAGAGCCGTGTTTCCTTTCTGCAGCAACAAAACATGAACATGGACACGAAATGTTCACACTGTGAAGAGGAAGATTCTCCTGAATAAGTACTGATGGAAAGCTTCGCTGAATATGAAGTTCTACAACCGAACTAATGAACTGAACCATGTTTGTCTTTCCATCGGCCCATAAGGCTGATTGTTCTGTAGTGACTGAAGGACGTCCAGATGTTGGAGGATCCAGAGCTGGTTCCTCGCCATGACCTCTCACCTTTGTGGCTGAATCCACGGAGGCCCCTCTCTCCAGGAGCTCCTGGACCAGGTCCATGTGGCCCTCTTTGGCTGCCAGGTGCAGGGCGTTGAGGCCATTCTGGAGAGCAGAGTAGAGAGGACAGGTCAGGACAGAGCTCTGGAGACATGGAGGCGTTCGTACAGGGAAGCAGGAACCCGCTCACAGGGCCGGACGATACGGCCCAAGACTCGACTAACGAGATACTGGAGAGACCAACAATCCAGCAATCTGGTGACAAACACAGGTACTCTATGAACCAGCTGCAGGAAATGAAGACGAATTCTCCAGAATACAGTGAAATAAAGTGTCCCTGTGCTGCTGAGGTTTACGACTGCAGCATGAGTGGACCGGATTCCCCCAGGACTCAGTTCCAGGAAGGTTCGGCGTGGAGCAGCTCTCATTATCACAGGTATTCATACTGTGTGAGAACCTGGACGGATGGAAGTCATTGAAAGGTCTCTTGACCGTGTCCCACATGTCTCTCTGAGGTGTGAGATCCCACCGTCCCAGCCGTTCAGACGCTCTGCGGTCCTCTGCTGGGAGCACAGCCGTCCTGCATGTCAGGTATAAATAGTCTGAAGAGCGCCGCCTCGCCACGGCTGCAAGCAGCAGTAAACGGTGGCGGCTCGGGCTTCGTCTTGGCTTCACGCCAACAACAAACGCCGCCTGTAAATCACTGATGAGCTCTATTAATATCTGGAGCGAGGGGAGGAGTGTGACGGGGGGGCATGACTCAGCAAAACAAACGACAAACAAGACGGTGGAGACACAGTTCCACCAGGTCCAGGAGTTGTTACAGGGCAGTTCTAGACCAGAGGGCATCTCAGCTTTAAGATCAGAGGATACTGACTCTGTGCTCGCTGTAATGCAATGCACAAAGAAACAAGGCCTCATCGTTAGCTACGTCAGCTAAATGTCTCGTTACAGCCGCTAACTGGGCTTTAGTCTGGTTTAAGACTTTAATTCAGGGTTAATGTGTTTATTCTACTCAGAAAATGTCAGATCAATACCGAGTACTGAACTGAGCTTAAAAACAATCATGTAGATGAAAGTAAGTGTGAAGATAAAGTTTGAAACCGTTTCAGAACATGTTGAACAAAAAAAAAAATAAAACCCTCAAATTTGAAAGCGGATCAAAATTTAAATCAATCTTATGAAAACCAAATAAAACAATTGTTTGAGGAGAAAAGCTTCTTTTGGAGGAAAATAGTTCAATTTCTGTTTCTTTAATTCAGTTTTTCTTTGTTCTCACACACTGAACACTTCATAGGAAAGTTAAAATGACAAGAAAACAGTTTAAGAAAAATTTTAAAAGAAATTAAATGCGAAAAGAAAAACAAAAAAGGCTAATCTGCCCATCTGGAACCTGCTGCACCCGTTGCAAATCCTGAGGTTCCTACAGCGGAGCCCTGAGGGATCCCTGACCGCTCATCGTCTGGCTGCAGATGTTCCACAGCTGGCCGCCGGTCCGTCCACCAGCGAAGGGGAGAGACATGTTCAGTCCCAGAGGCTCCTCCTGCATCTGGTGGACCTCAGCTGCAGAACGCCATTTCGATAGCCCCGCCCCCAGCGGATAGCCCCTCCCCCAGCGGACGTCGTGTCGGCGCTCGCTCTGGCCCAGCAGTGAAGTGCTGCGAGCTCAGCAGCAGTTTGAGAGTTAGATTAATGTTTTAACCAAACCCCAGTACTGACACATGAAGCGCTGACCTTTGACCCCAGCAGATGAACTATGTGAGCGAGTGGCTGGAGCCGAGCCTCATGAAGCAGGAAGCAGCACTTCATCACAGTAATGGGGCCGTTCAGGGCCCCGGGGGGTCAAAGGGTCAAACCGCCGGTCCTCCTGTGTCACAGTGACTGATGGACGCTCTCAGAGGACGGACGGCCACACCTCCACCTGGAGCCTCCGTCACGCCAGTCCTCACAAGACGCCGGCAGAAACAGGGACGGCGCTGGAGGGCCGATCAACGAGGAGAGACTCAGCATCATGCTAATGCTAAAAGCTAGCCTGCTAACGGAGCTAGCGCTGTTTCCTCCTCCGTTTATCAAACTGTCAAGTTTCCTCTCCAGGCACCAGGACCGGGCGTTCAGCTGCTTCCCTCCTGATGTCTCTTCATGTTCTACCTCCACACGGCTCGGTCACATCCTCCTTTAGAACACACACACCTCACACACACACACTCACACACTGAGCCCAAAATATCTTCAAGGGCCGAGTTGACGGCTGCCAACATGCTTGCTGCCTCGGAAATAATCTCAGACCGTCACATCGCCTCTGTTTCCTGAGCCGCTCAGTACGGCTGCAGTTGGGTCCAGACCGATCCAGACCGATCCAGACTGATCCAGACCGGTCCAGACCGATCCAGACCGATCCAGACCGATCCAGACCGATCCAGACCGATCCAGACTGATCCAGACCGGTCCAGACCGATCCAGACCGATCCAGACCGATCCAGACTGATCCAGACCATTCCAGACCGATCCAGATCGATCCAGACCGATCCAGACTGATCCAGACCATTCCAGATCAATCCAGACCGATCCAGACGATCCAGACCGATCCAGACGATCCAGACCGATCCAGACTGTTCCAGACCGTTCCAGACGATCCAGACCGATCCAGACCAATCCAGACTGATCCAGACCGTTCCAGACCGATCCAGACCGTTCTAGGCTGGTCCAGACTGGTTCCATTCAGCTGGAGAACCTGCGGTCTGGAACGCTAACACACTTCCAGCAGAACCCATCAATAAAGACACTGTACGATCAAACACCTTGATACAGAAATGTTTTCACGTGTGTGGCAATGCTAGCTTAACTGTCGTTAGCGCTCATTTCTTTAAAAAGGGTTCTACCTTTCAGTCGCATCGCGATGCGTTTAATGGGCCAACAGTTTAACATCTCCGACAACCTGAGTTTAAAGTTTTAGTTCAGACTGAGGACTGACTCAACCAGCTAACCAGCTAGCTAGCTAACTTCATTCACGCAAACACATCAAGACAGTTACAGATTTCTGTCATCTTCTTTATAAAAGTTGTTAAAAAATCACTATTTATCCACCATTGCTTGCGTTAGCATGCAGGATTATTGATCGCTAACGTAAACAGAAACAGTCGATCAAACGATACGACACAGAGAAATATGGTTCCATCAAACTGGATCATTTTCCATGAGTGTTTAAGAACAGCCAGATGAAGCCAGAACGGAGGAAATGTTGAATTATTAATCATCATCAGAAGCTAGCATGTTGAAGAGCTGATGCTAGCATCATTTCAGGACTGCTTTAAGGGAGGAACTCTGGTATTTTCAAAATAAAACAAGAGAAAACAGGTGAAAAAAGAGGTGGAAAGATTTAAAAACGGACATGTAGAACCAGTACCAGTAGTACCAGAACCTCTTTTAAACTGTGACACTGTGGGAAACCAGGAAGTGAACGAGCGCAGGATGTCCTGGGTCACATGGCGTCTTACCTGGTTACAGGTGCTGATGTCCACGCCTCCTTTCAGATACTCCAGGACTTTATCGATGTTTCCAGCTCTGGCCGCTCGCAGGAAGCTGGTGTTACTGTCCGACTGGAGGAGGGAGAGAGAGAGAGAGAGAGAGAGAGAGAGGAGGGTGGTGTTAAACAACAGGAATGAACAGCAAGTCGGAGTGTGTAGAGCTCAGTCAGCGTGGCGGAGGTGGAGGGAAATCAATCAATCAATCAATTTATTTTTGCATAGCCCAGTATCACAACAACAGCTGCCTCAGAGGCGTCAAGATGTTACATTGGCTGGTAAAAGTAAAAACAGTGAATAAGCATCATGTTAATATGTCAGATTCGCAGTAACGAGACAAAATGAAGCAACCACCGCCTTAGACCCTCACATCCGGCGAGAAAAAACTCCAAAAACCCAGTGGGAAAAGAAGAAATCTTGGGGAGAACCACAGTATGGAGGGATCCCTCTCCCAGGGACGGACAGTGACGGACAGGGATGGAGATGTGGCTGATCGACCATCTTTCCAGACGAGGTTTGTGATTAAAACCAGGATGAGACTTGTTCAACTTGTCAACTCGTTCCCCAAAAAGCTAAAGATCTGCCAGCTCACCAGGAACCCACAAATACAAGTTTAATAGTGTTTCATTCACGTTCAGAAAGATATCAACTGCAATGTAAACATGACTGAACAGAACAGAACCCTCCGCCCTCATGAAGTGGCAGAAGTCCTTTTGAACGCAGCGTTTTAATATTTCCCAGTTCTCCCTGGAACCGATACGAGACCATCAGTTTGTCACTGTGAGGTTTAATTCCCGCAGGAAGTCGGTGTTTTTACAGCAGAGAGCAGCTCAGCCCGCAGTGGCGTGCTGCGCTGAGATGAGAGCGCCGCCTTCCTCTCCTGCTGGAGCGAGAGCGAGCTGGCAGCAGCGTGTCGGCGTGACGCCGGCCTGACGGCGTGCCTGGCTCTGCTGATGCAGTGCGGCTCTCTGCAGCAGTGGACTGCGGGTCGGTCTGAAGGCCGTCAGTATGAGCGCCGGCTCGCCGCCGACAGAGCGGCGCTCCGCTGACGTCTGGCTTCAGCGTCTGACCTTGAGAGGCGTGGAGGTGGAGGCGACCCCTGACGGAGGGCGCAGTGTGTTTCCCACCGGCTTCAGCACGCCGTGTGTGAGCTTTAGTGAAGTCAGCCGGAGCGAAACGCTGAATCATGCAGCCTCTGAGCGACCCTGGACGCTCTGCAGCTGCAGTGGACGAACACACACACACCTTCACACACCTTCACACACACCGGGACGAGCAAACCGCTTTCACCTGCTGCTGCACTGCTTCCATCAGACCAGTGTCAGCGTCTGACACCGGACCAGTCTCTTCTGACTGGGGTGTGTGTTCGCAGAGCCCTGACATGATAATATCGCAGTATATGGTGATATTGTGATACATGGATAAACTTTGAAATCGACATTTTATCAGGCAGCTGAGTATCATCATATGTTGCCACACTGATATGTTTTCACCCCCTCGTTCTCACCACAGATCAAGAATGTCAGAATTAAATCAGAGGCAATCGTCGCAAAAACAGTCCCAAAAAAAGAAGTGAAATTAGCTGAAACAACAACAGCTACAATGACAAGAAGAGAACTGTGATTTCAGTTCAATTCAGACTTATTTATACAGCACCAATTACAACAGTCATCTCCAGACACTTTGACAGAGGAAAACCCACAGATCCACATGAGCCAGAAGAGACCGGGGAAAGGAAAAACTGTCCTTTAAAAGGAAGAACCCTGCAGAACCAGGCTCAGAGGAGGAGAACCCTGCAGAACCAGGCTCAGAGGAGGAGAACCCTGCAGAACCAGGCTCAGAGGAGGAGAACCCTGCAGAACCAGGCTCAGAGGAGGAGAACCCTGCAGAACCAGGCTCAGAGGAGAACCCTGCAGAACCAGGCTCAGAGGAGGAGAACCCTGCAGAACCAGGCTCAGAGGAGGAGAACCCTGCAGAACCAGGCTCAGAGGAGAACCCTGCAGAACCAGGCTCAGAGGAGCAGGTTTTCCGGTTGGGGTGAGGGGACAGAAAGAGAAGGAAGTAGCACAGACAGCTATATTTCTTGCATCAACTCAGCAGTGCTCCACTCGAGCAGGTGGATCTGTTTAGCTACGCGGGTCAACAATGCTAACAGAGCTAGCTGAGACGGCCCACGATGACGAAAATGGCTCAACTGCTAAAACGTCTCAAACGTGGTGAAAACTGCTTTCAAACTGCTCACTGACAGAAGACAGAATTCCAAAACCAGCGAATGAAATTCAAGAAGTTAAACTGTAAGAATAACGTTAACAGATGAAACAGCTGAAGTGGATTAAACAGCTACAAATGGTGGTCCAGCTGAATGTCTGCATTCTTCTTGAACATGGAGGCGTTTTCAGATCAGTCCTGTTTGATCCGGACCAGAGTCCACTTCGTCTGGTTCCTGAGATAAAGCTCCCCTCAACTCTTAGTGTAGCTGCGACTGCACTAAGCCCCGCCCCCTCTGCGGTCCGGAAAGCCGCCGGGTCACACTGTGCCCTGATTGTTGTTGTGCGATGGCCCGGTTGCCATAGCGACAGAAAGAAATTCACATGCTGGAGAAAGAGAAGGTTACATAACTCCGGCCCGAACACGATGAGTCAGCTGGAGGAGAAAGGCTGACGGTTCACCACAGGTCACGTCTGGGGTCAAACGGCGTGGACACAGGCGGCGGGACGGGAGGGGACAGAGCTACAGTCCTGGACCAAACGGCGTGGACACAGGCGGCGGGACGGGAGGGGACAGAGCTACAGTCCTGGACCAAACGGCGTGGACACAGGCGGCGGGACGGGAGGGGAGCGGAGTGCCGCGGCGGTCTGCAGCCTCGGTGGTTTAACTCCATCTGGGTCTGTCTCTTTATCAGTTCCGGAGCGTCTCCACCCGGTCCAATGGGCGCAGCCGAGCGTGGCGGAGCGTGGCGGAGCGTGCTAAAGCCTCGCCCGCCACATCAAACATTCATTTACTAAGTGTCTGCTTCCCGTCAGGAGCGTCGTCAATAATGCAAAAACAAAGCTCATCGTCTGAACGCAGGCGGCCGGGGCGGCTGGAGGACCCTCACCGCCACTCCCGTTACCACGGAGACCACCCTGGCTGCTGGTAACCATGACAACAAGGCTTCTCTGGCAGGAGGGCTAGCTGATGCACACCTCGACAACACTCAGTGAAGGCAGTGATCATGGTTTCCTGCTATCAGTGACCTCTACTGATACCTCCAGGTTAGGATGTTAGCCTCTTTTAGCTACACAGACATGAACATCGTTGTGTTTTAACTGAGCTCCAGACATGTTAGGCTTCATGCTAATAGTCGTCCCATATATAAAGCCAAACAATTTGGTTTTCAGTTCTCTGTAAGCTTTCAAGCTAACATGTTAGCATACGGAGCCACTACGGCTAAAACAAGCCAAAACAAAGACATGTTTGAGCCAGGCACATAGAAATGAGTGAAATCTTGCCATATTCTTACCATGAAATAATCTTTTGCACGACAGCAGCTAAAAACAGAATGCTTCTGAAGGCCTCTGTTAGCATTATGCTAGATATGTGATTGAGCTAATGCTGCAGCACATTAATGTAACTGAAATAAGCTCATTTAAAAGAAATGTACTCAGTGTCTGTTTATGAAGCTGAACTTTACTACTGTTATTTCACAGAGGGAGCAAAGTTCCTATTTTTTAAGGCCTTCAACTTAGCATTCTATAAGCTAACCTTTTAGCATTGATCCGGTTTCCCTTTACTGTTGTCATAAAATGCATTTTATTTAGCAAAAACATCTCCCAATAGCACCAATAATGAGCTACTGCTATAATACGCTGTAGTTTAACAAACATAGTAGTAACATCCTGAAAATACTTCCAGTGCTAGTGTTTACTACTTCGTATTCTATAATCTGAAGTGTTGTCTCAGACTCAGTTTCGTACTTTTGTAAACTTTAGATTAAACTTTCTGGATAAACTCAAAGAAAACTGCAGATGAATGTTAAAACATTCCGTTATTCAGCCACAGCTAAAGAGTTTTCCTCAGAAACCTCTGAAAGAAGTGTTGTTGAAATGTGAAGAATCCTGAATAGAGACATGTTAGCTTGTTTAGCAACAGATAAACACATAAACTCCTGTGTGCTCCCGGCACTTTCTATTCCCAGCCCTGTGTTTGGTAAACTGGTAAACAGAGTTGTTGTTGACTAGCAACAGCCGGCCGGCCGTCACAGGCGGCGGGTCTCTGGTATTAAAAGCTCCTTCGACCGTGAACACATCAGCTAACAAACACTTTTCAGATTAGCAGCACTTTCATCAAGGCGGACGATCATCGTTCCAGGTCTTCGCCTCCAATTTGTCTAAAATCAAACCCTGAGTGATAAATGAAAGTGCTTCACTCCACAATCCTCCGGTCCACCTGACAGGAAACAGGTTAAAGCTCTTCCTTTGTTCCCTTCTCTCCGTTCCAGCTCTGATCAATACGAGCTAACCTGGAAATGCTAATGCAGCTAGCTGAGTGACGGTATGCTAACGGCCCCCGGGGCCCCGTTAGCATAATGTGCATCGAATGACGGGTTTCTGGATCAATTTAGCTTTAATGCATGTGGCTGATCGAAGCTTTTAAATTGATAAAAAAAAAACTGATTTCTATACATTCATCTGGATCCGAAAGGAAAAACTGCTAACTGTAAAAACAGAGATTTATTTACTGCACTGTTTAACTATGTTTGATGACAATATGTTAGTAAAATCAAAAATTATTTAACCATTCACATGACTTTATCTTTATCTATTAAAAGTGGTTTAGCTATTCTATTTGTTCAATAATCATTTGTTTTAAGTTCTTTTTTCCTCTGGTTTCAGCTCTTCCAGCAATTTTCTGTGTAATTTGACCTACTTCAGTTCATTTCAGTAGATTTAGGTGATCTGACAGGAGCATTTTTACACAGATGAGCAGATTTCTTTTTGGCATTTTAGTTGTTTTATCTTACAGTAACATTTCTTGATTTGACTGCTGAAGATATATTGTTGCTATGTTCACTCATGTAGCCATTTCCCGATGTTAGCGTTCTCAACCAACATGAAGAGAGTAATCAGTTCACAATCATTCTGAAAATCATCAACTATTGAAATATTCTCACTGAAACTGCTCTGTATGTGAAAAGCTTCAAGTTAAAACCGGAGCTGTTAAAGCTGGACATGACTCCAGGGTATCAGTGTCAGTGGGGTCAAAGGTCAGAGATCAAGAGTCAGAGAGCTTCACGTGGAAATGTGAGACACGTCAGCAGAGCAGGGAATGTCGTTTAATTTATTTTTCTTTAATTGGGCAGAAGAAGAGGAGAAACTAATGATTATTGGGTTTTGATCCATTCAGGCTGACTGCTCTGAGGGTCTAACGCCGCTCTCCGCTGCTAACGTCCTGTTGCTAGCCGCTAACGCCGCCGCTAACCTCTCCTCCGGTACTTCCAGTCCCTGGTCCTGCAGTGGATCCAGGGAGTCGATCTGCTGCCTCTCATCTGTCAGTGTCTCAGCTCCAAAGCAGCAAACGTTGCTTTCAAGTCGGCTGCGATGCTAGCCCCGCGGTCTGCTAGCAGGCTAGCAAAGCTAGCTGGCGCCGTGACTGTGCTCACAGGGAAAACATCCAGTTTGTTGTTGTATAAGCTTTATGAGGAACAAACTGCCTCGGAGGTTGTTTGTCTGGATCAAGTAGAGAAAGTAGGTTTTTATGATCATTGTTACGACGGAACGACGCCGCGCTGCTCTTGAATGTTTTTAAATCTGTACAGGAGCTAAACGTCTTCTCGTGTGAGAACGGCGTTAAAAAGCTCTGCTACAGAACAGGGTCTCATCCAGACATGTCACATTCTCCTTTAAATCAGGTTCATATGCTCCAGTTTTACCTGTAAAAATACTGCATTAAATACACTGCACATGTTTTGGGATGGATCCAAATTTTCCATTTTCAGCACAAACGGGAAAAAATGATGAAACCTGAAAACTGCTGAACAGTTTGAAAGAAAATAAATGTGAACTAAACTGAAAACCATCTTTAGTGACCCCTTAAAAAGCAATTAAAAACCCACACGGCCACCGGCACAATGAGGCTTTGATGCTAATGCTAATGCTAATGCTTTGAGCTGCACATATTTAAACCCTTTCATTGAAGAGTTCAGGTCAGTCCGTCTCCAGTCCTTCTGGTACTTTGTGGAGAGTTTTAATGGAAGTTCTTATGAGCACTGGTCCTGGTACTGGTCCTGGTCCTGGTCCTGGTCCTGGTACTGGTACTGCATCTGAAGTCTGGCGTGCCTACGGGAGGTCTGCATCTCTGGAAAATCTCCTTACACTGAGACAGTCCACTTTCCTGTTCTCCTGTCCCGGTCCTGACCACCTGTTCTGGTCCTGACCACCTGTCCCGGTCCTGACCA